>NW_009260479.1:1423515-1434379 GCF_000687185.1 Egretta garzetta | reverse complement strand
AGTGTACCTTGCCATCGAATCTCATAAACTATTGTCGCAGTTACCACGGAACTTTGTAACTCACTGTTTTACACAAATAAACCACATTATTTTTGCCTCCCTCTCACTCCATCCGCGACACACTGGCAAAGCCCACTGGTCCTTTCTCACATCTCGGCTTGCGTCGCTGGGACTGTAGCTCTGGATTTAGACAGCATTTAGGGTCATCCCCACTTTTAGGAAGCGCGTGAAGAAGGGCAGTAGAAAAGAAAGATTCATTTTCTTTTCTAATACCAGAAGTGGTGAAGAATCAATAAAATTGGCAGGTGACGGTTTTGAAGTTGGTACCTGGAGGGAAGATCACTTTGTGTTTGTGTGGTTCTTCCTCTCTTTTCTTTGCTTCGGCTGGTAGCTCTTGGCTGGTTTGTGGAGACTGGGAGGTACAGGAAGCACCAGAGCTGCAATCAATGGTTTTCCCAGCAGTGAGCCCCCACAAAGCTGAATCCGTCTCTGGCAGCCTTTAACCGATGCAGTGCTAAGAGCAGCATTTGAGCCAGCTCATCGGTAATTGGGTTAAACAGGCGCAGACCTGGCCTCTACGTCTTCATTTATGAACGGATGAGAAATGCAACTGCTCTGCGGCAAGGAAAGCGAGAAACCCTCAGCACCTATTCCCAAAAAGCCAAAGCAAAGAAAGCTTGTCAGGGACTTCCCTTCTTGGTTTTCATTTCGGGAAGAGAACAAAGCTCTGCTCCTTCTTCAAAGGTTTCACGTTACTGAAAGGGGTATTTATATGGGGCGTGTTGTTACAGAGATGGAACAGGAGCACAAGAATAATGATTCCTGATCCTCTCCTGGGTAAATAATTCTGTATTTCTGAGCTTTGTTCTCCTCCAGTTTTAGGCAGCAATAGCAGTAGTGTCCGGAAAGTGCCTTTAGTACTGGTTATACTGGTGGGTATTTGCTCCCACTAACTCCAGCAGGTCCTGGCTGAGGTCCCATGCCAGTTCACGCTCATCCAGCAGGCAATTCCCAACTGCATCATTCTCAGAAGATGTAAAAAACCCGAGCAGAAGTCTCATTCCTCCCTTTGCTAACTGTCCCCCCTCTGATCAGGAGCCCCTTGGTAATTTTCCAAATCCTGCAACCCCATTTGGAAAAAAATACAACAGTGAAAAGCAAAGCCCACGATTGAATTTTCTGCCTCTTGGGGGAAATCAGATATGAAATAATAAATATATATTATATCCCCCCGGCAAAACCCTGCTGGTCACTAATACCTACAGATTAATTGTACTAATCCGGTGTGATCGAGGGGAGATGGCTGGCTACTTGGCACTATTTTGGTCCCTCGCTTATGAAACTCCATCTCCATGTTTGAAAGAAAAGTCTTTACATAACCGTAATCACTCAGATAAGAAAAGGACTAAACTGTCCCAAAACATTTTATCTTCTGCACAGATGCTGCCTATGAATTTTTGACTTGATTAAATAACACGGCAACATAATATTTTGTTCTGAATAACAAATGTCCCTCTGTAGGGGGGAAGGAGCAAGTCTCGACCGGCTGTTTGGTGCAAACAGAAATGGGGATAGAATCATAGAATCATAGAAGTGTGTCAACCGCACCACTCAGCTTGGTGTCATCTGCAAACTTGCTGAGGGTGCACTCTATCTCACTGTCCAAGTCATTGATGAAGATGTTGAACAGCACCGGTCCTAGTACGGACCCCTGAGGGACACCACTTGTCACCGGTCTCCATCCGGACATTGTGCCGTTGACCACTACCCTCTGGACACGACCATCCAGCCAGTTCCTTATCCACCGAACAGTCCACCCATCAAATCCATAGCTTTCCAATTTAGAGAGAAGGATGTTGTGGGGGACCGTGTCAAAGGCCTTGCAGAAGTCCAGATAGATGACGTCTGTTGGTTGTCCCTTGTCCACTGATGCTGTCACTCCATCATAGAAAGTCACCAGGTTTGTCAGGCAGGACTTGCCCTTGGTGAAGCCATGCTGGCTATCTCGAATTATCTCCCTGGCCTCCATGTGCCTTAGCATAGCTTCTAGGAGGATCTGTTCCATGATCTTCCCAGGCACAGAGGTGAGGCTGACAGGTCGATAGTTCCCGGGGTCTTCCTTTCTCCCCTTTTTGAAAATGGGCACAACGTTCCCCTTCTTCCAGTCACCAGGGACTTCACCTGACTGCCATGACTTTTCAATATCACGGATTGATGGAGGTTGGGGGATCTGGTGAATCACCTGGTCGGTGAGAGTTGCTCGGAAAATAGCTAAGGGATACTTGGGAAAGAAACATCCCGTCGTGTCACCGAATGGCCTGCAACACAGCTCGGGCTCCGAGAGGTCCCCAAATGTGTAGCCCAGGTGCCATCACAAACCACAAAGCAAAATTAAGGTCTGGGGCAAACCACGGGAAGGGAAAGGGAGCTCCCAGGGACCAGCGCCTGAGCTGAGTGCACCAGCAGGGGATTTGTTAAATAAAAGTGGTTTGTACCTTTTCCACCATTTCCACTTCCCGCTTCTAAAAAAAGGGTCTGCTTGTGTCCCAGGACGCGCGGCACTGGGCTGGCATGGAGAATAGTGGGTTTGGGATGCTCGTGATGCAAGGTGTGAACGCCAACAAGAGAGGGCTCCTTCTCCTTTCCTGCCCTGCTGCTCGTTCCCCATTGACGAGCTCCCGTTTGCAAAACTACGGTCACCAGTAACGATCTGAGCGGGCGACAAGGAGGATGCACCAGACGCCCAGAGATGAGATTTCTCATCAGTCGCAGTTTTCACCTGTATTTTGCCTGTTTATGGCTGATTTTTTGCAGACTGATTTACAGCAAGATGAGTGAGGACCTTGCATGTACTTTTCCAAATGTTTATAGAGAGACTTGGAAAGTGAAGTTCCTTCTCAGTGATTCCTATAGCAAAGCCTCAGTCTCCCACAACGCCCCCCTTCAGACCCGCCATGGGATGAAGGCTTGAATCGAGACACAGATGCTGGTGTCCTGGTCCCAAGTGGGTGCTTCCATCCCAAGCTCTCACCTCCTCCACCTCCATCCCATTCAGGATGACTTGAATCCAACAGCACTGAAGCACAGCTTTTTTTAGTACAGCTTTTTATTAGAAAAATAGAGGCAAACTATCTGCAAATCAGAGCGAATACAGAAAAAATGTAGGGGAAAGAGGTGAATCCCATAGCTGGAGGATCCTATACAGCAAAAGTATGCTGGGATGTGATATTAAAAAGAAGGACAATTGCAAAGTGTACTTTATTTTGCTTTGTAAAAAGAAATATAGGGAAGAACAGTAAATAACATTGGGTCATATGTTAATATTTCAGTGGGTGTTCACAACTCCCCCTTAGTTCCTCCATCTCCTGCATGGCTGCCTTCTGCCTACCAATAAATAAAAACAAAGTCATAAAAAAGGTATCTGGGAAATAATCAACTCCCCCTGTGTGGATTATACCAGCCTTTCCACACCCCTTCTACACCAGCTCATTCCTTCAGGAAGCCACACACAGCCAGGACCCTTTGCAGGCAGAGCTTCGTCAGCACAGCGCAGTGAACAAATTGTTAAAGGCCGGGACATTTTTGTGATGGAGGCTTCTGCAGTGCTGACTCCATGCTCCAATTATGCCTAATAACCGCTGGCCATTGCAGCCTGCATCCCTACACCCCCTGCTCTTTTCCCAAAGTGATTTGCTGCTGTGGGCTAAAACCCCCATGAACCCACGGGAATGTCTCCCTCCGAGCCTGGCTCCCCTTTGCAGCCCATGGAGGTGTAGCCAGTAGAGTCAACGAAGTCCTGGAGTCTCACCCCAGAGTGGACTTCTAATTAGTGCAGAAAACCCACTTTCTCCATCTCTCCGTTTCTCTCCTTAGATCTTAAATGAGGGGTGCCCAGCTCAGATGTTTACATTTGTGCTGTGGAGACATGAATTCAGGTGAGATAAAGCCAACCCCAGAGGATGGTGGACCCACAACTACTGCAATAGGGAAAAATAGATATGTTCCAAATCTGGTTTATTTTCTTACTTAATATTGAGATGATTTGCAGGTGAGAGACTTTGTTAGACTAAGAATTCATCTTCATTCACCTCTCAGCAGCCAAACTTTTCTAGAAAGCCAATGGAAAACTGCCCAACCACAGCTCATAAGCATGGAGCTGCTCCTGTTCCCCAAAGGAGAGTCTAGCCAGGCCGTGCTCATGCTCTACTATTTGTCCTCCTGGGTCTTATTTGAAAGATGCTTAGGCAAGGCCTTGTCTTCTTGTATCTGTGTTCCCGTAACATGGGCTGATGCTCATCACTCATAATCCCCCTGGCTGGAAAAGTGGCCACCTAATCAGGGCAGAAGTTTTGCCACGCGATGTACATAGCTGTTCTCCCATTATCCCCAGCTTGAGTTTATGCGTGGCGGGATTATTAGCAAGACATAATGTGAGTTAAAGAAATCAGGATTGGTTAGAAAAGGGGAGCTGGATAATTCATTCCTTGCTGTCATTTAATTCCTGAGCAAAAATCCCCAAACAAGGGATAAGGCAGGGGCAACTGGTCAGTGAGGGCTGAGCCGACGCGCCAGCTCGCCGTCTTTTTAGCTTCCAGAAATAGGGCAGAGCTGCGCAAAGATTACTGGAGCAAGAATGTCTTGGAAAACAGGAAAAAAAAAAAAAAAAAAAAAAAGCAAGCTTGAAAGGAAAGCTTTCAGGAAACAGCAGCCTTCCACCAGGGCCTGTTTTCCAGTGAATGATTTAATTCCCTGCTTTTCACGTAAAAATTCACCGTACTTTTATCACGGTCTGTTGTCAATCTACCTATTTAGGGCTGATGAATTTACCACCAGGGAAACAAATGCAGGAAAAAAAACCCCAGCTGATTAAAACAACAGAAATGCTGAAGGAAATCTTTAAAATCAAACAGATCCACTGGGGGGGAAAAAAGAACAAAATGAAAACAGTCCTTAATTTCATGTAACTATCCATTTGGCTTGTTGAGTGACCCACGGGGTTTGAAGACAGGTTGGCCCTGGATTTGCCAGCTAATAGTGGCGTGTCGAGCCTTGCTTTGGCTCCTGCCATCGCCTCGCAGCCTCCGAGCTCATTGCCGCGGCTGATGGCAGAGTGTTGATTCGATGGACGGGGCGTAGAGCAGCGGGGGCTGCACTGGGGGATGGAGCGCAGGGCGCACCCCAGGTCCAGCAGCCCTGCTAAAAGCACGGAAGGGCAGGGATCGTTTCACACCGGGTAACTTTAACGGGGGCCGGGGGGCTGCCTGAGCTCCGAAGGCATGTGCAGATGCTGAACCTTAGCATTGCGTGGGCATGGTGGTGTGCCTCGCCGCCTTTGTGCGACCTCGAAGGCAAAACCTGGCGGCTATGGAGGGAGCGGGAGGGTGGAGGGTGCTGCTCTGGGCACGGGGAGCACCCGGGTCTGGGGAGGGGGCAGTGAACCCCCTTCTTGCTGTCACTGAAGTGAGCTCTGGCAGTAACATTCAGGATGCAAAAGCAAATGAATCCCACCCCCCCCCTCCACCCTCCCTCCCCAGCAAGTCTGAAGTGGCATCTTAAGCAATTTCCCAGCAAACCCTTCTTTCTTCTCCCCCAAAACTTCTCTGAAGAGCAAGTTGGTTTGGCCAGGTGGCCTTGGAGGTGCACCTTGGAGGTGACCTCGTGTCACTAAGCTGGGTCAGAGGGATCCCATGTGTCCTGGTTTCAGCTGGGATAGAGTTAACTTTCTTCACAGTAGCTAGCATAGTGCTGTGTTTTGGATTTAGTACCAGAAGAATGTTGATAACACACTGATGTTTTCAGCTGTTGCCAAGTAGTGCTCAGACTACTCAAGGACTTTTTGAGCTTCTCCTGCTTGGCCAGGTGCATAACAAGCTGGGAGTACAGCACAGCTAGCACAGCTGACCCAAACTGACCAAAGTGCTATTCCATACCAAAGAACATCATGCTCGGGGGGGTTAGTTGGTCGGTTGGTCGCGGGCAGAGTGGTTGTGGCTCGGGGAGAGTGATCGCGGCTCGGGACGGGCTGGGCATCGGTCTGCGGGTGGTGAGCAATTGCATTGCGCATCACTTGTGTTATATATTCTGTATATTCTCTTACCATTATTATCATCACTATTGTTATTCTTCTCTCTTATTAAACTGTCTCTATCTCAACCCATAGGTCTTACTTTTTTTTTCTTTTCTCCGATTCTCTCCCCAGAGGGATGGGGGGGAGTGAGCAAGCGGCTGCGTGGTGCTTAGTTGCCAGCTGGGTTAAACCACAACACCATGGGACAGCACAGCCCATAGGGGCAGGGTCTTCATGCTAGATGTGGGGAGGTTCATCCACACCTGTGGTAGGAACAGCCTCTGCTAACCCCCAACTCCACCTAGGGTGGTGGGGCGCTGGGAGCAACCTAATGCCTCCTTTTCTTGTTAGAGAAATTAAACACGCCTTTGGCTGGTGCCACGCTGTGGTCATGACTGCAGATGGGTGACACAGGACCATTGTAGAGGGTTTCTCCCCACCTCAGTAGGGCTGTACATGGCACAGATCAGCGGTCTTCAGGTTTAGGAGTGGCATTGCAACCGGGCATGTGGTGCAAGAAACAGGCTGGCAACCTCCCAAATGCTGCTGTGAAACTGTGGCTGCACAACGAATGCCCTTAACCCCGTAATAAATATGCTCAGGGATTATTCTGCACTATCAACCCATGTGTGAGGTTATTTTAAACTAGGAAAATCGATGTCTTCATATAAACCCTGCGTTAGTTCCCAGCCAGGGCTCTTACTCTGGTTCTGCAAAGGAGGCGGGGTGGGTGGGTGTGTGTTTGCCCACCATGAGGGGTGTTACTGACCTCATTTGCCCTTCCCTGGGTGCCATCAGGGTCACCATGCCCAAGTTCTTTGGGCATGACATCCTCCCTTATTTCTGGCTGCAATTTTTCCACGGTAGCAGACCCTGCGCTGCTCCACGTGTCTGCAGGACAGCTGGTGCTGGTATCAGCTGCTGGAAAGTGAGGAACCAACTATGGTCTGCTCCAACTCCTGCTAGGAAGTTGGTGATGGCAAGCTTCATAATGCTTGGTGAGGTTTTTGGTCCTTTTTTTTTTTTTTAAAGTCCCAGCTCTCGGAGTCATGTGAATATAGCTAAAATCACAGATTTCATTTACTTGCTTTAAAAACCTAAGCTTCTCAGCCCTCCTGTTAGAAAAAAACCCACCCAAACCAATTATCTTGAAATGAGGACTCTTATATAAAATGTAAAAAAGAAGCCAAAATATGTATTTATATCCCTCACTCACCCCCAGATTTCACATTGTGTCAGCCAATTTTAACTGAGGTTTGATTCGGGGATTGCTGTGTGCCGAAGTCAAGAGCTTCACAGGTTTTCAACTCCTGGGTCCCACCAAATACGGTTAGATGTTCCCAAGGGAGCAGCTCTCATGGGATCGCAGACCTTGGTGGCAGATGCATCCCCAAGTGAGCAGGCATCAGCCCTCCCCTCCCTCTGTGCTTGATCCTTGCCATCATGGAACCAGTAGGACCTTATAGTCATCAGCATCAGCCTTTGTCTTCACCACGATGATGGGGCTGCTGTAGCCACCCACTGGCTCTGGTGGCACTAGTTTGGTCTCCAGGTCCTCAGAGGGCTGCTGTCTCTCACCAGGAGGGCTTTGCTTCTTGAGGTGGTTCCTCTGGTGCCTCTTGAAATGTCCAATGGTAGTGTAGCTTTGCCCACAGTTGGAGCAGATAAATGGGCCCTGGCGGGTGTGAGCGAGCTGGTGCTTCATGAGGTTGGCCTTCTATGAGAAGTTTTTGCTACACTGGAAGGGCACCTCTCCTGTGTGGACCCGCTGGTGGATAATCAAGATCTCCTTCCTCTTGAAGTCCTTCCCACACATGGCACACTTGAATGGCCGGTCCTCAGCACGGGAGGGCTGGTGGAGCCAGAAGTGGGCCCTGTCAGGGAAGACCTGCCCACACTTGCTGCAGCGGTTGGGCTCATACTTGGTGTGGACATGCCAGTGAGAGATGAGGGCGATCTCCTTGTGGAAACCTCTTCCACTGATGGCACAGGTGAAGGGCTGCTCCTCACCCCAAGGACCAAGGGGAATGAGGGCTGGAGGTAGCTGGTGCTCCTGCATGTGGACCTGGTGGTGGGTGGTGAGGGCGACCTTCTGGGTGAAGGCACGGCCACAGGCAGCACAGGGGAAGGGGTGCTCACCAGTGTGGGTACGGCAGTGGACGATGAGGCAGGACTTGTCAATGAAGGCTTTGGAGCAGTCGGTGCGGAGGAAGGGGCACTCCCCGGTGTGGATGCAGTGGTGGACTACCAGCTGGGCCTTCTGGGTAAAGCCCTTCCCACACTCACTGCAGGAGAAGGGGAGCTGCTGACAGGGGACAGCCAGGCTTTCCTCATCTTTGCCAGCCACCTTAACATTGCCATTGGCATTGGTCTTGACACTGGCATTGGTGTTGTGTTGGCATTGGCACTGCCATTGACATCAGTGTCAGCACTGGCGTTGGTGTTGGCACTGAGGTTTTTGCCACCTCCCTTGTCCCTGCTACGCTCGTGGATGTGATGGTGCTTGACCAAGGCAATCTTCTGGTGGAAGTCCTTGCCACAGGTGGGGCAGGGGAAGGGTCGGTCACCGGTGTGGATATGCCAGTGGATGGTGAGGCGTGACTTGTCACTGAAGCGCTTGTCACAGTCACTGCAGGGGTAGGGCCGTTCACTGGTGTTGATGGGCTGGTGGGTGACCAGCTGGGTGCGCTGGGCGAAGCGCTTCCCACACTGCCCGTACCCATAGAGCTTCTTCCCGGTGTGGGTCCGCTCATGCTTGGTCAGCTCCCCCCATTTGGCGAAGCCCTTGCCACAAACCCCACAGTGGTGACCCCGGCCCTCAGCATGAGCCTGCTGGTGGTTGACCAGGTTGCCCTTCTTGGTGAACAACTTCCCACACTGTCCACGGGTGTGGGTACCACCAAGGGTAGTGGGGGGCTGCCCACCCCCTGGGGCACTGGGGGTCTCCTTCTCCCGCATGCGGACATGGTGGTGGGCCATGAGGCCGACCTTTCGGCTGAAGCACTTTCCACAGGTGGTGCAGGTGTGGGGGGCCTGCTGGGATGGTGGCCCCGATGGTGCTGCAGCATCTCCCTCTTGCTGCAAAAGCGGTGCCCACAGGCTCCGCAGATGTGGGCATCAGGCTGCTCATGGGTCCGCTGATGCCGGGCGAGGTGGATCTTCTGCCGGAACCACCGCCCACATGTGGGGCAGGGGTAGGGCTCCTCCCCCGTGTGAATCCTCTGGTGGGTCACCAGAACTGACTTCTTCTTGAACTCCTTCCCACAGGCACTGGAGTGGAAGATCTTCTCCCTCGCCAGAGTGTATTCAGCCACTGTGGCCCTGGCAATGTCCCGCTGGGCCCCCTTGGTGCTGTGGACCTGCTGGTGCTTGACGAGAGTGATCTTCTGGTGGCAGCCACGGCTACACACCCCACACTTGAAAGGACGGTCACCCGTGTGGATCCAGTGGTGGGCCACCAGCTGTAACTTGTCCACGAAGCTCTTCTGACAGTTGTGGCACTGGTAGGGCTTCTCACCCGTGTGGATCCAGTGGTGCACAATGAGCTGGGACTTCTGGGTGAAGTTTTTTCCCACAGTCCAGGCACTTGTACGTCCGCTCACACGTGTGGGTCCTCTGGTGCTCCTTGAGTTGTGATTTGGTGATGAACCTCTTGCCACAGTTAGTACAGGGGAATGGTCTCTCACCCATGTGAGTCTGGAGGTGCTTGGTGAGATCCGCCTTCATCCTGAAGCTCCTTCTGCACTCGGTGCAGGCATGGGGCTTCTCCCTTCTCTCAGGATCACTCTGTGTGCTGTGCTTGCTATGGCTTTCCCCACTGGCCTCCCGTCCAGCTCTGATGGCTTCTTGGTCATGCAGCTCTCCTGCCTGGTCAGAGTTGCCCTCCTTCTCACAGCCTTCAGCCTCTATCTCCTCCTTATGGTATTTCTGGTGGGCCACCAGGATGCCCTTGTGCTTAAAACTGTCCCCACAAACCATGCAAGTGTACGATTTCTCCTGAGCGTGGCTGAGAAAATTCTCTACCTCCAAGAGCTCCAGCGTCATCATGGCTGGCTGTTCCATCACCTGGTTCTTCAGAGGCTGGGGCCTAGGTGATGCTCACTAGGAGAGGCATCGGTGGGAGTACTCCTGGCCATTGCAACCAGCTTTCCCTGCCTGCCAGGGCTGCTGGGAGGTAAATGAACATGGAAAAGTGCCAACCCTGGCTAGAGTTACTCTTCTTTAGATGAAACCCTATGTTTTCCTTCATGAGGGCTGAACCTGAGAAGAAACCAAGGTAGGTGTTATTGTCAAGGCCAACAGGAAAGAAACCCCAACACACCAACCACTTTTAGTGAGGAAAGCTGTCATGTGGAAAATAAAATCATAAATAAAAGCCCAGCCAAGCTTAGTTAATTCTAGCAAAGCCAAAGGCCAAGAGACTGTAGAATCTAGGAAGGGATTGAAGGGTGTTGGTGGAACTGCCTGGCACAGGCTGGAGTTTCTTCACATCTCCAGGTACTCATGACAAGAAATTGGTGGTTTGGGGGCTCCTCCTGCTGTGCTGATCTCTGAGCAGGAACCACATCACTTTTCCTTCAGAGAGGTGGTAAAGGCTGGTGGTCATAGTCATCAGGGACCAACTCACAGTCATTAGCACCTCTAGAAGTATATCTCTTTCAGTGAGGGGCACACACGGACCCATTTCTGGAGGATCCCTGGGGTCCTGCAACCCCTGCTCTGAGCCAATATGGCCAGACCAGGCGTCAGGACCAGGGCCAGGGCCAGACACATCCCATGTGAAGGGCGGTCAATTAG
>NW_009260479.1:1406605-1423480 GCF_000687185.1 Egretta garzetta | reverse complement strand
ACCTTCTGGGACCACAAGGGGAAATGTTGAGGATGAGCAAAGAGCTGCTTGTCTCTGGGACCTATTGTGTTGCATTCCCCGGCCTCCAGACAGGAACAAAATCTCATATCTGTGAAACAGAACTGCCTGAGCATCGTCTGAGACTCATCTGGCTCTGTGAAGCCTGTGGGGCTCCTGTTCCTCAACAGATGCCCATTTATTTCTCTAAACAGTTTGTGACATGTCTGACTCGGTGAGGGGACAGGAACATCTGGGTCACAGCTGAGCCAGACAGGCTGGAGGCAGAAGTGGAACTTGCACTGATGTCCTCCATTCCCTGTGCAGCACCAGGGCAGACACCGGACCATGGCCAGGAAGACGTCTGAATGGACAGAGAGGTCCTCCTGGTGTCCAGGAGGACAGCAAGGACTCAGCTCTTTCCCCTGTCCCCTTGCCTTGGGGTTCGACTGCTGAAGATCCAATTGTGCCTTGGTGCCAGCTTCAATTTGCAGATTGTCATGCCTGATCCATGAAGGGTGCAGCCACACCACCAGCAGCATTATTGACCCATCTGCATGAAAATTCCTGGCTGAAGAAGAACCCCACTTGCCATAGACTTTCTTCACAAGAGAACCAGCGCTAAACTGCCCCAAGAACTTATGTGGGACAGCTCCTGGGGAGGTGTGGTCCAGCCAGCCAAAATTCTCTCCTCCCTTGCTGCTTGAAGCCCAGGTGCCCCAAAGTGATGAGGCATCCAGAGAAGCCCCTGCCCAACCCCTCAGCTGGGCAAGGGGAACCCTGACCCAGCCACCCCAGCAGGCACCCGGGGCATTTGCAGCACCTCTGCTCCTTTCTCACCAAGAAAAAGGATGGGTGTTGGGTGAGATGTTCTCTGGCGACCTTCCAGTTAGGCTGAGAAATGGAGGTTGCTTTTACTCTCTGTGGCGACCAACTCTTTCAAGCCCAGAGATGACTCCGGGCAAACTTTTCTTTCTGGCTCTTTTGTGTGCTGGGCTGTTTTTCCTGGAGGCGGCTGCACATCAGCACAGCTGCCTGAAGTTTGCTTGTGAAACACAGGAATGTGAGCAGCTCCTCAGCTGTTGCTCTGACAGCTCCTCCTTGCAAGGCAGAGGCTGGACCTGTTAACTCATTCCCACCCATGCCTCCATCACTCCTGCAAGCACTTGGGCACAGATGCCCCAGAAGCATTAGGTTTTAAGCAGATTTTAAAGGATGGATGCCCCTTCCCATGTTGTTCTGCTGTTCCCCCTCTCTGAGTTTAGCCAAGCCGCTTGCTCCCACGCCGAGCAGGACCAGCTGTATCCCTGACTCCACCGGTCACCTCCAGCCAGGGGAGCAAGCCAGATTGCTCAGGCAGGATTCAGCCCGAGGAAGACAAGCAAGGTGATTTATCCCAGCCGGGGCAGTTTTGCTCCACAGCAGCCAACCTTGACAAACACTCCAGCTTTGTAGCGGTGACCCCAACTTCCAGAGATGTCCTGCTGCTGCCCCGGGATGCTGCGGGACACATGCAGATACCGTGGAGGGATTCTGAGCACCTTCTCCTGGCCCCAGGCATCCCAGCTCGGCCGGTTACTGACCTGTCTCCCATCTCCCTCAGCAGCAGGTGGGTCTGGAAGCGTCCAAGTGTCACGGGCCAATTTTTCTTATTTCTACCCACTTTGAGCTCTTCTTCTTCTTCTTCCAGCTACTTCGTTCATGCCTGCGGGTGCTGACTCACAGGAAGTCCGTGTCGGTGATGTAAAAGCTACCGGGGGAGGAGAGACAGAGAAAAGGGAGCTGGGTCAGGGAGGGAAGGGGCTTGAGGGTAGGAAACAGCAGCCCTAAAACCTTTTGGGTGTGGGTTGGGGGGATCCCCAGCCAGCGCTGCCGGCTCCTGGGAGCTGTAGTCCTTGGCGGGGATGCTGCTTGCACCTTCGCTTTGGAGGGTGCCTACGTTTGGTGGCTGAGGGCTGGTTTTGGGAAATGCAGTGCCCACGCTGCAGCAGGCTGGAAATAGCTTTTGATTTACATTAGTTCTCTCTTTAAATTGCATTTTTAGGCGGCTGAACTGCGCTGCTTTGCATTAGAAGTCCCCATTACGCACCTCTGAGACCTCACTGTGGATGCTTTCACTCTCTGTTCATGTGGCTGACACCCCCTTAGACTTCTGGAAGCAAGAAAAGCCACCCTC
Organism: Egretta garzetta; assembly: GCF_000687185.1. Taxonomy (NCBI): domain Eukaryota; kingdom Metazoa; phylum Chordata; class Aves; order Pelecaniformes; family Ardeidae; genus Egretta; species Egretta garzetta. The sequence continues at coordinate 1,421,307 of NW_009260479.1, read as the reverse complement.
TTCTGCTCTTCCATCACCTTTCTGTCTGTGGATCTCAAAACACGTTGTCAATGGGAAATACAGTGAAGGGGGACGGTTGGTGAGACAGTGGCGGAGGCCAGGTCTGCATCCTCTGCTAGACACAGCGGAGGGAGTCCCCACCCAGTGAGTCCAAGAAAATTGTTTCCTCCAAGCGGCTGTGAGTCTCCCCGTGAGTCTCCAGCTCCCAGGGGAGGCTGGGCTGCCTGTTCCCGGGTGCTTCGTAGCAGTTAGCAGTCTGCCCAGATTGGGCTGTGGTTATAACCAGCAGCACTGATGCCTACAGAAATCCACAGTAAATCCATGGTCTTGCCAGTCTGGGTCACGTAGCAGATCCTGGAGCATTTGGTGGCTGCTGGACATGTGCTAATTTGGGGTGATGGAAAACCCAAGCCACGTCTCTGAAACAAAGGGTGATATTCCCAGGCACTGGAGCACAATTTTCTCAAATCTCAGGTCTTTACCTGAAACTTTTAGCCTGAGTCAGAGCTGGAGCCAGGGATGAGTCCCAGGACTGAGCTGGGTGATGCCATGCTGAATGGAGTGTAGGTGCATGGGTGCAAGGCTTGGTGCCCTCAGGGCTGGAGAAGTGTCCTCAGCTCAGCTGAATCACTCTTACAGACGCAGCCGCCTTGCCTGGCTGTTTATCACTGGCACCTTGCAGGTGGCAGCTTGGGTAGCACAGGTTAAAGTGCTGGGGGCACACACTCTCAGAATTAGGGCTTTTAAAAAAAATAGTAATTTTTAAAACATGAACATAATTGTACTGTAAAAAAAGAGTTCAGCCTGTACTGGTGGTTGCATGTTTTGTGCTTCTTAAGCTTTCTGATTTCAAATATGTGCTCACTGGTGTCACTTAGAAGCCAAACCAATGCCTCCTGACATCATTATTCAGATGAAATGAGTCCACAATGGTTTCAAAGCGTGACGTGGGAGAACAGAAAAGAAGGATGAGGTTGCACATCTGACATAGGTTGCTTCACAGAATCACAGAATGACAGGGGTTGGAAGGGACCTCTGGAGATCACCCAGTCCAAACCCCCTGCTAAGGCAGGCTCACCCAGAGCAGGGGGCAGGGTTTGAATATCTCCAGAGAAGGAGACTCCACAGCCCTCCTGGGCAGCCTGCTCCAGGGCTCTGTCAACCTCAAAGTAAAGAAGTTCTTCCTCATGTTCAACTGAAACCTCTTCTGCTTCAGTTTGTGCCCATTGCCCCTCGTCCTGTCGCTGGGCACCACTGAGAAGAGTCAGTGCTTGCAGGATTTTGTGGAGATCCAAAGTTTTGCCTCAGTTTCCCCATGTCTAAAATTGAGCTGAAATACTGTCACTATTATTTGTCTTTTACAAGAATTTAGTATCCTCAGGAAATAAAATATTATTATATCCCATTTTTGAAACCTTGGAAAAAACAGCTCCAGTTTTTCTGGACCTTTTGGGTAGGAAGTTGGACCTTCTGGATCACCCCATGTCACACTCCTGGCTCACAAGTGGCTTGCCAAGTGACTACAAAAAGGAGTGACACTGGCATTCTCTTTGCTTCTCTTTTCCCAGTTACAAAACAGAGAAGAAGGACAAAACCTGGGAGAAAGTGGATGTTTTTATGTTCTCTTTTTGTTTGGTTTGGGGTATTTTTTTGTAGTTAAGGAAGTGAGGTGACGCAGGAAGATTAAAACACTTGTCCAGTCAAAGGGGAAGCCCCAGGTGAAAGAGAAGCAAAGTCCTCTGACATCTGTGGCCTTACACTGTTGCACCAGACTCCTTTCTTGTCCTTAGTAGGGGCGGTGATATGTGGTGACTCGGTTGACAAATTGTCCTGGTGAAGACCAGGTATGGAGGCATCATCTGCCCTAACGCAGGTGGATGGGGAGTAGCAACCTGATGCTGCTATTGCACTCATTTAGCAGTGAAGAGCCTTTGGAAGAGGGGTCCTGTTTCTTGCCACCGTCTGTGCCTGCACCCCCCTTGAATGGGACTGTGGGTCCAGGATGAGTCAATTGAGCTGGATGACTTGGGAAAGCACCCTGAAAAAAAGAAAAAGAGGAAAACTCCTTGAAGGGCTTTCCACTGTTCCAGGCAGCTGAGTGCTCTTTTTCATCTCTCCTGCCTCAAACTCATTTCTTTCGCGAATGTTATGCATGTAGGACAGGTAAAGACCTCATGGAATGGGATGGAAGAGCAAAGGGTGAGTTAAAGTCTACTTTCCACAAAACTGGGCAGCAAGGGCACAGCTAATTAGCTGGGGAGACAGACACGAGGGGCAAGGGCTGGGGACACTGTGGCTGCCATTCATCTGGGAAGACATTCATTCCAGACTTTGAAACCATGATCACTGAAAGCAAGGTATGGATCAAGGTCCTCTTGGATTTTATTACAAGCACAAGAAAAACAAAATATGATGTAAGAATACAGGCGGGCGTGGCACTGATTCTGCTGGGTCTTGGACAAGGATGGGATTTTTTTGTAACTCTCATCCATGGAGTAGGAGAGGCCCAGAGGTGATGACAGCCCAAGCTGCAGAGCACAGGCTGAGTTTGCGTCCCTTCTGGTTCATGGATAGGTACAGGTTTCTCCAGAAGGTGATTCAGGGGAAAAGAAAACTTAGTCAGATATCCTGAATCACCTCTGAAAGAGCTTTTTCCTCTATTTTGACAGGTGATAGAAGACATGAAGAAATCTGGATGTATAGTTCAAGGTCTGAAGGGAAGCAAAGTCCCATCAGCATCACTGATTTTCACCACCCCGGGATGGTGGCTGCCAGCAGGGATCCTGTGTGGCCTTTACATTTGCATTCACCCTGGCCATGCCCAACTCCCTCTGGTCATCCAAACACAGTGGCCACGGAGAGGAGAAAGCACAGCCTTTTGCAGAGATGAGCAGCCTGGTCCACCTTTCCTGGTGGGTATTTTAGCCCACTATATCCCCACTCTTATCTACAGCACCTGATACACCACAGTGAAGATCTTATAAGGCTTATCCTTGGCATGGAGCTCCCTGCCCTGGGGATAGTGCCTCCTTGGCCTTGCTTGTCTTGCTCCTTGTGAAGGATGTTGCTTGGTCTCCTTTCAACCCTGTAGACAACTTTGGCCCTTCCTCCTGTGGATTCCTCATCTTCAAGAAGTGCTTCCCACGTGTACAACACTGATACACTTTGTGTGTCTTCAGGGCTTGGTACAGTGTATCTCCTCACAATGCTTGGGTTTTTTTATTCTCCTTCTTGCTTTCCCCCCACTGGTTTTGCTGGTGGAGTGTCCTTCATGTATCCTTGCCTTTGTTTTTCCCACTTGGGGTGCACAGACCTGGGTGAGCGTCTGGAGGTCACATCTTCTTGGTTCTCAGCTTTCCCCAGAAGAGTGGGCTGATATGCTTTGCTGCCGAGGAATGAATGTTTCCAGCTACTGTATTTCCAGCCAGCATATTTTTATTCTTGTCTTTATTCATCTTTGTTGAGATTTTTGTTGGGGGGGAAGCTCTCACTTCTCCTTCCTTATTTCATTTCCTGGTCTGGTTCCAATTTTTAGCATCCCTTTCATGAGGCTTCTACCTTCTTCAAACCACCATACTGTAAACCTGCTGGGCAAGACATGAAATAAAACTGCATCTCAGTGCCAAAGCTGGAAAAAAAGCACATCCAGAGCTGTCATTTATAGAGTAAGTGCTTGAATTGCCCTAGCTAAAGTAAAGAGCAGGAACTGGGGCTTGATGCAGAAAGCACCAGAGGTTGATACTGGGACTCCTGTGTTCAGCTCTGAGCCCTGGCATTGAGTTATCCCCTCTGCTCCTGCCTCTGCTTCAGTTAATTTCCAAGTTTTGCCTATGTTTTTATTTTATTTGGAAGGGAGAGTGCTTGTTTTACTCCCTCTCTCTCCTGACCACTACTCTGGTTGCAGCCAACCATGGAAATACAACAGGCTGTCACATCCCCTGCCCTTTCTTGCTGTTGCACTCTTAGAAACATGCGTGCTGCTATTTCCATCAAAAGCACTTATAGCCCTTATTCATTCACCCATTTTAATATAAGCACTTAGGAAACCCGAAGAGCCCTCTATTTAAAGTAGACCTGGATAAATACATGGTAGTATCTGATATGCTGTCAAGCCAAGAGTTTGTTCCAGGTAAACTTAAAAACAATTTTTCAACTTTTTTTTTTTTTTCCTGGAAAACAAACATAAATCTAAACAAACTTTTGAATATCTTTTGCTTTCACCCTGCAATGAAACTTCTCTTTTTAGGATAGGGTTCTAAGCGAAAGAAAAGCACCTCCAGCCTCCCAAAATGCAAAGCTTGTGGTTATTTTTGAAGTAAGAAGATTTTGAAGTAAGGCGACACAGCCTGAGCCCAGCAGCAGTCCTTGGCTGTGCCACCTTGCACAGTGTCTCCGGGGGAGCCTGACCCACTGTTTGTGGTGACATTTGTTTACCAGAATTGAATATTTTTACATCGGTGGATGCAGGATTCACATTGGCAGCGTGTGGGTATAGAGGGCATATGCAGACTGCACAGATGTATGATGCTGCTATTATGTGCCTGCTGTCCAAAATTCTCCTGCAGACTGGGGTTAAACCCTGGGAATCATCCTGCTGAGGGCAGCAAATTCCTTTTCTCCTGAAACTCGGCATCTGGCTGGCCATGCTGGCATGCAATACTGGCACAGACCTTCACAGCCCTGTACCACTTTACATGCTGGGTGTTTGGCAATTAATTTGTGAAAAGCAGGCAGAGTGGAGTTAAGCAATGTTAGGCTGTGCCTTAGCAGCTGAGCTGCTCTCAGCTCCCAGCATCTGCAAGCAATTTGGTGAGCAGAAAGGGGCCCCCTTATGTTGAGCTAAAGATGGATCAGGCTTATTACTTGCATGGAGATGTTTAAATTAAAAGTAGGCTGCTATTCTCTTTACTACAGACTTTTTCCTATATTTAACAAGGAAGCCTTTCGGAGTTAGAAGAAGTTCCATTCTGACAGACAACTAATCACAGGGGCCGAAGTGCTGAGCCGCAGGAAACCCATGTCAAAGGTCTGCAAAAACTCTCCAGGAAAAAAAGGAGAGAAAGGGGCTCAAAGGGAGGCAGGCAGTGCTGCAGGAATAGTGCTCCCAGACCACCTGGGCTAGGTGCTTCCACCGTCCCTGAGAGCATCCCTCTTCCCTGGGACCATAAGATGGTTACTGGTGCATGGGGTTCGACCTCCCCAGGAGCATCCCTCTTCCCTGGGACCATAAGATGGCGACATGCCAGAGGGCTGGAAAAGCAAATGATGAAAGCCTACAGGTCCTGCTTGGAACAGGAGCTCCCCATGATCTGTCCCCCCGGGCTTTGATAGAGACAAGCAGCAAGGAACACCTATAGGGTCTGGGGTGATTTCAACCATACACTGCGTTATGGACACGGGGAAAGTCTCGGCGAGATCAGCTGTGCCCCACCTGTGCCTTTAAGCTGCTGCAGAGTGAGCAAGGGGATGCTGATCTGGGACTTGTTTTCCCATTTTCCTGTTGCAGCCACCAGGGCTGGTGTGGGGGTGTGAGCTACCTGATTTTGGATGGTCTGTCCAAGGAAATGCATCACAAGCTCCTCAGCTTCTGGTCACACCTGAGCTGGTGACAGAGGCAGGCATGCAAGGGGCGGGTTAGAGAGCTTTGCAATTAAGGATCAGCTTGTAATGATGATGGCATGTGGGCTCATGCTCAGGAAATGAGCTCTCCTGATTTATCTTTCCTTTCCGCACTTCAGCTTCTGTGCAAAGATGCAGGCAGAGAGGCTCACAGGTGCTTTTGGGACCACTGTGGTACCCGTGTGCCCTGGCATCCCTTCTCTCTCCTGCTGCCTCCCTCTGACAGCCCTGCACACCCTGTCTCTGTGTCTGGGAGCAGTGGGGGCCGGCTGGGCCCCGGGGGGGGGGAGCCACAGGGAACCTTGTGCAGGCAGTGCCCATGGGGTGCAGTCACTCAGGGGCTGGATGTAGTGGGCAGAAGCTCCATTTTGGGTTGATCAGGGCCATTAAGGCTTACTGGTGCCTTCAGGACTCTGATGCTCAGCCTAGGAAAACAACAACGGGTGATGCTTTGAAGAGAAGAGCAAGAACCCAGGAAGGTGCAGGAACACCCACAAGCCCATTCCTCCACCACCCCGCCATGAGCAAGGTGTATGTGAGACTTGATCTGGATCTAACACCTTCTCACAGGGAAGCCCAGGCTTTCATGGTGGTTTTCAGGCTCTGTGTCTCTCCTTCACGTTGTTAGATCCGATGCACAACTCATTTTTGCCATCCCATCAGAGGCTTTACAGTCACCCCTTCCATACTTCACACCCCCCCCACCTCTCTCTGCTCTTCAACCCCAAGCTAGTTAAAGTTATTATAAATTAACTTGATCAAAGTAACACGTTCTCTGTCACAAGGGTTTTTCTGATTCTTTGCCTGCCCACTCCGATGGGGAAGTTTTGGGCCCTGCAATGCCGGGTGAATACGTGTGCGCCCCGGACCATGCGCAACGAGCTGCAGCTCATCTGTGCAGCAAAAGGCTCTCAGGAATCTCTGCCTGCAGCCCCTGACCAACGTGTTGAGCCGTGACTGAGGATAACTGGTTTTCAGGGCTGCTTAACTTGTAGTTCACGAGATCAACATTCAGCTTCCCAGGTCCTTTCTCCCCAAAGTGAGCTCACACCAGCACTGTTCCCAGCGCTCCTACAGGGACTGGTTTTCTGCTCTGCAGACACGTCTAAGGGTGAGTGAACTTTGGCACAGGAGTAATGATGGCTTATTCTTGCATGACTTCAAAACCCCATTACTCTCCTAGCAGAAGTTGTCTTCTGTGTTCAGACTCTCACTCTTCAGTCTGTTTTGTTCCTCAGAGGCCAACACACATGTAGAAATGAGAACAGTCTCTGCCTTATTCCACTTGCAAAGCATCTTATCCTATTTTTCAGGTGATGAAAAAGGAGAAAATCTTGTGAATTGGTTGGGAAGGATCTCCAGATCTCTGCTTCCTACTTCTGCTTTCAGTTTGAAGTGACTTGGAGGAGGTCGGTGTCCTTGAAACAGAAGTTCCCCAGGGAAGAGGCCAGACAAGGAAGCAGAAGAGACAGAAATCAGCTTGGGGTGGAAAAAAAGACAGAGCAGTGGGGCTCTGCAATGTCCCCCGTGGGGCAGCGGTCCTTTTACGAAGGATAGCAATGGGCTGTAATCACCTCCTGTGCGATTTAGCAGGGAGCCACGGGCCAGCACTGCCCGCCTCACCTACCCCATCACATGAAAATCTGCAGGTGGGGCCTAGTCAGAAGCTTGGGTCCTTTGATGAAGATCTCTTGCCTTTGCTTTGTTCCAGCACAAGAAATCACTTTTAAGGGAGGGAGCGTGTTTTGGGTCAGGAGATGGAGGCAGTGGCTCCAAGCGTGCCTTGGCTCCAGGCAGTCCAGCTTGATGACCTGGTCCCACGTGGTGCTACCTGGTTGCATCACCTTGGCTCTGGTGGGATGAGAGGTAACTAAGGTGGTGGTGGTAAATACTCACTCCCCATGGAGGCTGCTAGTGGAAAGTGAACAGATAAAGCATGTGCAGAAGTATGTGATGATGAATGTCCTATTGCTCACCCAGTTTTCACCCTGGTCTTTTTCCTCTCCTCACTCCTGATCTGTGGAGACACCACAGCTTGGGATTCTCAAAGAAGTTCTCATGGGAACTATCACATTCTCAAAGGGCAAGTAAACATCCCAAGGCACTTATGTTGGAGCAGATGTTTGCTCTGGCCCCAAAGACTCTCTCATTCCCACCATACCAGAACATGCTGAATGCCAATCAGCTCCACACGTCCCATCGAAGCATGAAATACTCACTCTTGCACAAGTACTCCCCAACACAGGCTGTCTCCATCTCTCCTCCAGACAAGCCATGCTGAATGCTGGAGCCAGAACTGATGCTGAGATGATACACACAGATAGTCAACGAATCAACGAGGTGATGAAAAAAAGTCCCACAGCCAGATCCCTCCTACAATCCATAGAAACAATGTGCACAGCCAGAAACAGGACAGCAATTGTCTCAAGACAAGCTCTACCTGACCCCCTGTGCAAGACTAGAAGATTTCTTTTTAAAAGTCATCAAAGTCTGGACCTCTCTTTGTTAACATAACTTTTACTTTGATTTAACTCCATTGGTTTCAGCTTGACCATGTTGAATTTACTGTAAAGTCCTGAAGGCAAAATCAGACCTTGTGGGCATCCTTTTCACTTGGTGACCGAAACTGCTCAGTGAATGCTTACAGATGTGGTTTTCTGCATAAAATCTGTGCAGTGGAGAATATAATAATAGAATATACAAAGCAAGTGATGCACGTTGCAAGTTGCTCACCACCCACTAACAGATGCTCAGCCAGTTCCTGAGCAGTGGTCACTGTGCCCTGGCCAGCTCCCCCCAGTTTCTACACTGAGCATGACGCCCTATGGTCTGGGATAGCCCTTGGGCCAGTTGGGGTCAGCTGTCCTGGCTGTGCCCCCTCCCAGCTTCTTGTGCCCCCGGCAGATCATGGGAAGCTGAAAAGTCCTTGACTTGGTGTAAACACTACTTAGCAACTACTAAACCATCAGTGTGTTATCAACATTATTCTCATACTAAATCCAAACCACAGCACTATGCCAGCTATTAGGAAGAAAATTAACTCTATCTCAGCTGAAACCAGGAAACAGCATTATCTGGGAGCCTTTTTAATGGATGTAGGGAACAGGATGAAGGCTATTTTGCTGCTGGGGGGTGAGGATTTTGGCAGCTTTGTTCAATCTCCAGATAAATCCGTTTTTTATCACGGAGCTGGGATTATTCCAGAAAGGTCAAAGCCTCCCATGAGTCCTGTGTCCTTCTAGCCCTACGCAGACACTTTAGGGCACTTCACAAGGTTCCTATCTGTGGGTCACTGACTGGAGCCCTGGGGTCAGTATGTGGAGGTCTGAGCTCCGGCACGGTTGCTGGAGAGCTGGTCAACACAGTCAGCAGAGCCTGCAGAACTCTTCACCAACAACATCCATTTGATTACCGCTGGTACCTGTCTTGCTCTGGCATTCACCTGATGCATTGTGGGTAGAATGTAGTGTGGTTCTCTCAGTGACAGTTTATGAGAAAAAAAAAAAACCAACAGAGAAGAGGCTCTCTTTGTTTCCTTTTTTCTTTAAACACTTACTTTATTGAGGAGATATTACAAACTATCAGTCCTGATTTTCCCCAGAAGCTGGGACACCCACATTGGCCATGGTCAATGGTGGAAGACCCAGTGATGTCCAGGAAAGTTACTGACATTGACTCACTGCCCTCTCTGTGAGGCTGTTCTGCTTTGCCAGTTTGGCTCAGCCACTTTCTTCCCCAGGACAGAGTTTCCCAGTCCTGCAGTGAAGTATCTACCCACCATATGGCCCAGACTCATTTTTCTAACAAGGGTGTCCCTTAGACTCCCCTAGAACACCCTAATTTTTTTGTTTTCTCCTATATGTATGACTTTTCTGTCCCAGAAATGAATGTCCACCAGGTTAGAGGGACTTGAGGGGAAGTTTCATATCACTCAGTTTGGCCATGGTTTACAGGTGAGAGGACAGAGGTAGGCTCCTTCAGAGGCTGTCAGAGCTTGCTGTTTGAAATCATGTCCTGAGCCTGACTACATCAAAGGCTGAGGGACTCTAAACACCAAAATTTCTCTGTGCTTTTGGGGTTTGACAGCTGTGCTCAGTGTTGGGCTTGAGTCACCACATCAAAACACCTCAATGCAAATGGTGTCCAAGCAGCTGGTAAAGGCAAAGCTCAAGTGCAATTTGTCCTGTTCCCCTGCTTCCCTCCACACCTCAGTTTCCCTGCCTGCAGACCAAGCTGCTCCAGAGTAGGCAGTGCAGACAATCAGCAGCTTGGGGCTGAAGCATCACAGCAGGTAGTTGCCCAAAGTCATACTACATGACTTTCAGATGGGTCCAAGAGGAAAAGGCGTGAGCCTTGGGGGTGGGGAGGAGGCTTCTTTTCCTACACAAAACCAGAGAGGTAGAGCTACTATTTCACCATGGAACAGTTTTCCACTTGCCTTTTGGACTCTACATATTAAAGCAACACAACGAACCCTAATATGTGTCTTTGCTCTGTGGTGCCCAAGTGGCCATGTAGTAGTGCTGCAGGGAAATCTTGGGGAGTGACTCAGGGGATTGCGGATTCCCTCCACATCTCCATTTCACCTGGGACTTTCAAGACACAAAGATCCATCTGACCGAGGAACACTCAAACAAAACCATCAGCAATGAGCAGTAAGGATGGCTGAACTGTCCATGCTTTTGGGTAGCTGCACAGTCCCCTTTACACCAGGGAGAGGAAGGGAAAACATCCCAACAGGGAAATAATTTCCATTTTTGTAGTCCATAAAGTCTGAAGACTTTTTAGTCTATTTTTGCTGATCGGGTTGAATTTCCTAAATCATACCCAATAAAGTCATTATCCTACCAAGAGCTTCACAGTAACAGGTAGGGAAGCAGGTGGCTGAGAACCAGCACCAGTGTCAGCTCGAGCTGATGAAGTCACCAGTGCCTCTGGGACTTGTGGTGGCAAAGCCACCTGCTCATCAGAGATGTAAAACTCAATGCTAAGAAAAGCCATTCTCATTTACATCCACGCAGTGGAGTTGTGGGGGCACAAACCAGAGCACAATCTGCTGGCCTCTGAGCTAGCTTGGAAAAACAGTCACTGATTTTGCACAACTAACTTTTAGGCACCTGGCTTAAGCCAATCTGGAAGCCTGGTTTAAGGCTTAAAACCCTGTCTGTCTGGCAGTAGTTTCTCCCAAATCTGTCCCCCAGTTGACTAGGGTCCATCAGTCCAGTAGGATCAAGGTGTAGATCAGAGCTACATGAGGGGGAAGATGGGAGTTGGCCCTTGCTTTAAAACCTTGCCTAGATGGGAGAGGTTTCCTTCAGCTTTCTCAGAAGCACAGTAATGTAAGAAAAAGAAATCCTACCTGGTCCTTCTGGTTATATATCGCCCCCACAAGACAATTTTGGCATCCACAACTTTGGCAGCCTTTAGAGGCACAAGCATACCATTACAAAGGATGCCAAGCTTTTATCTCTCCATCTCCAAGTGCTCTGAGGAGGTTTGGTTCTCCAGCCCCATGGGTGTGAGCAGGTGATATCCAGAGGGTTGTCCTCAGAAAAGCTGCAGAGGACTGGTTTCCAGCAGTGGTCTGCCCCCTTAACCTTACTGTCCCTTCAGGTTGACCTCCCCACCCCCAGATACTGCACACCTAAGGAGAGCAAAATTTGTCTCCATCCCTCCCCTTTCCCAAATGACTTTCCCCCAGAGGTGGGCACCAGACCCATTCAGCTCTCCTCTTCACTCTTTATGGGGGCCAGTGCTCTTTGTTCGGTGTGGTGGGGTCCACTGCTGGCCCTTGTGGACTCCTGCTGTTTTGTGCAGGGAGAAGTTCCTTCCCGTGCATGGATTTTCTGGTGCCTCCTCAGGTACTTCTTCAGCCGGTAGCGCTTCCCACAGACCCCACACTTGTAGGCCCCACCTCGGGAGTGGAGCAGCTGGTGTTTAATCAGGTGGCGCTTCTGGGGGAAGCATTTCCCACACTTGGTGCACTTGCAAGGCCCCATGCGGATGTGGATTGTTTGGTGACGGAAGAGGTTGGCCTTCTGATTGAAGGTCTTCTCGCACTCAGGGCACTGGTAGGGCTCCTCCTTGGTGTGGATCCGCTGATGCCGAACCAGATTCGACCGCTGGGTGAAGCTCTTCCCGCACTCGGTGCATTTGAAGGGCTCGCTCATGTGGACTCGCTGGTGGCGGATCAGCTTGCGGTTCATGCGGAAGCTCTCCCCGCACTCGCTGCACTTATACGGGCCCTCACTCGTGTGAATCTTCCTGTGCCTGGTCAGATTTGACTTCTGATTGAAACTCTTCCCGCACTCAGGACAGGGGAATATCCGTTCACCCTTGGGAGCTCCTTTTGTTGAGGGATCTTTCTTGGACATGGATTTCTCCTGGTTCTCCACCATCCTCTCTTTGGTGGGCTGATAGCACTTCTTCTGCTTCCTCTTTGGGCTCTGGCTCTCCTGGTGGTTGGCCTCCACACCGGGTTCCTCTTTCATTTGGATCCTCTGGATAGCACTGAGGTTTGGTTTCTGCCCATAATACATCCCAAATTCAGTGCTTTCCTGTGGTTCATCCTTCACATGGAGCACCCAGTTACTGATGTCCCATTCATGCTGTCCATCAGCATCTTCTTCCTTTTTAAGCTGTCTCCCCTGTAAAGCCATCAGTGGGATCTTTGGATCAAATTGCTTTCCATAGTCCGGGTTTTCTGGTGGCTCTTCCTTGATGTAAAGTTTCTGACAGGCTATTGCAGTAATGTTTGCTGTGTCATCAGTGGGTGGGTCTGATTCCTCCTTCATCTGGATTTTCCAAGGAGGTTTTTTTGGATTAGATGGGTTTCTAGGTATGCTACACCCCTGGGCTACGTCTCCTTCATGGGACATATTCTCCAACATATTATCCTCTGACCTCAAGGCAAAATCAGGCTCCTCTTTAATCTTGGTAACCTGGAGAGACACACTATCAATGTGTCCCTCAAGTGGTTTTTGCTTAGCATGGTTCCTCTGGTGGACATTGAAATACCGCTTGGTGCTCAAGCTCTTCCCACACTCTGTACAAATGAAAGGGCCCCCACGGAGGTGTATCTTCTGGTGGGCCAGCAGTGTGGCACTTTGCCCAAAGCACCTACTGCAGTCAGGACATTTGAAGGGCTTCTCCCTCTTGTGGATCTCCTTGTGGGCAGTGAGGGTCCCCTTCTTCACAAAGCTCTTCCCACACTCAGTGCAGGCAAATGGCCTCTTCTCCGTGTGTGTCCGCATGTGGATGTTGAAGTAGATCTTTGTGCTCAGGCTCTTGCCACAGCGGGTGCAGAGGTAAGGACCACCCTTGGTGTGTGTCTTCTGGTGGGCAGCCAGACATATCTCCAGGCGGAAGCAGCGCCCGCACTCCCCACAGCAGAAGGGCTTCTCTCCAGTGTGGATGCTCTGGTGGGTCGTGAGGTGGCCGCGGGTGGTGAAGCGCCTCCCACACTCCCCACAAGTGAAGAGCTCCTCTGCTGTGTGGATCCGCTGGTGCCGCTTCAGGTTTCCCTTCTTGCTGAAGGATTTGCCGCACTCCTGACACGGGTGCGTCTTTAGCACCATGCGCTTAACCAAGAAGTCCTTCATGGCAGCAGTCAGTGCCCTGCACCCAGCAGTGCGGGATGGGCCTGCCAAGCAGCCCGCAGGTACAAAAAGGCCAGAATGTTATGCAGATGGACTGCCTGGGGGGATACAAAACCCATCAGGACATGCATATCGAAGTGTACTTTAATGGATGCACTTTAGTCCCCATAGCGGAAAGGGCGCTGCTGCTGTACGCCAGGCCAACAAGGAGTGGTGTGTGGTCTTCCTCACTTCTCAGCTTCTTTCCACCTCAGCTTGCAGATGCAATGTTTGTAACTCCATCTCCTGCCTCCTCTGATCTCCTGAAGAGGCTTCGCTGGCATTCCCGGGGACTCGGATTGCCAGACTGAAAAAATAAAGGGAAAATTATTGAGGCGTTATTTCTCCTTCTCCTGTGTTCTCTGTGTAAACACAACGGGTGGCACCTTGGCTGCTCTGTGGGAGACAGAACCGGAGACTTTTGAAGCCACAGGCTCAGCTGGACTCCAGCAGAGAGAGCAGGAACAGGATCATTGCCCCTGGTGATGGGGGATCTGTAATGCACTCGCTGCTGCAATGACACTGAGGTTTCGGCACTACAATTGCTGCACTACTGATTTACGCTCAGAACAGTCCTCTGTCCTTTGGCCAAGGAGATTTGTAAGTAAGTAAGTTAATTAATTAATGCACTCCGAGGTAATTGTTGTAATTAATCCCATTTTTGAGGAGTGACTGTGTAGCAATCCAAATCCCCAAAACTTAGAAGAAAACCAAACTGGGCACCATTTGCAAACTGGGATGTGCTGCTTTGTACTGGCAGACCTCCATTCACAGAAGAAGACAGGTCAGTGGTGTCCTCAGTGGGCAGCTGGAGGAGTGAGGTTCAACAAGGCCAAGTGCCGGGTCCTGCACTTGGGTCACAACAACCCCATGCAACGCTACAGGGAAGAGTGGCTGGAAAGCTGCCCAGCAGAAAAGGACCGGGGGGTACTGGTTGACAGCCAGCTGAATATGAGCCAGCAGTGTGCCCAGGTGGCCAAGAGGGCCAATGGCATCCTGGCTTGTATCAGGACTGGTGTGGCCAGCAGAAGCAGGGCAGTGACCGTGCCCCTGTGCTGGACACTGGTGAGGCCACCCCTCGAATGCTGGGGTCAGGGTTGAGCCTCTCACTCCCAGAAGGACCTGGAGGGGACCTGGGGGTGTTCAGCCTGGAGAAGAGGAGGCTGAGGGGAGACCTTATCTCCCTCTACAACTGCCTGACAGGAGGGGGCAGTGAGGTGGGGGTCCGTCTCTGCTCCCAGGTAATGGGCAATAGGCTGAGGTGAAATGGCCTCAAGTTGTGCCAGGGGAGGTTGGACATAAGGTTGGACATTAGGAAAAATTTCTTCACTGAAAGGGCTGTCAGCCACTGGAAGGGGCTGCCCAGGGAAGGGGTTGAGTCCACATCCCTGGAGGGACTTAAAAGCTGGGCAGACGAGGTGCTTAGGGACAGGGTTTAGTGGTGGG
>NW_009260479.1:1405471-1406267 GCF_000687185.1 Egretta garzetta | reverse complement strand
GAGCTGTCAGTGAAATCTGTCCCTGGAGGTCCGGGTGGCCGGAAAGACTGTGGCTGAGAAGTTGAGGCCCTGGGGAGGCTGTCACCAAGGTGTAGGGGCTGGGGAGGGGGGATGCCACGGATCAGGGGACAAGCGATGGGAAATGTGGAGTATGAACACCCAAGCGCGGCTGTGATGCAGGGGTTGCAGCTACGTGCTCCTCAGAGGAGAGAGGTCAGGGTGGGAAATGAAGCGGGCAGCTATCTCAGTTTTCAGACGACAGTTGTAACAGGAAAAGGTACTTCAGGTTTAGTCGTGATGCTTGTGTTTCCCTTTCAGCTAACCCATCTGGATCCTCACTGATGCTCCTAAGAGCCGCCACCAAAGCACAACGGTGGTCCTGTCCAAGCTGAATTCTCTATGCTGGTACAGAGGAACCACAAGAAAACAAAAAATAAAAATACAAAGAAAAAAATAGCTACCTGCAAAATTATGCTTAACCAGGAGAGACAAAACACATCTGCTTGGAGCAAGAACTGGCTTTAGTGTTTGCTAGTGGAGGGGAGACTCCGAGGGGGGGCAGGCCCCCTCCCGAGGTGTGGGAGTAGCTGTGTGATATCTACAACAGGTTTTAGTTCAGCAGACAAAGCCTCAGCAGCAGCCAGGCTGGAGAGAGGACTCAGAAAAGTGCATTTTTACCGAGGAAGGACATCGACCCCCTGAGCAGTAGTGGATTTAGCCTCCTACCATCAAGGACCCTCCTGCTGGGTCTGGCTGATGCTGAGGGGCCGTGCTCAGCCGCAGGGGGGGGGGGCAA
>NW_009260479.1:1399325-1405135 GCF_000687185.1 Egretta garzetta | reverse complement strand
GCGGGGCTGACCTAAAGGAAGTCTGTGGCCAGTGCAGTGAGAGCTACCGGAGGAAGGGTGAAGCGAAACAAAGACAAAGAGCAAAGGTTGACGGAGCAGGGGGAGGACAGGGGAGATGCTCTCACCTCGCGACGCCGGGATGGATTTTCACGCCCCCGTCAAGGTGTTAGCGGGAGCGCGGGGAGGGAGAGGAGGGGGATTTCTCCCTGATGTGCCTTTCTTCTGCACAGCTATAGTGGTGGGAAGCTGGAAGGGTCCCCCAGCTCGCACTGCCTTCTGGGAATGGTAGTTCTTCCCAGCAGCTCTGGTCCCCCATCCTGCCCTCTCTGCCCCGGCAGCCAGCGGGTCAGGATCAGGCCATTTCATCTTGCCCCAGCTGAGAGCATTTGCCTTTTTTTTTTTTCTTTTTGTTGGGGGAAGGAAAACATCCAGCAGTGCTTCAAGCATCCTTCTTCCCTCCCAGGCTGATTGTCTGGGATTTGCTCCAGGAAGCATCAGGAGACGAAAGATGCATTTGAGGGAGTATTTCTGTGTCCCTAGCAGCTTGCAATCCCCCTGGGGGGAGGTAGCAACTGAAGCAGGTGCCTAGTTACCAGCAAAGGATCCCTGTTAATGCTCGGTGAAAGCACAAAAGGCGCGTGCAGATTCGACAAGGGTGGATGCTGAGGCATATGGACTTGATTTAGCAGAGTGATGAGCACCACCTGGGAGAGGCTGAGCCTCAGCAGGACCTCACAGAAAGTGCCCAGACCTTCCTGGATCTACCCTGCACGACGAAGCTTAGGGACTGAGCAGGAAGCTCTAGCCCAGGATGCTTCTCTGGGAGGGTGTTAGGAGCATGTGCATGACGAAAAGCTGCTTCAGCATGAGTCTTCCCTGGGGCAGCAATTAGGGGCTGTCCCATGTCTCCAAGGTTGGACAATAACACTCATTCCTGCAAAAGCCAGCACCCCCAATCCTGTGCAAAAGCCAGCACCCCCAATCCTGTCACAAATATGACACAAGGCTGCAAACATGCTATCCTCTTCTTTGATTTAGGGAAACTGAGGCAGGAGATGGTGAGGTGCCCAGCTCAGATCACACAAGGAAGTTCAAGGTTACGGGGTCCCTGCAGTTGAGATCTAGTCTACACACTGTATGTGCCTTGAATGAAGTCTGCTGATGTATTTCCTACCCCAGTACAAACCATCAGCATGAGGCAGCAACACCAGTATATGAAGGTGTGCCCACATTCCAGCTTGTAATCCAGTCCAGTGAAGGAAGAAGTCCTACAAATCTAGCCATCTTTGTACCAGTATGTGCACAGCAGAAAATACAGAAGCCTCATTCAGTTTGCCTTACTGAAGGTCTTCTGCTTTGATGTATGAAAGTGCCACAGCAGGTCCCAGGCAGACAGGAGAGGTCAGAGTGTTAGGCCACAATAGACCCCAGGTATGCCAAGGCAAGACTTCTTGTGTGCAGGACTCCTTACACGACATTCCCCTCCTTTTTCATTCTTCCTATTTCCATTATACCTTCCCACAAGTCCTGCCTACCAACACTTTGGATGGTACTGATCAGCAGCTCCCTAAAACGGTCCCATCTTGGTGTGTGGCACCATGAAGGGAGAGAGGTTGAGACAGGACATGGATGGAGGGCTCACCTGAAGCAGCTGGGGGGCCATTTGTGTGAATCCTTTGCTGCCAGAGGGATCTGGAGGAAGGAGCCAGGATCGTGCTCTTTCAGCTGTGTCAGTGTCCATTCGTCTGCTGGGGCACAATTTACCTTATTCTAAGGTTGACGCCTCTAGTAGGGCAGATGACTTGTGCCCTCAGAACTCCTGTTTCTCCCCACTGACATGTGCATTTTCCCAGGTGAGTCCCCCCACAGCTCACCCGCTCATCCAAACAGGCCAGATCTGCCTGCTCTCCCCTCAGGCTCATACAAAACCCCAAAATCCAAGAAAAGAAGAGATCAAATATGCCTTGGTACAACCCAAAGGTTTTGTTCATGTGGTCAAAAATAGACTCAGAGCACCTCATGCTCACCCTCAAAAGGGCTTCATAGACATAGTTGTTAGGCCAGGGTTAGGCTATGTCCAAAAATGCCTCTTCCTAAGCCCAGTTTGGAACTGGTGACCAGTCCAAACAGAGTCTCCTCTATCCAAGAGAAACCCGCTTTGGAAGTGAAGCTGTGCCATCAGCTGCAGTGACTCTGCCTCTGCAACGTACCACTAGATGCCAGTGAAAGCTCTTCCTGGCCTGCTCCTGCCTAGAAAATCTCAATTTGATTTGTTTTACTGTATATTTTTAAAAGGTTCACTTTTAATCTAGTAAGGCCACCATGCATTTGGGGAATATGTACAAATATACATGCGAATGTGTTTTGTGCATCTCTCTGGTTTTTTTTCTGTTTCTCAAATATATATATATATACCTTTATATATATATATATTTAACTTTGTTTGCTGTCAATTAGATTAGAACTTCTCAGTGTCTCCCTAGACCAGGATGTCACCCCCAAGCTCCTTTCCTCATCCCCCTTCCTATCAAACACCCCAACTCTGTATACCCTTCTCTGCCAAATCCTCTAGCCAATGCATCATGACCTGATGCCTTGACATGGAGTCAGTCAAAGAAACATACAGGTGCTGGCATGACGTGTCCAAGCTCTGTCTTGCTCTGGGAGATGATTCCTCATGTCTGGTGACCAAGAGGCAAGGCGTAGGTCCAGCTTATCCAGCTAGGGGAATAATAGCCTGGAGGAACAGACCTGCATGGATCTGGGGTGGGGATCATGGAGTAGAAGCAAGTCAGTGCAGTAGTGCCGATAACCAGCTGGCATACGTTTGGTGTTCAGCGGGAAGGTGAAATGAATGAAACTTGCAGACACTGCAGTGCTAGGAAAGAAACCCTATGTGGGAAAAGGGTGAAAAATAAAGCAAGCTCACGTTCCTGTGCACCAACAAGCTCTGTGCTGCATTCCCCTGGTGTAGAGATCAGTGTAGGACTGAAATGATCTCACATTTTATTTTTAGTGTTTGGAGTTCTGCACTTTGCAGAACATAATCTGCCCCATGTTACCCACTGATGCTTTTGCAAGGTCTAAGCCATTGGGCAACCTCCAAAGCTTTGCAGACACCATTTTTTTTTTTCACCTGGTTGGCCAAGGTCCAAGGAGATTGGACTATCCCATGGGCACTCAGAGTAAACACAAAGCTCAGCAGCTATGCAGGCTGCAGGAGGGGTGTGCGTGTGTGCGTGTGTGTCCCCTCCATGTGCTGGGCACAGCCACCCTCTCATGTCAGAGGACCACCAGGGTTAGGAACGTCTTCCTCTTTGGGCAAGTTGTGTTTTGAGGTAGCATCCAGCACCTGGTGCACCTCTTGGTCTCTGAAGTGCCTTGATGCTGGTTGCCATTGGAGACAAGACCTTGGACTTGATGGAGGAAAGGCCTGATCCCAACTGGTGATTTCTGTGTTGCGTTTTCAGACAAATCCAACTCTGTGTTTGACCGGTCAACTGTATCTGACAAGGCTGCATAGGAGAAGTGAGAACTAAATTTAAGCCGAGCTGTCATATGCTCCGGTGCCTGATTAATTATACAATGAAATAAAAATGGAATTTGGCAAAATAAAGGAGGAGGGGTAGATGAAATCTTCACTCCGCTTTAGAAGGAAATCTTGCTGCAGGTTTTATTAAAGATGCCACAGTTAATCACATCAGGAGGCTGGAGGGCCCGAGGTGGCTCGTTGTGCCGGGTGCACACAATGCAGGAGAGCTGGACAATGCGACATGGAGAGATAAGGGAGCAGGAAGCCCTGTTATTTGTTCAGGTGAGTCTGTGATGGTTCCTGAGATCTGCAAATGCGATAGGTGCCAGCTGAGGCTGAGAGAGCCCCTAGTTGCCTTGCTACACTATAGATTATTTTTATTAATTTAGGAAACATAGTAAGGCAAATGTGATAAAGAACAATAAAGTGTTTAAATGACAAGTAATTTTCCATGCTGTTCCAGCCTCCCTGCTTTTCTTTAATTGCTTTTGAGCACCTGATTAGGAAGGAAAGCTTTTCTTTTTTTGGCCCACATCTCCTACAGCTTCATTGTGCTGCCCAAGCCTGTGGTTTCCCATCCTGCTGCCTTAAAAATAATTGCAGTGTCTGTGGCCGCTATCATATCCACCATATGCATCTGATAAGAGCTTGAAATGAAAAACTGGTTTAAGGACAAATGGGCCCGGCATCAATTTCAAGCCTGGCCAGACCACAGTGACCCATCCACCTGTCTGTCCTACAAGCAACGAGCTTCTCATACATGAAGGTTCGGTTTGGTTTTGTTGTCCTGGGGAGAGCTACAGTCAGGGCTGATGACTGCAGGGCTTCTGCTGGGAGGGAGAAGGAAGGATTATGGCTGTAATACTCCCAAATCAGGAACTCCTCCTTGCCCCACTTTCTCTGCCCCAAGTGCTGTCAGCACTGTGGGAGGGATCAAACATTTCCAGGGCTTCCATATAGTGAGCAGGGAGCTGGGGTGCTACAAGGACCTTGAGACCTACTGCCGCACCAATTGCCCTTTCATCTCCTGAGTCCCACTCTCTTCACCGTGATTGCAACTTTCTTTCCCAAAACGACAATCCCATCATAAGATAAATGCAAAATACCCAGAAAGGTCTAAATGACTTCCTGAGGTTGAACAACACATCAGGAGCAAAGCAGAGAAGCATCTCAGAAGCTGATGTAAGGCAGCACGGCTCTGCTGCTTAACAGAACAGCCTTCCTAGTGCCCACAGCTGCCGTCCGATGCTCTTACTCTCCCAGCCTTGTCCTTCCTCCGCAGACAAACCCCGTAGGTCCTCCCTGCCCACAGTCACATGCAATGAAGTTCTATCTACTGGAGTAGTGAGCACTACTCGCCCTCTAATGTCTGAGACTGAGAGAACTAAGCATTTATCCCTGGGACTGGTAGGTGCCTTCCAAGTCCAGATTATAAAAGCAGAGTCTGGCCATGAGCCTGGCCTGTACTGCTGCCTCGGTTTCCCAGCTGGGAGGGCAGTGTGGGCAAACCCAGCTGTAGGCATTGCTGAGAAGGAGAAGCCTTTGCTTTCAAATACTGGCAGCAGAGCTAGGCTCTCTGGTAGTTAGAGGAGCTTATATTCAGTGGAGGAATTTCAAGGGCATGATTCATCTGCTCTAATTTAGATGTCTGCCTTAGGCTGAGATGAATCAGATTCTGGGCCCCCCAACTTGGTTTCTGCATGCTACCTAGGAAGCCTGCCTGGGCACAGATGTGCACATATTGACATGTAAATCCTGCTGTCAGACACTTGCCTGAAGGACTGAACCCTGATGTGCTGGCTCCTCTTTCTCCTGACATCTTTCTCCTCTCAGGGATTTGCCCATGGAGACTAAAGGAAAGGGGCAGGTGTGAATTTACCCACCAGGAGGCCAAGGAGGTGTGATGCCTCCTTTGATGCTGCCCATGTCACAGGGCTCGGGGGAACCCCAGTGTACCCTGCTGCATACAGCCCCGAGAGCTGTGAACAGCTCTGGGAGAGCTGCTGATAAATGTGTGACTAAATTCCCTAGGCTTCCCTCATATCTTGATATTCCTCTTTCTTTGCCTTCTTTGCCAGAAGGCCAACCCTACCCTGGGATGCATCAAGGGAAGCATGGCCAGCAGGTCAAGAGGTGATTCTGCCCCTCTGCTCTGCTCTGGTGAGACCTCACCTGGAGCCCTGCGTCCAGCTCTGGAGCCCTCAGCACAAGAAGGACATGGACCTGTTGGAGCGGGGCCAGAGGAGGACTACAAAAATGGTCCGCGGGCTGGGGACCC
>NW_009260479.1:1390378-1399257 GCF_000687185.1 Egretta garzetta | reverse complement strand
TCTGCTATGAGGACAGGCTGAGAGAGTTAGGCTTGTTCAGCCTGGAGAGGAGAAGGCTGTGGGGAGAGCTGATTGCGGCCTTTCAGTAAAGGGAGCCTATAGGAAAGATGGGGAAAATCTTTTTAGCAGGGCCAGCTGTGACAGGACGAGGGGTAATGGCTTTAAACTAAACCAGGGTAGGTTTAGACTGGATCTAAGGAAGAAATTCTTTACAATGAGGGTGGTGAAACACTGGAACAGGTTGCCCAGAGAGGTAGTGGAGGCCCCATCCCTGGAAACATTCAAGACCAGGTTGGACGGGGCTGTGAGCAACCTGATCTGGTTAGCGGTGTCCCTGCTCATTGCAGGGGGGTTGGACTTCGTGACCTCTAGGGGTCTTTTCCAACCCAAACCATCCTATGATACTATGATCTCTTCTAGTATAAAGGATATTTCCTTCCTCCTTGCATTGTTTCCCAGATACATCCTGCATGAAGTAAGAATACATCCTAAGAGAGGATCATCACCCAGTCCCCTGAATGAAGGAAAATAGTAACCCCACACTGAAATGCTCAGTCTGTGCTTAGAGGATGGGCTTCCCCTGATGGGCCAGTTATTTCTTCTTCTTTCAGCTGCAGTTTGATTTAATCTCCCTGATCCCCTCTATCACTCTCCTCAGACTCATTCACTCTCCTTCACTTGAGAAAGGATAATCAGGATTTCTCTATATAAATTCTACAAGACTTAATAAGGATAATAAACTCATTTTTAGAGGGTAGAAATACTCACAAGTTCAAAGTGTTTTTATCTACAGAGGACCAACTCGCTGGTGAAGAGAACAATCCAAGCAAGACCTTCCATCAGCTTTTGTGACTTCTTCAAAGACCTAGAGAGTAGTTCATAAATTTATCATTTTTAAATGATGTGAAAGGCCAGTGGAATGAAAGTGTTCATCTTTATCCTTCAAAGTCTAGCTGCTCTCATGTTTAGGGTGTGCTTTTAGCCAACACAGCCAGAAAGCTCTTTGGATTCAAGCCAAGCAGCCTTAAAAACCAAACTTGCAAATGAAGAAATGGGGTCTTGTAGTGTTACAGCAGAATGTGGAAGCCAATGTTTTAAGAAAAATGTCTGGGAGCCCTCCTGCTCAAGGACGTTTAGGACCAGTAACACTCATGTTCCTGGTGATTCAGCCACCACCCTGAAAGGAGACACCCAGCGCATTATTTGTACTTCTGCATCCCCAAGGCTTCACACCACTGGTGGTTTGCCATTGTGAGAGACCCAGAAAGGAAAGCTCTTGATAGCTCTTTATAAATATTTAGCATCTTGCCCAGGTGAGGAGTCATGGTAAAGTGCTCATGTTTCCAGAGTGCAGGAGTTTGCAGCGTGAGCTTACAGCAGTCACGAGGATTTGTTGGGTGCCTGCTCAGGGGAGAAGAGATTTTTGACATTTAAAGGTTTGTTGTCTTGTTTTCTTACACTTCTTTTAGAGGTGGATAAAATGAGTGACAACCTGGTTCTTGTATTTTATATGCTACTTCAAAGGAGAGGATGCTTTAAAGGTCAGAAAACAGGTCTGAAAATGAAAAAAGCCCCGTTTCCTTGTTAGCTTCTCAGTCAGTGTGGGCTACGGCGTGCTGCCAGGCAGCCATAACGCTGCATAGTATGAGAAACACCTTCGTGTGTCTTTCATGCTCTCTCTATTTTCTTTGGAGCAAGCCAAATCCTTTATTTGAAGCAAAATTTTGAGCAAACACTGGCTTTCAAAATTAACAAAATGCTGACATTCAACACCAATTCCTCACAAGAGCAGAGGGGATGTGAAAACAACTTGACTAGCATTGCTCTTTGAAGGTGTGATTTCATTCCCTGTGCAATTATTTTGAAGCTCTTGGAATCAGCTTTTTTGCAAGCATCAGAGTAGGGCAAGAGACTTGTTATCATCTAGCAACAGCAAGAGAAATAAATGCTTTTTTTTTAGCACTAGTCTGAAGCGTGAGGCCATATATCATAAGCCAAGGATATGGATCAATGGCTTAGTGTCCAACCAGCAGCTAGTGATAAGCAGAGTGCACTAAGGGTCACCACTAGGTCCTGGGTTGTCCAGCAGGTTCATTATCTTCAGTTAAGATGAGGAACAAGCTGCCCAGAGAGGTAGTGCAGTGTCCATCCCTGCAGGTTTTCAAGACCCAGCTGGATAAAGCTCTGACCAACCTGCTCCGGCCTCATAGCTGGTTGGGCTGTAGACCTTCTGAGGTCCATTGCATCCTGAACTACCTTATGATCCTACGAACCTATGACCTAGGTAATATCAGGGCTAACTCTCAGAAAATCAGCAAGTGACGCAAAATTAAGGACCTGACAGAACTGCAATCCAGAGGGACCTTGGAAAGCCTGCAGAAAAGTTGAGGGCTTATCTAGCCAGGTGAAGTGGAGGCTGAAGGGTGATCTAACAGCTGTCTGCAACTACTCACAGGGGAGTCACAAAGACTCTTCTCAGCAACAGCAGATGATATAGCCAGCGGCGATGACCACAAATTGCAGCTTGTGAAGTGTGGGTGGTGCATTAGGAAAAAATTCCCGTAGAGAGGTGATGCACAAGAGCTGTTTGCTCATGCCTGGAGCTGCTCCTTTGGATATGCCAGAGCACAGCAGCATGATTCTGCAGTGGTGAGTGGTTGTCTCTCATTCAAGTGAAGCTCTGTAAGGTGGTGTTGTATCTGAGCACATGGTTGGTTCTTGGCTGTGTCTTGTTTCCCTGGAATCTGATTTTGTGCTGGGCTGAGGTGGGAATTCAGAGCAAGACTTGTTTGTCTACCTCTTCTTTCATTTCTTTCATAGGCAATATGTAACTTTACTTTGCGTGTGTATATATAAAACCATGGGGTGTCCACAGTGATATCAAATTTGTTCTCCAGTAAAATAAACAATATGGAAATGTACCTCAAAGTGAAGCTCTGAGTAATCACCTGTCTCCTAGGAAGTCATCCATTTTTGTCTGAAGTTCAACAGATAGTTTATTCCTGTACTTAAAGGGATTTCACAGAATCACAGAATGGCTGAGGTTGGAAGGGACCTCTGGAGGTCCTCTGGTCCAACCCCTCTGTCAAGCAGGGCTTTCTAGAGGTGGTTTCCCAGGACCATGTCCAGATGACTTTTGAATACCTCCAATTTCTACAGTTTTAGCAAAAAAATATTGCTATTGCTCTCTAAGAGTTGCCCAGCTTTAAAAATGGTGAGAATGGATGCTCTTCAGCCACACTATTCTGGGCTCCACAGAGGACTTCTCCAACTCCCTAACTGATACAAATGCTAATTGTGTGATTGCAGGTCTCACTGAGTGTGAACCCAAGCACTCATCTCCTGCTCTGTGGACTGGGCTGAGCTGGTGGTTTTTTTCCGCAGAGCTGAAAATGGGAGGACTTTCAACACAAGCACAACGCCTTTGTTGGAAGCGAAATCCCCTGTTGCTTCTCCAGGGCTCCTTCTGTGCGGTGGGAAGCTGTTAGCCCCCTCTCTCCCTGTGTAGGCGAACTGCCATGATTACATAAACACGGGCTACGTCCCTGGAAAGCAAAGCGCTGTTAGCAAATCAGTGGATGGCTCCCCTGTTGAAAGGAATGGATGGTGCTTATTAAAAGGATAAGCACCATAAAAGAAACCTTTGAAGTGGCAGAGCTTTGTTGTTCTGCTCTTGAAGTCAATGAGAACTTTAATAGTTGCTACTGCTGGAGTGGAACTAGGCTCTCTCCATTGATCTTGAAGCACGTACTTAGGCAGAAGATAGACTCTGATCTTCCAGTCCCCAAATCTGCTTAGGTCAGAGTTCTGGCCTGGCAATTTGTGTGGGTGTCTGTGCTGTGCTTCAGGTAGTACAAGTGTCTGCCCTGCAAAGTGTCAGTCCACAGCCCGCACCGAGTCCTGCACCCAGCGTGGTGCAGGACTCCTCCATGGGTAGGAGTCTGCTCAGCCTCCAGACCCAGAAATACAGGTGTTTCTCTTCCTTCCTGTCCCAGGGACCAACCCCGGGAATCAGCACAGCACAAGATGAACCTGCTGGTGGTTGTGCCATCCTTGCAATGGGAGCTGGTTCAGTACCCGTGTCTTATCTGCCTGTACAGGACAGTGGCCCAGGAGGGCAAGACCCAGCCATCCTACAAACCAAAGCTGCTGTGTACAGATGAGCCCTCCGGCATCCCAGCATTGCAGATCACTGTAGCCTGGGAAAACATCCCTATGGGCTTGCCCTCTTCTCAGGCTTTCTTAGGTAGCTTTACAGGCAGTACTCAAGGGGTGGTACTACAAACCTCTGCAGTTCTCATTCAGCTCTGAATCCTCTTTGAAGCCCTTGCAGAGATGCTCCACTCTTGCTGCTCCCCACCAGAGGGTTGGGAAGTGAAGGTCAGTGCCGATACCTCCAGTTTCACCAGTGGGGAAACCAAGGCCCAGAGCAGGGAAACAGTTTTTCTCCATGTTGTAAAGCACTATTAGAGTGCTGGATATTAAACCCAAGTTTCCTTCCACTTTCCTAGGTGTGTGTATGGGAGGTGTGTATCTTACACCTACAGTGCTTTATTTCACTCTAAGAACAAATTTTAAATAGTCTTATATTGTTGCTAGTGACCGGTTCATTCTGGAAGGCTGAACAGAAATCAGTGACTCATCCTGGCTAGGAGCATCCCTCTCTTTTGTGTTACCTTGGCATGTTCCTGCGCTGGAAGCAGTGCCACTATACTTCATTTGCCTCCAGGTTTTTGCATGAATATATCTTTATACCCGTGCACCTGTCTTTAAATCTTCCTTACGCAAAATGAATTGCTCACCTTATTCTGGGTTGTCTAACACCTGCTTAAAAACCTCCAGTGATGGAGAAGCGCCAGCCTCGCCAGTCAATAAATCCCAGTGTTTTTTTCAGGAGGAAGCAGAATTTATGTCACAGTCTTTTTAATGCCACCTCAGCCTGTCCACGGCAAGAGGCTTCTTTTATATAATGGATCCTGTCCTTCTGACCCTATGGTGTCGTTAGCCATGCAGTGTAGCCCTTTTTCTGTTGTTGCTCCTTGATGAATGCAACTTCACCAGCCTCTACCTCATCTCAGAGTGTGTGATTTTATTTGCAAGAGTGGTTGGTGTAATCACACTGAGCAGTGCTCTTCACACGAAGCAATTGGACACTGGTGTATCACAGGCTCCGCAGTGAAAGTTAATTATGAAGCAAACAGACTGGCAATCAGGCGCCAGAGACTTTGCTTGGTAATGAGCTCTTAAAGTTTCTCTTTTTGAGGAATGCTGGATTGAGTCTATTTAGTAGATCCTATTTCAAGCTGCCTTTGGGAAGTGGATGTATGGTGTTTCTGAAACAAATGGGGCTGTTTATCCAACAACAATCCACGGAGGTGGCACAATCCCAGCCATGCACTCGCAGACTATTTCCAGATTCTGCCTCCATATCCTTCCTTCTTGCTGCCCTGGGTCCTCCTTCCAGGTCTGCTGCATCTTGCTACATAGCAGATCCTAACAACTTTGCTCATGCTGAGCAGCACATTGGGATACAAATCTCCTGAGCTAACTTCAGACTTTTGAAACAGTCCTGCTCTAAGTAGTCATTAGGTCCCTCTGTTGTCAATAAAAGATATAAAGGCTCAGCCCATCCCAAGATAATGTGCTGAAGGTAAGGGGGCTGAGACATCCTCTAGAGCATCCTTTTTCTCTCCATTGACTATACAGGGACCCTGGACATCTGGCTTAGATTAGACACCTAGACCACCAAAGGGAGGTGAGATGAAGTCCTAGCCTTGGTCTGCAAAGGGTCTCACTGGTGTCTGTGAGGCTGGTGTAGAAAAATGGTGTGGCATTGACTCTGTGGATTAAACACAAATGTCTGATGTCTTTTGAGATGCTCTGCCCCAGCAGATTCCACCTTTTGCTCCAGGGAAGCAAAAGTCTCCAAAGGCTCCGTCTCATATCTCTCTTCCCTGTGTGGGTGTCTTGAATACCTCAAGGCTGTGCAAAAGGCAACACCCACATTTAGACACTGAAGTTCAATCTTCTTCGATATGAGTAAAAGTGTACGTGTTGATCCCGTGTGCATATACAAAATACACTTCTGTGTGCTCCAGAAGTCCTCACAGCTGGTTATTTTCACTCATGTTGTGCATATGCTTTGAGTCCTTGCACTGGACAAAAATTACACGTAATTACAGTGTAATTCTCACATATATGGGCACTCAGGAGCCTCTGTTCACTGATGGAGGTGCAGAAGAGAGCATTTCATTGGGGAATCACTGGATGACCCAAGTGAGAACATGGGTTCTGGCAAGAGTCTGACAAGCTGTTCCTTTTGGTAACTTGTAGACTTTGATGTCTTTTTGAGAAAAAAAGTCAGTCAGAAGTGAATGTACTTGACAGGATTTAGAATTTCTCAGTATATTTTTATCACTAGATGGAGAATTTTTTTTTCCCAAAGCAAAGATAACAGGACCTGTGAAATCATCCAGACTGGGGTTCATGTCAGCTGCTCCTTAGAGATGCTGGTTGAACATGCCAAAGCTTAAAAGCTTAAGTTAAACTTCTTCCTAAAATCATAAAACCTATTAAAAAAGATTAAAAGAAAAGGTTTTCCATGATTATTTTTTTTTTTTCAAAGAAACTTGAGGTTCCCCATCATAACGTGATTTCAAGTGGTGGAGCAGTGAATGAAACAGAGTCACTGAGGTTCTCAGGATCATCAGAAGTGTTTACTCACCCTGCACAGACATAACAAGTGGTCAAGATAGTGAGAAAAATCTAGACACCAGTGAAATAAAGCCAATGTATAGGAAGCAACTTCCATCCCAATAAAATGTACAGCTGAGTTAATCGCTGTAGACTCCTTTGTCGTCAAAGGAGAAAATAATCACTTTCACATCGTGATTCATCTGGGCTATTTTGGCTCACGTCTGAAGTGTGCCTCAGGACCCCCTGACCAAATTGACTAGATCTCTGATGACTTCAGAAGGTCTGAGGATGGCTAACTCAGATGGAGACACAGCTACTTGCCAGCAATTTACTTTTGACTGAATTTTCCTCCCTCCGGCTGTTCCAGCCTTTGTCCATTGGACATTTTTCACAGAAGCCCCGCATGTCTCTGTTTCTGCGTTTGCAAGTCACATTTAACCATGTTTGCAACAGCTGCCTTCTATATCTTTATTTGACCACCAGTAATTGCAGGGGTGTGGGAGGAGAGCATGATCTACTTTTCCTGCATTGCCTTGGACTGCATTCAGGTACTAACACTGTTCAACAAAAGCCATGTCCCGTGGTAATGAATGTTTTTGTAAGCTGACAGGGAGAAAAATGGTGATAATTAGTAGGCTGAAAATACAGGGAGGGGTGTGTGGTGCTAATCTTTTTAGAGGAGCTATTCTGGTTATTTGCGTTTGTGTGGCGATCAAGAAATGTAAAGCTTTTCCCCATTTTTTTCACTGTCTGCCCTGAGGATGTGTGATCAACAAGGAGACCTTAGCAGCAAAGGGCCTTGAAAAACACATTTCTGTGGTACTGAAAAAATTAAATTAAGAAGCTCCCAAATATGTGCCATCTTAGCTCTTACGAATTAATTCATTCCATCTGGCCTCCCTCATGTACCTAAGGTGCTCTCAGAAAGAGATCCCTATTCAGCTCTGTCCTTCTCATTTCAAATGGTACATGCCAGCCAGTTGGTATGAGAAGAGGCTGTTTGTTACAATTTGTGGGCTCATGATCCATGCTCCAAAAAGGTGATGAACACAGCTGGCATGCTCAACATAACAGTCCTCGTTAGGAGCAATTACTTCCTAATTAGTGCTAGACAGCACATTGACGGACACTTCCTCTGATCTCAGTTGGGAATAGCACATCGGTTTTTTTCCCCCAGAAGCTGATAAGAGAGCTGATAACAGACCCTGGAGCAAGCTGGCTCCTGAAAAGGTGGCACAGCTGGGAGGATGATGGCTGGCCCACCCAGAGCCACCAGTGGGAGCGGGTGATGTTGCAAGGTGACCTGCCCTGGTGAGTCAAGCCTGGACAGCCTGAGCTCACAGCCAACACATTTCCAGAGACTCCCCTGGAAATCTGCAAGGAAATTTCTCAGCGCTAGTGACATTATTTCTGCAAAGAGGGAGCTTTTTTAGGGAAAACATGCCAAACTCTTGACTCTTCCCTTCTTAAAACCTGGACGGTGTGAGAACAAAGGTCCATTTATGGAAAGCTTTGCCCATAGTAACTCAATTTGAGGAGGGCAGCTCCTGGACTCATTTTTTGCCCTTGCACTGGGTATTGGGGATTGGATATTGGAGTCTTCTGCCATTGTCCAGCTTTAGGGGCTGCTGGGAGGCTCTGGAGCCACCCCTGAGGCATCCCAGCAGTGTCAACCCTGCATGACTGGTGCCAAGTAGGTCATGGTGCTGTGGTCCCCTTCTCAGATGGGTCCTGCCACTGAATGCCCCAAAGGCAGATAGTATGGCTTACCTGAAGCTTTGCCTGTCTTTCAAAGAGGTTTCAGAGGAGCCTGAAACAGCTGAATACCTGTTCCTTGGCCTAGTAGAGACCTGTTCTGCTGTGAGCCATCCCCCTGGAAGTATTTGGAATTTGGTACTTGGAAGTGGTGGGTGAGTGTCTGACGGAGTCTGAGACTTACTAAGAAAAGTGGTAGCTTTAGCCAAGGGCAAACCTGAAGTCCACCATCCCAGGAGATGACAATGTCATAGCTAACGTTACATGCTGCAGGGAAGAAGGTATCATCAAGATATTTTTTCCATAGTAACCAGTGATCTGGGGAGACGGAAGTGTTGGGTCCTAATTGCCAGAGGGATGAGCAAGCTGTGGGACCAGGTATGCATGAAGTGTCTCACAGTAAACACAAACGGGATGTTCGAGGTTTA
>NW_009260479.1:1361749-1390343 GCF_000687185.1 Egretta garzetta | reverse complement strand
TCTTTGCCACTCATTGGAGATTAGAATTAATTGACGGTCATTAGCTGAGAAGTGCCTCTAATCAGTCAGCTTTTTATCAAGTTTTACACCATTCTAGAAATTACAGTCATCCTGTCTGCCTTGCAATCACCCATGGCAGTTGCATAAACCACAGAAAGATGTAACCTTCAACTTGTCTCCCCAAACAATCAAAACCACGTTATTAGCTATGCTTTTTTCCTAGTCATCCATTGGACTGCACAGGCTCAGCCTCAAGATTTCATGTAAGGACTTAACAAAATCCTGCTTCAGAATTGTTCCCTTCCAATGCCTAAGAGTGGTGCTCAAATTTAACAATCTAATCTGCAAATTTAACGGATGCATTTATAATCAGCATCAGGAAATCACAGTATGATTTCCATATAAACACCTGAAAACTTCCACATTCCAGCTGTCCTCTGGCAAATGCATTTGAAGCATAATGGCCTTGACATCAGCCAAGATGTGTCATTCACGTGACACATGATCATTCACATTTGAAGGGATGGATCACTGAAGAAATTTTGGCAGGACTTAGGTGCTGAATTTAGAGGAAAGGGGCAGGGTTTCGGACACACTGCCTGTGATTCCCAGTGAGCGGTGACTCCCAGAGCAGCGCACTGGGTCTTGAGGGGCCCTTTTCCATCTCACGTTTATCCCTGGCATTTCCCTATCTCTGGCCTCTATTCCTTTCCTCCCTCGGCATTAGCTCAAACACTTGAACTTTCTTCACAGTCAATGGAGAATTTATTTCTGTCTCTGAAACACTCTCTGCTGGCAGTGACCTCTCCACTGGATGGAGAAGGACTCTGAGTACTTCATGGTGTGTGTCCAACTCACCTGTCTGGGCCAACGTCTGTTATGCAAGGATGGAGATGCTTAATGTAGGTGTCTAAATGAGATGTCAGGCTGGGAATGAAACATGGGAACACACATGTGAATCCCCTTTATAGTGACTCCCCTCAAACATTTCTAAGGGCACAATTCATCTCACCTGAAGGCAGACTTCAAAAAAAGGACATGTGCTCTACAAATTCCCACTTATCTCCATGGTACTGCAAAGGGGAAACAAGACAAGTTGCTCAGTGCTCAGACACATACCACAGATGTCCCAGGTTCACTGACACAAGTTCCTTTTGGTGCCTGACTCTGAAAAAGCCTGTTCCCATGCTGGCCAGCTTCTCTTCTGCACCAGGGGAAGCCAGCAATGGTGTTCCACCAAACCCTTTGGAGTAGTGGCTTAGCAGTATGTGAGAAACTATGGGGTTTGCAGTGGTTTGGGAGGAAGGGAAAGCTTCAAATTTTTGGTTAATGGCAGGGTTCTGTTTCACAGGTTTTTTTCCATTTATCAATACTTTTTATTCGTACATTAAACAACTGTTACAGTAATAGCTGCCTGACAGTAGGAGGAAAAAATTGTTAGGGTGAAAACAGAGTAAGCTTCTCTAAAAACAATGGTACATCATTTAATATACTTTTACACACAAATGAGATCCACTGCTATAGAATTAACCCAGACAGGAGAGCAGTGGTTTTAGGCAAATGGAAGGTTTTGATGAAAAGTTGAGATATTAAGAAGTAGTAGAGATGACAACAGAGGATGGAATTACTTGGAGGAGGTTTCTGCATTATCCTTTGAGGAGTGTCTGTGCTCAGATGATACATTAGACTTCTGCACCTTTCTAGCAGGTTTTTATTATTTACAGTGTTAGAACATTTGTAGGTTCCAGCTGGGACCTGGGAGCACGACGGTGAGGGATGCAGACCTCAGCGGGAGACAATTGTTCTCCTCCCAGGAAGCACAGCTCACCTGGGAAGGGAGGGAAGCGAATTAACAGGGAAGAGAAGGACCCACCAATATAAAGCTGAAGGACAGCAAGAATCAGAAGGGGAACTCCAGTCCCTGGCTGATGTGTTCTCCATCCCTTATACCTCCACTTTATGGTGGGGAGCTCAGAGTGTGTTCTAAAGCATCCTATTGAATCCCCTTTTCCATTACTGTGACTTGGTGCTGACGTTCAGCTTACATCTGAGGTACCTGCTCAATGCAGAAGCAGTATGGGTTGGATGAAGCTCTGGCTTGTGACTTACAGGTCTTCTTAGCCAAGAAATACTGAGGCCTGGATACCAGGCACTAACTAACCCTTCTTTTGGGAAGAGAAATCTCAGAAGGCTTTACCTAAATCAGTCACGATAGCTGGGAAAGGAATATGCAATTTTCACATAGCTAGAGACAATCACTCATCAGCTTATATTGCCTGGATTAGACATTTGGAAAAAGACCTCTCTCATCCAAAGCCAGGCTAGAAAATTCATGTTCTAGAAAAGCCTATTTCTCTCTGATGACTACAAATGGGGCCCGGGGGTGTCTGACTCAGTGGAAGCTGTCTGTACTGCACGTCCCAGCTTGTGGGAGAGAGGAAGACATTTCAAAGGCCAAATGCAGTTTATTCATGAGTTACTTGCCCAAGTACCTGTGATAGATCCTGGAGTCCAAGGGCTTGATTCATTCACCTTAATGAAGGAACCTGGTGATGCTGGAGGTTACTAAGGGTTTCTGAAACATTCATGTGAGGCTGGCAGAGATGACAAGATGACACTTGTATCTGGGAGCCATTTGACCTTTTGGATCAGCAGCCAGGCAGGATCGTCTAAGTCATCTCAAATAACATCTGAAACCTAGATGGATCCTAGGCCTCTGTGTGCTAGGAGGGTGAGCCATGGACACTTAGTCCGTTGCATTCAGGTGACATGAATCCACCTCTAGACAATGTTGGTTATGGGCCACTCTGTTACCTTACTCTGTAGACAGTCACAGTCTTAAACTTAAATCTTCCAGAGAAGGTGCCATAAATGCTCCAGTTTTATAGATCCATGTGCTGGAGGTCTTCAGTTCAGTCATTGCTGTGCTGATTGAAATAGTGGCCACTAAAAGTAAGCAATAAAGGTAAAATTCACCAGGTTTCATCCACACTTATGCAGTAAGCAAGGGCTGAACATCCCCCAGCATGTCATTTCATCTGAAGAAATGGCACTTGAGTGCTGCAGCTTCGTGCTTTCCTCAGCATCCCGCCTTTGAAATCACACTCTGTCTTGTCAACCTGCTCCTCTCCTGGGCTTCCAAGCAGCTGGTCGTGTCGGAAGAGTAAAGCTTAATTGCTTTGACCTTGACAGAAGTATAAAAACACAGGAAGAAAGGGGGAAAAAAGGATCCATCCTCTTCAGTTGTTAATATTGATTCATAATAGTTAAAATGAACCAAGTAATATGATTACATTTGAAAGATATTATTATTTTTTATAATATCTCTCAATGGAAGCCCAAATGGAATATAACATTTTTATTTTGGTTTCTTATTTTTAAGGTTGGCATAGCAGAGAATTGTTATTCTCCTTCCCAAACAAAAAGTCTTATTGTGCAAAATCCTGGCTAGCAAAAAACATCTTTTGTTCTATGACATTGCATTTTGTGATTAAAATTCTTTGTGTTTAAAAAATACAGCTTAATTGAAAAAAAAACCCCTTCAAGCACCTAACTTAACTCTTTCTTGAGACAAAGATCTTCAACGTCTCTCATAAAAGGCATGAACATTATCTTCCATGTGTATGGTGTTAATGGATTTTTTGTTTGTTTGTTTTTTTTTTTGTTTGTTCCTGTTGGTGCCCAGCCAGAGTTTTGCTTTCTCAGGCACTAATTTGGACTGCTGCTATAGCAGGGCATCAGAAAGAAAATATAATGTTTGCATCACTTCTCATGATTTAGCATTACTGGAAATACACAGGGATCACTTTTCCTCTGCTGCAGTCCTCTGTGGCACTCACACATACCTATGGTCAACCTTTAGCCTTGGTTAGGGTTCCTGTTTGGAAGGCAATGTTCACAGGAGCTGGACTATCAAAGAACAAAGCCCGCTTATCTAAGCGCTGAGAAAGTTGTCTTGATATTTAACTTTCCAGTTACTTAACTAACCAGCAATTCAGGGTGTACTGTTTCCTTATATCCACTCCCCAAACCTTCTCACTAGTTCCTTAATATTACCTTTTGTGGGCGGACACCAATCCAGTCTAGTCTGGTGAATGCGGAGTGCGTTGTGCCCTTGGAAGACGGGAGCTACTCCCTCCTCATGCCGCTGGAGACTAACACTGCGGGGTTAGCGTCCCCAGGGCTGGGCGAGCAAATTAAATGGGCTAGAGGCTGATCTCTAGCTCTGACACTCTCTGGCATGGTCTGACACATGTATGTATTGCTAAACTCTTTTTTTCCTCTCCCAAAGAGCATGGCTGTCTCCAGACTACCTACTGGGGATGTGTCCTGCCTTGTGCTAGCCTCCAAATGCTGTCCCAGAGTTGTGTGGCAAAGAGCAAGCTGACCTGACCCATGTTTGCTGCAAAGTCTGGGGAGGTAGAACTTGAAGTTTCCCGGGGTGTTTTACCCAGACTTCACTCCTCTGATATGTTTCCAGCTGGTGCTGCTTCTCAGCAAAGACTCACGAGTTGTGTGTGGTTTGGTAGAGCAGACTGAGATTTACCCAAATGTGGTTGGCTATTTTTGCAGAAAATATTTCTGTTGAAATGTTTCCATCTCTACTATCGCACTCTGGGCAATTACTTCAGTCTGTTATTTTCTTAAAATTGTAGATTTAATTGTGACAGCAGGAGGGGAATCCCAGAGGTGGCATGTCTTCCCTTCTCACCAAATCCAGGCAATTTTATCCTAACTGTGACATTGTTATCTTCATGCCTGCTTCTGGCATGGACAGCCTATGGAAAGTATTTCAAAGAGTAAGATGTTGGCCATAAATATCTTATAAGATGACTCAGAGAAGTACAGGACTTGTCACAGAGCTGGAAACTGCTGTTGCCAAGCAAGGTGCCTGCCACCACTGTCAGTGCCAGTAGAGGTACCCGTGAGTCCTTGGATTACAGTTTATTTGGGCTGTGCTGATATTTAGGTGTTCTGAGTGTGTATAATAGAAAAAAAATAAAATGTATAATGTTATATTTTCTGAACCTATGGAATAGACTATATATATACATGCATATGTGACATAGATAAGAACTAGAGACCCAAACAGTCACTGGCCAATCCATAAACCAACCAGTAACGATGAACATTTCATCATATCCCTCTGCTTCGATGAGTGCAGTTGCATACAGGATCTGCTCTCTTCTCCTCTGAATCACCTGCCCTTTGGTATCAGAGTTTGGACCAGGGTGGCTTCCCAGCAGCTCCAGTCCCCTCATCTCTACGCTCCCAAGAGGGGACAGTCTGTGCAAGGTGTCTCCCTCACCTGCTCTGTTCTTCTTTTGAGCATGTCCTCCTAATACAGAGGGGTGGACACCATGAAAACTCCCTTCCACAGGAGCATCAAAGTTGCTCTGTGTAACAGGGTGAAATTCTCTCCAGTTCTCTAAAGCAGTTCTGGAAGTGTCAGTTCCACAGGCAGTCTACCAGAAACTTTCCTAAAAGATACTACTGATCCCAGATTCAAATCCCTGATGGTGTGATGATCTGAGAGGCAGTGGTTATGTTGCTGACCTCCTGCAACATTTTTTTTTTCCCCAGAGAAGTTTTATGTACTCAAGTACTGCACCTTTATAATTTTCCCACCCCACCTCATTTATCCACCTTATCAGATTCTGCCTTGTGATCTCTCTGCCTCAGGGCTCTCCTGGTTCTGCTTTCCTGCGTGATAGCTGTGCCCCACTCAGCTCTGATCCCACCACCATCTGATTGTGCGACAGAAATAACCAAACCCGTGGCATTATTTGGAGCCCTTTCTACTCCTGCGATGCTGTGGCCATGTGCGTTGCTCTCACATGCTTTCACATCAGCCATAAACACAATGGAAATGTGCAGATAGAAGAGCTTCATGCACGGTCACAGCCCTGAAAAAACATCACGGAAACTAATGAACGCATTAAGTTGTATCGGGTTCACTGGAATTGAGTCATTTGGAGCAATAAGCTTGTGAGAGGAAGAACAATGGCATTTTTAATGCATATATCTCTAATTACCATAGAGAAATCAGTTCCCTTCACTAGAGACTAACCCTTATCACTCTCTGTATCTGATTGAGATGAAGCCTGGTAGATGGAAGTGGAACTGGGAAGTCTGACCTGGATAGCTGGTAATCCTGCTTTAGCCTAATTGCAGATGAGGTGATTAATTGAAGAATTACATTAGGGATTAAATTTTACCCTCAGACTTTTGTTTGCCTGTCAAGGAAATTTCTCCAGATCTTGTACAGGCAGGTGAGCATGGATTTCTTTTTCCCTAGGGCCTCCTGGGAGGGGAAAACTGTTGAAGTCTGGAGGGTGGCAGAACAGCCCTGAAAACTTTTTGTCTCCAGGGGAGAAAATAGAGACACCAGCTAGGTCTGAACAAGTAAGACCAGGTCCCAGGAGTAATACAGACTCAGCACTTCCCAGGCTGATTTATCCTCCCTCATGGCCCTGTTGCTCTGGGTCTGGAGCTGGGGTAGACAGAAGTTTTGGAGCAAAGGATTGTTGTCCCTTTTGCCTGGATCTCAACGTAAATGAACCAAGGTCTTCTCACAGCTCGACAAACATGTAGAGTCTGGGGTTGTTCAGCCTGGAGAAAAGAGGGCTGAAGAGAGACCTTATTGCCCTCTACGACTACCTGAAAGGAGGCTGTAGTGAGGTGGGTGTTGGTCTCTTCTCCTAGGTAGTGAGTGGATGATGAGGGGAAATGGCCTCAAGTTGCACCAGGGCAGGTTTAGGCTAGACATTAGGAAAAATTTATTCATCGCAAGGGTTGTCAAGCGTTGGAACGGGCTGCCCAGGGAAGTGGTGGAGTCCCAATCCCTGGAGGGATTTAAAACCTGGACAGATGAGGTGCTTAGGGGCAGGGTTTAGTGGTGGGATGGCAGGGTTAGGGGAATGGTTGGACTTGATGATCTTGAAGGTCTTTTCCAACCTAAATGATTCTATGATTCTATAAACTTCCCAGTTGTGGGATTTTTATTCATTGTTGGTCTGGGTATGTCTGAGCAGTTCAGACTCATGCGGGACTTTATGGACATTGCTTTAAAGACCCTGTAGAGAGCTTTTTCGTTGTCTTTTCTCTTTGGTGGCTTCAAAGCTGACAGAGAATCCCTTAAGGGAGCCATTCAAGCTACGAGCTTGTGGGAGACTTTCCAGTGAAAGAAAGTTCAGTCTAAAAATGTCTAAGGATTGAATCTAGGTTTCAATGAACTTTCTCTAGGGTCTTAACTCCAATCCTTAGGTGCTGGAAGCTGTGAGTTTCCCAGCCCCATGCTGGTTTGCAGATAAGGGGCCAAGGGCATTGGGCCCTCACAGCCCCTAAATGACTGAATGACTGATGAAGGAGCATGCCAGCTTCCCTCAGCACCTACACAGGCAATCCCATTCCAACAGAAATCCTGATTATTTTTTTGATTGTTTGCCTAAGTTTCTATTGACTTCCTTCTGAGTCAACACTGACCCCAGATCAAAATAAACATGAAACATTTTGCCTTCTCCCTGTCACTCCAACACATCACACTCACAGACATATCTACTGCCTTCCTTGGCAAGCAGCCTGAATTTCATATGAACTTGGCAAAACAAGGAAGCCCTGTTTTTCTGCCAGATTTAGCAATTGGTTAAAATCTGTGCGACTGCTCAAGATCATGTTCAGTTTTGAAGGTTTGACTAGCAGGTTGAAGGCATCTCCTTCAGGAAGAAGCAGCCTGTGTAACAAAAAGCTTGTCTGCTTTCTCTAGGTACACCACTTATTTTAATAAAAGATATTGTTTCTACTTACAACTCTTCTCTTGCATATGAACTTTATTCATGACAGTCCTTCTGTGGTCCCCAGTCCTAATATTAGACAATGTTTGTCTATGAAGTACCAATGTTGGTCTATGAAGTACCAGCTGTCCTAACAGAAGTTCAGCCTCATTCACGGACCCCTTTGCAGGATCTTAAGGCCAAGCTAGGGCTTGTGGGAACCTTATTACCTGTACTAACAGGGTGTGCAAAGCCACAGCTTACAATCCAGGCCATGTGGCTCACACACTCTTCTTGGCTCAGCAGATGTTTAAAAGATTTTTGGCCAGGGATATTTGTTCCTTTATATTCTCACTGGATAAAGAGCACCTATGGTTCCTGGCCCAAAAAGGATGGGGTGCACAGATGCTTGGCTTCCCCTCATGGATTTTGCTTAGGCTTTGTGCATTGATCCCCAGAACCAGCTCTCGACGTGTTGCTGGTGCAGGTTTGTATAATGTAATGGATATAGGGGAAGAAAAAGCAGAGGCAGGTGGGAGAAGATGAGGGAGGACTTTTATTTGGTTTGTTACTTGATATGATGAACGTTGGCCTGTTGGTGCAGGCAGAGTTTATGATCCCCTGCTGAAGGTGAAGCAGACCTGGAAACTGAGCTTGTGCCTTGGCACGGCCTGGGGTGAAGGTGGGAACAGATTTGCCATGAACATTACCCCTTTTATGAGGAAAAGAGGTCTGCTTGCATCTCACTGCTCAAGGCAGGACTTCATCTGAGTGGGGAAGAACCGACTTCCGTCTCCGCAGGAGCCACAGTAAGGAGGCAACCCCCAGATGAGGTTTGGAGCTGTAAGGATGAGCAGGTATAAAAGAAAGTCGTACCTTGCTCTGGGTATGTCCAAAGCATAAAACACAGGGCCTCCTTCCCTGTTTCCTGCAAAGGGAGAGGAGGGAGGATCTCACTGGTGCCCTGTTCCCCTGGGAAGAATTTGAATTAAAAGGTCTCCGCTCAGGACTAGCACAGCGGACTAAGGCTTGCTGGGACAGGACAGGTCAGGATACTGCTGTAGGCAGGTCCCAGCAGCCGTTCACCATCCTTTCCCTCATAAGGGGATCTATCGCCTTAACTTTGTCAACATAATCCAGTAACGTGCCCTGGAAATGAGGTCAGGCTTTTCGGAGGAGGAGGAGGAGGTGGGAGAACCACTTACCCTTGTGCAGAGGCATCCCTTAGAGCATGTCTTGTTGCAGCAAAAGACATCACTACTTTAGGAAAGCATTTATTTGGGGTCTGGGAAAGGAAAATCCTCAGGGTTTCTTATAGACTTCAGTATTTCCAGCAATACAGATAGGGTGTTAAGAGGCTGCTCAGGAGCATGGACACTGAGCATGAGCAACAGAGGCAGAAGGGCAGTACTGAAGATGGTATCGAGCTGTGGAGCTCAAGCAAATGAAAGCAAAGCTGCTGCCCTAAGTGATTTGGGTACAGGCTGCACAGATGATGGCGGAGGCATTCTCCAGTGAAGCCATGGAAGATGCACCACCTTCTGTCTCACCATGAGGATTCTGGGGTGGGATTATCTCATTGAGAGCTTTAAGAGTCTCTCCTGTGCATCTGAATTACATGAGTTTCCTCCAGACACCAGGAAAGGAATTCTGGGGACAGCTTTTATCATTACAGGTGAGTGGGTGTTCACCTTTCCCCAGGCAATGTGGTATTTGGAAGAAACTAGAGACTGGGGTGACAGACCAGCCATTTTCTAACATCCTGTCTCAAGGCTGAGCCTACATTTTTCCAAGATGAAAATACAGATAGACACATGTTCTACATTAGGCATCCTGTTGTGCTGGCGTTGTGCTAAAATTTGAGATATATTTAGAGGATGGAGGGATGAATACAAATACACTGCTGAGATTTCTGAGAATTATATTTGAGAGTACTATCTCCAGACTGCAGGATTTGGGTTTTTCAGTGGGTTACTCTGTTATCAGAGCAACTCCAAGCCACGTATCTCTTTTGATTGCACTTCTCGAGGACATTTTATTGCTGTCTGCGGAGTCAGCATGGATCTCGCACTCAACGAAGGACTGCCAGTGCAAGGATATGCCCTCTGGGTCTTGCTCAGAAATGTGACAACAGAGAACATCTTGGATAAGAATCAGGTTTTCTAATGAGTCAGAAATGTGCTGGCAGCCATGGAGGTGAGACATATGGTCCCCCTTTCCTCCTTGTCTTCAGTGTCGATTGGCTTCCCTGCATATTACGAAAGACTCCTTGCAATTACAAGGTCAGATGTGGGTATCTTATGAGCCTCCCTTCCTCTCCTGATGCCACTTTTTCGTCCGGGGCACTCTGTGCTGAAAAGTCCAGGGGAGGACAGATATCATTCTCAGCGGCATTTATTTTGGTGTGGAGTTACGCAGTAGTACTGCTGCTGGAACGGTGCAACGGGTGAGGAAGCAATAGCCCAGCAGGAGATTATTAGTTGATTTCAGCTGTTTAGGCGTGAGGTATCACTTTGCTACCAGCAACCGTCAGGCCCTGGAGACTGGAAAGACAAGTTTAGAAATGTTGCTTTATTGCTGTTGACTACTCAACTGATCATTTAGTTTTATAGGGCAAGAAGAACTGTCAATATGCTGAAACAGTCTAAAAAAACTTGCTGAAGAGTTACGAACAACTCTCTGCAATGAGATATTTTTGAGCATCCTTTTCTGAGAAGGTTTGACATTTTTAGTAGGGAAACTGGCTTCTGATCGGACAAGACGTGGGTGAAAGCTACTGCAGGGATGAGATAATACATTGCAAAGCTTGTCAAATTCCTTGTTGATGCCTGATTTGAGTCAGGATGGGGGGGGAGCATGTGGCTTAGTATTTGGCTGGGGTTGTTTGCAAACACCTACTTGTATATTCTGTAACGCAATGAAAAATTGTTGAAGGAATTTTTTGGGGGCTGAGAATCCACTGAGCAGCTTCGTGTCTCTCAAACAGAATGGTGGGAAATTACTCAGAGGGACACGGCGGCGCCTGTGTGCTCATTCTTGGGAAAGCTGCAGATAACTGATTTACGAGTGTGTTTTGACATAGCAAACTCCTTGGAGAGCTCATCAGGAGGCCGTAGAGGACACGAAGAAGGAAATAGTTCACTAGAAAGGGGAAAAGCTGGAGCCAGCTTGACCTGCAGAGGTTCTTAGGTTAAGAGGAGGTCTTGCAAATGCAGAGGGAGATGCCAGGGTTCAGGGGTCCTGGAGCGGGGACAGTCAGCAGAGGCATTGCAAACGTGCTGGAAGTAGATCAGGGATATCACTCTGAGCTAGAGGAGAGACAGGCTGTCCCTCCCCAGAACCAGCAGCAGCAGTTTTTAAACCACACAGCAAATTTCCCAACACTGGTGCATGGGTGACGCTACTCTCTCAGGAGGGCAGCAGATGGCTCATGAAGCTATTTGGTCTGCAGAGAGGAGGACTGTCCCCAGAGCTGTGGAATTTTCTCTTTGATGCTTTCTTAGCAATCTGGACCCTTGGGCACCTTCAAGAGCTTTTCAAGGTGTTTTGAGGAGATGCCAACTAGGATTATCCTTAAGGAAGCCTTGCAGTTGTCTTTCTGGACAGGCTAAAAGAGGAGTTGTGTAACGGATCAGGAACAGGAAGAACAGGAAGACCAATCTCTCTTGAACTTGTTTGCAGAACTTCATCTCCCATGTCTGCAAGCAAATGAGGAGAGAACAGAAGACTCTAATCCCCACCACTCCAATGCAGCTAGTGGCTCCTTGAGCGCAGATCCTGCAGTACGTTAAGTGCTGCAAATCCTGCAAGGATTTCAAATGCAGTGGTAGAATGGAGATGGCTTCTCAAAGCTTTCATGGTATGAACCTGCCCTAGGTAGGATGGATCTTTTCTCAGCTTTGCATTTTTTAGCTTCTTATAGCAAGCTGCTGACCCCCAGAAGATATAAGTGGAGGATCAGGAGGAGATGAACCTGTAGCATTCTGGGATGAAACCAGGCTTGACCGTGGAATAAGCGATTGTCCTGCTTTGCTCTGGGGCCTTCATGGGGGCACAAAACAGCTCCTGGATGGCAAGGAGTCAAGAGTGTGACAAGTCAAGCTTGGGAAAGGGATGTTCTATTGTCACTGAGGCATTTCTGATGGGGCAGAGGAATGGCTGGCTTCTGTACATATCTGTAATTTGTTTAGCATTTTGCAGTTTTCACTTGGTGCTTAGCAGTTTAATGCATTCATTTCTATCCTTTAACCTTGATTCCTTTTAGAGACTCACCAGACTAGTTTATGTTCCATTCTGATGTTTTAGTACTTTCTCCAGACAGCTAAATGAGTGATGTGTCAATTTGTCGGCTGTATAAACCAGAGAGGAGCCAGTAAGCCTTTCTCTCTTAAACTCCTGTTGTCTCTTAGTAACTAAGCATCAAGAAAAACCCAGTCCTTGGCCTGGGTGAATTCCTCATTTCCCTGATTTCTATGTGCTTTTCTTGGGATTGGCTCCTGTACATCACTGAGGAAGCTGACCGTAAATATGTGTGAATATTCCTTCAAGGGGAATCTTGACCCATCCTTCCCTTACAGTTTCCAGGAAACATCCGTGTTCTTGCCATGGCTTCATGGTCAGGCTAGCTGGCGTCCCAGCTGAGGCTGTTCAAAGGACTAAACGACAGCATGATTCCTCCATAAGCTCCTTGCACGGTCTTTGCTTCCTATACTGTTCCCATGCACATGGAAAGGTAACGAATAGTCACATGATATATTTTTATACGTCAGAACAAGGTGTTAGAGTAAGTAGGTTTTTTTTTTCTGTGCTGTGTTGGAGCTAACTGCAAGCTACTCAAATGTTATTTTACTCCAAAAAAGGCACT
Organism: Egretta garzetta; assembly: GCF_000687185.1. Taxonomy (NCBI): domain Eukaryota; kingdom Metazoa; phylum Chordata; class Aves; order Pelecaniformes; family Ardeidae; genus Egretta; species Egretta garzetta. The sequence goes on along the minus strand of NW_009260479.1, from coordinate 1,377,707 downwards.
CACAGCTTGGGCAGTGATGGACCACTCTGCGGGGGAAGTGAGTTGGCTGATTTTGTCAAGCTCTGGTTAAAGTCGCTTATTGAAACCCAAATATTTCTGCTAGAATTGCCAAGGGCTTGCCCTGTAAACTGTAGGGCTGTTTGATCTCAGGACTGGGGTGCATGTGGGCTTCCACAAAGGTAATTCAGGGCTCCTGAACCCTCCTCCACAGGGAAAATGTCATGGAAAATGCAAACATCAAACATTGCGCTGCTGCTGGTGTCAGAAGGTGCAATGCTACCACTACTCTGTAGATCATAGAATCATAGAATCGTCTAGGTTGGAAAAGACCTTTAAGATCATCATGTCCAACCATTAACCTAGCACTGCCATCTGAGATCCCAGATCTCCCTGTATCAGGTGTTGGTGGCAAATAACTTATTCCACATTTGTTGGCTCTGGCTTCATCAGCTACTGGAGAAACAGGTCCTTCAGTTGTGTTGAATAGGATTGTATTGTCAAAGCTGCTTACCTCTTATTTTTAAAAAGTGACTCAGGGAGCAGTCTCAGAGGATGAGAGGTGGGGTGTGGGATTATACTGCGGGTTTACTTTTGTCTCTGAAACACAAAGATAAGGCAAGTGCCTCTCGCAGAGCACAGGAACATAGACCCAAGAATAGACTCCAGCGTGACCGTTCCCCTCTTCCTCCATCTGTAGATGGCTAGCAGACAGAAAGGTTGTTAAACACTGGAGTTAGGGAAACTTCTCTCGCTTTGACTCAGCTAACACTTCCATATTAAATACAGAATGGCAATTTGAACATGGATCAAAGCATTATGACAGCTGCCAGCCTTTGATATAAACTTTTTGCTGGAAAAAGTGGTGGAAGAAGCACAGCTTATATATTGGGGGATAATGGATTTTAAATTGCACATAATGTCACACATAAAGAGGCTGGGATTTTTGCTGAGAACTCTTGCCCTCTCTCTTCAGATCACAGTATGTGGATGCTCCAGGAAAAATGGGTTTTCAGGACCAGATTCCTGGATGCATTGAAGCCCTGTTGAACTGAAAATATTTAACAAGATCTTGAGCTGACAAAAAGAAGCCTTCAAGACTTTTTTTCCCCTTTACTGTAGCCTGAAGTCGGCGAAGCATTTCAATACAAGCAAATTGTTGCTACTTGCAGTTTTCTGGCATGCGCTACTTGTGTGTTATAGCCTATGCAGTTTCACGTCGGGCCGCGTTGTGGTGGTGGTGGTGGTTGCTGCTCTTGTCACATTTTTCTTCTCAATAAGTGTTTTGGATCCTCAGCTGTGCATGGAGCAGGTCTCATGTGAGCTGTGCGCAACCACATCAAAAAGGCAGATCAGGCATGATTTATCATAGAATCATAGAAACATAGAATGCTTTGGGTTGGAAGGGACCCCTAGAGGTCATCTAGTCCACCCCCCTGCAGTGAGCAGGGATACCTTTAACCAGATCAGGTTGCTCAGAGCCCCATCCAACCTGGCCTTGAATGCTTCCAGGGATGGGGCCTCCACCACCTCTCTGGGCAACCTGTTCCAGTGTTTCACCACCCTCATTGTAAAGAATTTCTTCCTTAGATCCAGTCTAAACCTACCCTGGTTTAGTTTAAAGCCATTACCCCTTGTCCTGTCACATTTATCTGACAGCCTCAGCTAGATAGATGCCTAAAGCTGAACCAGTCCCCCTCAGCTCCCCTTATTGCAAATAGAGAGGAACAGACACTTACAGAGGCCTAAATATCTCTTTCAGATGCCTCTTTTAAGATAAGATAAGTCATGCTCTGGACTCTTGAGGATGTTACTGGCTCTCTGTTGACCACAGAAGAAGCACAGGACAATTAACTAAAAGAGACTTTTCTCCCTGGGGTAAGTCCCACGAGCTGGATGCTGTGGATGCTCGTGCAGTATTTCATTGCCAAAGATAACTTCAGTCTCGAGCAGAAGAAATTACTGACTTTTGACAGAAACAGGCTTTCCAGTTAAACCATTTTGGCAGCACTTGATCATAAAATAAGCCTTGTTGCTAGCGATGCAGTCAGCTATAGCTGTTACACGTGCCGTTGCAGCGCAGGCAGAGCAAGCTGTCTGTCAGCTGCAATCTCAGGGCTGAACCTGGTGATCCAGCAGCAAGGTTCAGCTGATGGATGGTAACCTTGTGCTCTTATTCTTAACCCACTTGACCTGCAAGTGAAAACCTGTGTTTAGCCAGGCTAACACTTCATGGGAAAGAGAGGTGAGGCCAGCAGTGACAGCTCTGCTGATTTGTGAGTGACCAGAATGTAAGCAAGCTCTGATCCCATCCCCTGCTCACCATGGGCTTGACCTGTCTTGTGTTCAGGACTGTCTTATCTCAGTGGGTTTTGCTGGGTTTTTCTTCCTCTTTTTTTTTTTTCCTTTTTTTTTCTTTCTTTTTTTTTTTTTTTGATTTTTTGTTTGCTCCCAATTAGTACTGTTGTGTTTTCTCTGGATAATGGCCACTTTAGTGTCACCTCACCTCTCCTATGTCCTTCTCACACAGACAAATATTTTCTCTCTGGGAGAACAGGGACTGATAAGTGAAGTAGTTGCAGTGTAGCAGACACTCCTAAGTTGCTAAACCACAGATTTAAATTGCATGGGCAAAAATATAGTGGCGTAAGTGGGGAAAAGTGACTCTGCAGAAGATCAGCATTGCTCGAATTTGTATTTCAGTGTTTTCAGACCAAACGCCCTCCATCCTCAGGGAATGCAGTCCTTTTCTACCGGGGTGGTCATGGTCTTCATGACATATACAACATCTCTGGTGATGGAGAAGGATCCTTTCAGCTAGGATGAGGTGGATCCAGTCGTAGTCAGAGTATTTCTAACACCCTGGGTTGGACTGCTGGCATCTCCCAGGGCCAAAGGATTTCAAAGGGATATTGCAGCTGCTGTGCATGGTGTCTTGAGCAAGGTCTCTGTTGCACACATTTCTGCAGGGCCAGCTCAGCACGATGTCTCCTAGCGGTGGCCTCTCCTGCAGGGTGCCTGCAGGGTGCCTGCACATTGACCAGCCTCTCTGCCATGACGGTGAAGGCAGTCTCACAACCATGTGTGAGGAGGGACCATCCCTTGCCTTGGTGCAGGGAGGTCATCTGAAGTGGGCCTGGGCCATTCACACTGCTGAGGGACTCCCTGAGGTTACAAGAGGGAAAATTCCACCTGTCCTGCGGCAACATGGCTTGTGGTGCTGCTCGTCTGTACCTGTGCAGGTGAGAAGGGAGTCATTCTAATGTTCCTGTTCTACTAAGTCAAGCCATGAGCCACAATGCTGTTCTCCATTGCCTAGGAAGCTCTGATTAGGATCTGGGAGACATGGCTTCAGTTTGTTTCCTTGTCACAGACTTCCCACGTGATTTGGAGTAAGCGACTGTGATATTCAAAGGCACTGAGGTGCCTAATCCAGACAGAAATAGGTACCTGAAATTCTCTGAGCCCTTCTGTGTCTCCCCTTCATCTGCAACACTTAAAAACCAACACAACTCTATTCTCTGGAAGAAACGTGTTAGGGGTGGTGAGGTGCTTGGGGACAATGTCAATTCATGATCCTAACAGATCTTGGTGCTATGGGGCTAACAGAAAAAGAGAAATGCCATGTGAAGGAGATTAAGAAAATGGTGTACTACACAGACACAGGAGTCTTGATTCAGTTGTCCAGGCATAGCATCTCCTGCTGTTGGAGATGCTGTAGGGTATCCCACCTGAGTTATCCTAGCTGGATGCTATCTGTGATACCTCCTAGCTCCATGTGCAAGTCTGCAGTACCCTGGGGTATTTCAAATGGCAATGGGCCCCCAGTTCCAGGCACACGAATTAAGCTCAGGATAAGACAGTCATCTACAATATAGACGTCTCCGTGCCTCTTTTACATTAGTGGAGATGGAGACAATGCATAGGACAGGATCTAGGCTGCAACTCATCCTAAAGCAGATGCCTAAAACAGGGCAGATCACATGCGTCTACAAGCATCTATGTCTGTTCAGAGCACTGCTGGGTAACCCCTTCTGCTGTGCGCAGGACATCATCTGCTGTGAGCCCTTGTTGCAGAAGACTCCTTCACAAAGAGATTATTCATACAAGCACCTTAGTCCTGCTGGGATCCAGGTACCAAGCTTACACTCTGATTTCTTGGATCTGGGTATTTTTCCAAGTAGCTAAGGAGGTTGTGAGACCTCAAGCCAATAACAACATCTGGACTATTCATTAAAAAGGATGTCACCTCAGATCTCTCCACAGAGAGTGCTTCCCTCCAGCAAAACAACAGTGATCTTGGTATCCTGAGATGAGGTAGGACACACCTCTAAAATCTCAATGTACTATTCCAGTGCAAGTCACTCAGAGATTAATCTCTCCAAGACATGAATGATTAGGAAATTTTATTTCTGCATTTTTTAAAATATTTTTTTAAACAGCCTTGAGCACTCTCTATTTATAGACAGAATAGTACCTTAAACATAAATTACAGTCTTCAGTGGTGTTATTCAACAATAAATAAGCTGCATGAAACAGAGATGAAATATAAGGTCACCTTTTTGTTCTGATTAACTTTACTTCTTTAATTTGGCTTCACTCCACATGCTGTTGTTTCTTTCTTGACTAAAAAACCCCAACCCACTCTGCTTGAGTTGCTATGGTGCTCACTTGTGTTATGCTTCTTCTCTTCAAGTCCAGAAGAAGGTATTGTGTGGAGAGGAATTTCTGCAGAGGGACCGTTTTGGGTTTAGTTTCAACAGTATTGCTGCAATGTTCAGAGCAGGATTACATGAGGGCAGTATTGTGTGGCTTGTATACCTTGATCAGGCTTTACGCTGGCGAAGCTGGTACCACCATCTGCATAGCTTCTCTGTATCCATACACAAGTGTATGCATGCACAGGTTGCCAATGAGTCAGACCACCAGGCGAATTTACATTTTCTCATGGCAGACTGTCCATCCCCTGTAGAGGATGTCCATGTGCACTGTGTTTCTTTGGTGCCTCAGGTAGATGGATATATAGACATGTAGATAGGGAGGAGGCATCTCATCAAAAAAGTACAATATTGCTTTGTTTTACTGAAGTAAGGAGTGGAAGTACAGAAAAAGGGCAGAGCGAACATTATTTGTGTTAGATCTTATTCTAGTCCCATATATTTTTTAAATTAGAGCTCATTCCACAAACAAATTCACCTGTGATTCACACCAGTATGACTTGGAAATAATCCCATGGGTGTTCAGGTAGTATTTTGGGTGTACACTGATGTAAATCAGAGCAGGATGATTCATTTGGATCAAAATGGAGTAAAACTATATGAGAGAAGAGTAGAATAGGAGAGTGACGTTTGTCTCTAGTGGGGGCTTCCAACTCCCCTTATAGTCCATGCAGACCTGTTTCACATTGTGAATGGTGCCGAGAAGTGTTCAAATGGAAGGACTTAATTCACTTACCAGCACACAGTCATTCCCTGCCATTTAAGACCTCCTAAGGTATTCCTCATGGCCTCTGGCTGCTTCCCCTGAAAGTCCACATTCAAGTCCTGTGTCATATCAGTCAGCCAGTGGCGTGTCTCTGATGCTCTGGGGTATCTCTTATGGCAGGAGACACCCGTATTTCCACAAGAAGAGACAGAGGGAACTGTGTATTTACAAGAACAGCACTCCTGCTGCCAGCTTTTGTAAAAACAGAATGAAAAAGAGTAAATAATGAGGGGTTTGAGTATCTGGAATTTATTTATTTATTTATTTTAGTCAGAGGTTGTTTTACCCCTGCTCTTTCCTTTGAGGATAGATTTCTTAAATGTATTTTATTCTGTGTACTTTTGTCTGTGTAAAATTTCAGTGATACAGCTGGTAGCATAAAATAAATATTTCCATGTTCAACTTTGCAAATTTGTAGAGACAGTCTGATTCAGGAGATGTTTTCCTCTAGAAGGATAATGATATCATCAGTAGTTTTTTCCTCCCACTTATGCCACTCTGGATCAAAAGGAGCTCCACAGAAAACAATAGACATGATTCATCATTACATTATACTAATATAAAAGTGAAGCGACACATCAATGAAATAAGCCCAGTGGATTTAAGCAGGTTCAGAATGTGGGTCATTTCTGTGCTGAGGCGTAAAGGGCGAATTCATCTCGCTAGTCACTGAGGCTCCCTTTATAGTAAATGGAGAATTAAATGGTATAGTAAATGGAGTCCATGGTGCCTAGGGAAGGTGTCTGTAAGAAGAGAGCTGAGTCAGGCCTCAGAGCACCCATTCCTCTCCACTGCCTTGAGTGAGCAGCTCAGATACATTTCTACATCATGGACATCCTACATGAGCTGAGATGAATCCTTCTATCCAACATCTTTGCCTCCAGTGTCTGTAGGATACTTGTCGTCATTGTACCTGCAGTAACTGTTGGAGCTTGTCATCCACAGGGCACCACCATGTCCTAAACCAACACAAAATCAGGTTAAAGTTTTATTTTAGTTTATCTTGTCCTTAAGGGCCAAAAAGAAAGAGGAAATCAAGGCACAGGGCCCCTGAGGCACACCAAGACTTTTTGCATGAAGACTGCAAGATCTATAGCTTTAGGTCAAGGTTTCTTCTCACCTTCCTGGGCCCTGGGAAGATGTCACCATGCTTTGTTTAATTGTTGTGCATTTACCTTGAAACTTGCTACTCATTCTCAGAAAGCACAAGATATCTTCTGCCTGCCAAATCTTTAGGGAAGTGTTTTGTGAGACAGCAGCAATTGCTGCAGGAATATTTGAGGGATGTTTAATAAAAGCGAACTTATGGTGCAGCCTTTGCTTTAGCTGAGCTACAAGTAAGGATGCACTGCTCCCCACATAAAGGCACATACCCCAAAACAGGTCTTTCCACTGAAAACCAATCAACCAACAAACTAAATTAAAAAAATAAAATACCCACACCACAAAAACCCAAGCTGTAGTGGGATTGTTGACTGATTAAATCTGAAGGAGCCCAGCAACTTGGTGGCAGCAGAACATTTAGACTGAACTGAGATTGAGGTTATAGACAGTCTGCTTTTTAATTATTTCATCCCCGACATTAGTGTGCATTAATTGCCATTTCTTATCCCAGAATAGTACTAAGAGTGAATATTTAAGCCATCTGATATACGATGGGAAAGACGTTCCCACAAGTCCAAGAGTGTGTGGTACAGCCTCAGGAAAGCACTTGTTGCCATCTTCCACTCCTTCCTTGCTTCCTTATTGCTGTCTGTGGAAAAAGAAGGAAGGTGACAAGAAGAATGGGCTCAGGAAAGGTGAATCAAGAGGAGTACTATGGATGCACATATTGCCCTTGACAAGGTTAGGACCACAGATGAAAGAATTTGTAGGAGCCACAGGCTCACCTCTATATGGCTCTGAGAGACTCCAAGAGGCAGTGCTGTGCCTCCGTGTAGAGACAGAGGAGTTTTCTCAAGCATCCCTTGGTGTCTAGAGCTGGAAGTAGACCATCCTGGGTCAAATGGACCTTTGTTGGACCCAGTATGGCACTCACATTTTTTTGTCCTCCCTTTACTTGCAGCCATGGGGTCCTACAACACCGGAAAATGATTTTAGTGTGCACATATACAAATATACTGTGGTCACATCCTTGCCTCCGGCTTCCCAGACTCCTCTTGTTCCCTGAAGCCTCTCACACAAAAACATTTCAGAGCACCAAAGATGGGCTAGTGCTGTGGATTGTCCCCTGAAACACCACCCATGTTATCAACTACTGAAGGATCATAACAAATACCCATGTGTCTCAGGTTGAGTGAGTAATATAAATTTATTAAGGGTTTTATTTCAATGTTAACCAAATTTTTTTCTGGCAACAGCTTAAAATAAGAAAGAGCTAAGTCACATAGTAACCATGGATTAAAAAGAAGACTTTGAATTTTCTGATCAAACTACTGGTCTCTAGAAAGTAACAAGTTATTGAAAGAAGAGCTAATTGTTGAAAGTCATTAGTTTTGAAGATTCTCAAGGGGTAAAAGCTATTAATAGCAAAAGATAATTTGTTATGACATTCCTGACATTGCCCATTTTTACATGGATTTTTTTCCTCTTGCAAATCATTCTTAGTTCAGGAGTCTGAATTAATATTCATTAAAACCAATAATTTTAGAAGACTAACATCAAAATTTAATTTCTTTTTCCAATAAGTTCATGAACATTTTGCAAAACCTGTTTTGTTCCACTTTTTTCTCCCTTTGAGAAGGTCCTAGTCAAGTTCATTTGCATTATGAAGTAATGATATATTTTCTGTGATGACTTGATAGACAGATCTGCTATAGCCATGGAGAGTTAAAGGATTTTTGGTTTTCCTTTCTCCCTACTGAAGTGGATGGGAGTGAAAATCCGCCCTATGTGCTAGCACAAATGATTCTGCCATCAACCTGGTGAAGGCTTACAGCTTCCCTAGAGACATAACAGAAAATAGCCAATGCCACCTTTATGTTAGATAAGTATTTATCTTAGGCTGGGTTTTCACAGAATCCCAGAATGGCAGGGGTTGGAAGGGACCTCGGGAGATCACCCAGTCCAACCCCCCTGCTCAAGCAGGCTCACCCAGACCAGGGGGCACAGGACATCGTCCAGGCAGGGTATGAATATCTCCAGAGAAGGAGACTCCACAGCCCCCCTGGACAGCCTGTCCCGGTGCTCTGTCACCCTCAAAGTAAAGAAGTTCTTCCTCATGTTCAACTGAAACGTCTTCTGCTTCAGTTTGTGCCCATTGCCCCTTGTCCTATCTCCGGGCACAACTGCGAAGAGTCTGGCTCTGTCCTCATGACACCCACCCTTAAGATATTTGTACGTGTTGATGAGAACCCCTCTCAGTCTTCTCTTCTTCAGGCTAAACAAGCCCAGCTCCCTCAGCCTTTCCTCATAGGGGAGATGCTCCTGTCCCCTCATCATCTTTGTAGCCCTCCTCTGGACTCTCTCTAGGGGTGCCTCATTTTTCTTGAACTGGGAAGCCCAGAACTGGACACAATACTCCAGGTGGGGTCTCATTTTCATGGGTTTTACTGTAGAGCTCAGAAAATTATGAAATAAAATTATATCCCTGTGGCTCTTAGTCTCAGAGAGCATCGGATTGTTTGTCTATGGAGGGCATGATCCTTTAACTTAAAACCAAATGTAAGAGCTGCTCTGGCTTGGTTTGCCTTGCTTCTACTAAAGACTATGGCTAGGAAAATATTAGAATAAGCTCACAGTCTGACAACTGAAAACAGTAAATACTTTCCTAAGGGTTATTTACTAGCTGTTGTTTGTTCAAGACGCAGCTTACACCAAATCTTCTGTTTGATTTTCAGTACTGAAACTTGACAGCTCAGTTGTAAGATTTTCATGTACTAAGAGCAAAAGGCAGCAAAGAGAAACTATAAAAACGAAAAGCTCTCAAAAACCACAGTCCAGGTAACCTCCTCAGATTCTATACATGTTTCAAATGTCTCTCAGTTAAAGTATTTTCCTTCTTTTTTTCACACCAGCCTCATACTCTTCTCCAAAGGTGGTGTGAGGCGTGTAGGCAAAGGGGAAGAGATGCCTGCTCAAGGTCTGGATCAGGACATTTCTTACACCTGAAAGGGCTTAGAGCAGCATCTGCTCTGTCTGTGAATGTTAAACAATTTTTTTCTTATCCTGGCCTCCAGACAATTTTATTCTGATCCTCATGGAGAATCTTGGATTGGACTCCACAGAGCCAAAAACTCTTCAGACCTAGATGAAGTTTAAATCAGCTGTTCAGGCCAGAGAGGAAAATCTTCGGAAAAAAACTACAGGTAAATTGTAACCTGGCATGCATCTCAGTGTTGTCTTCCTATGGAAAATGAACAGAGGAAGCCACAGAAAATGAAGTCAGTGTAAAGACCTACCAGCTGCATCTGAAATAGATTTAGGAAGAGGTGAGGAATTCAAACTCCCAATTCTTGATATGGTTGCTTAAACATTTGAGATGCTCTATACCAGCAGACACATGGATTTGGAATAGCACATGTGATGGACGTGCTAAGCAAGCTAAAAGGCCTGGACCGTTCTTGACCAGCAGTAGGAGCACCCCAGGTGCCTACACTGTGGATGTCCATACATGAAGAGGTCTATGTGACCATTTGAGGGAACGGAGAGTAAACCAATATAATAAATTCAATGAACGCTGTCATTGTAAACCACACAACCACAGATGCTCAGAGGAATGCCAGCCTGGATGTTGAACCTGCTCAGTCAGAAGAAGAGGATAAAGGAAGAGCTGATTGCGACCTAGAGAAAAATCCACAAGCAAAAGATTTCTGATAATACAGGGCTCTCCAGCAAAGTAGACACTATTAAAGGCAGATCTGCAGCCTGGGAACAGAAGATAAATTAGTTCAAACTACAAAATTAGCATAACAGCAAATCATTATTATTAGTGACAATGCTGTGATTTGCAGTAACTGGAAACAATGTGTGAAATGCCACTTCATTTTGATTGTAAATTGATGGGGTTTGGTCTAGTTCAACCAGAAAGTGGTGCCTGATGGGGTAAAGGTCTGAAAGAAGCTGTCTTAGAAGGTTAGTAGTCCTTATCTGGGTGTCAAAGCGTCCACGTTTCTGATCTCCCACATGTGCTAAGAACAAGGTCTGGAGGAAAACATCTGAGACCTCATCCAGTGGTTAACTTTTGGCAAAGGAGAACTTTCCATAGTAAGAGTGAAGTTTTTTAGAAGAGCAAAGATAGCTGGGAGCTAGCTTAAAGCTCTGGGATGAACTTTCTGCAAGAACTAATGGCCTCCACAATCCTCACCACCTTCTGCCTAGGCTTCTTTCAGTCTCAAGGATATGGAAGTGCTTATAGGTTATTTAAAAATAATCCACTTTTACCTGCGTACATCCACACCCCCTCTGCCAGGAACAACACAAAGAAAATAAACGTGAAAGATATTAGGCCAGTTAATGCCTGTTTCGTCACTAGTTGTTATAGTCATGCTCAGGAATGAAGTTGAAAGGAAATAGTGAATTCAAAGCAAACATCACTGTGTCCTTGGATGTTGGTGGTGGTCATTTCCCATACCAATAGGCCAGAATTTGTGCTTTACTAGGTCCAATCTCATGAATATTTCATTATTTTTCCACTTTGGATGTTCAAATGTCTATCTCATGGTGAGATCTATCCTTTCCGATTATGGAGAGCGGAGGAATGGAGTCTCTGTATTAATCCCTTGCTCTGATCCACTCCACCATAGCAGACAAGACACGCTTTAGCTCTCAGAGAATTGCTGGAGCAATGAATAGGCAAAAACAATTGAAGAGGTGGAAAAATGCACTTGCTGCCCCCTGTTACCTGCAAAACCTGACAATGGACCAGTTATATATGGATGTGTAATAATATATTCCTGATCAAAAGAGAAGGAAAAAAAAATCTGGAAAAATCTGTAGTACTGAGACACGAGGATCCTGGATCTTTCCCATTTGATAGCTGGGCACTCACTGAAGGCTCCTGACTGCATTGTTATGAAATTAGACAAGCAGCTTCCAGCAAGATGGTATGGCCAAGAGTCAGTTAAACTCACTGATTTCTCCAAAGAGCTACAGATAAAATATGCATATGTGAAAAAGACAGAAAAGTGAAGGCTCCTGACTGCATTGTTATGAAATTAGACAAGCAGCTTCCAGCAAGATGGTATGGCCAAGAGTCAGTTAAACTCACTGATTTCTCCAAAGAGCTACAGATAAAATATGCATATGTGAAAAAATCATAGAATCATAGAATCATAGAAAAAGACAGAAAAGGTTTTTTTTTTTTTTAAATTTCCTGTGTCTGTCTCTAAAATGTCACTGTCTGTGCATTTACTAATTTGTATCAAACCTTGAATAATTTCCTTTCAATTTTCTGATGAGCACTAATGTGACCAACTAATTTTTCTTTACTTACAGCAAATTTGTGCTGGAATAACATGAGCCTGTAATGACTTTTGAGCCAGGGTACGTTTGAATTAGCTAATAAACCCATAAGACTGCAGATAAACCCTATATTAGGCATAATGTGAAACCCTGCGTTGTTTACCTTCCTGTACATGAAAGCAGCAGAGAAGTTCACTGAAAAACAAAGTCAGATGGAGATTATCATGGCCGGTGTCTTGAGACAGATGTGGGCTCGGTGCTGTAAAGAGACAAACTGGCTTGAGCATCATCTCACGGGCTGGTGGTGTAAGGAGAGGCAGCAGAGGAAAAACAGGGTCACTGCAAAGTAATGAAGGGATGGATAAAGGGCAGCTCTCTGTCCTCTGATGATACCTGACTTTTAAGCTTTCTACACAGGCAGAGTCTGTTAGTCACTTACTTCTGGACTCCACGGGCTGTACAGACCAGAGTCTGGGCTGTCTGGCTCAAATACCGCAGCCAGGCTGTAAGCATTTACATTCAGGTGAATTCCCCAGTCTATTTAGGGAGAAATCTTGCTGCACTAGGGGCTTCTGTAACTTAGCTGAGACATAAGCAATTTTATTTTTTCACTAATAGGGCTAAATATATTACCTGAGCACAAGGAAGATTCTAGCAGTATCCAAAAACATAGCTAGGTGGAGAGGTAGCAAATCTGGAAAATCTATTTTCTTCAGCACATTATAAAAATGGTAAATATTCACTGGTAACCCAGGGGATCTCATATGTAAAAGGTATTATGAGTGTGCAGCCTCCGTGCAAGTAAATAAAGTATTATATTATTATATTCAAAGTGCTTGAAGCACGGTCTGGAATTTTAATTTAGAGACTGGAGGGTAATGAACAGGACAAGAGGTCTGGTGGGAAGATTGTTGCTTCCCAGTGGCAGTGTCTTGCTGTTCACTTCGTTCTTCATTCCCAACTGTGAATGAGGGACAGTAACGATGCTACTAATAAAATATTCCTTGCTGGCTCCTGAGGGACCAGGGCAGAGAGTGTCCTGCACATCGGAGAGAGGATTTCAGGCTAGTAACAGGTGAAGTGCAGGTAATGGGAACCCCAGAGAATATATATGTGTAGGGGAAATGGAAACATCATAGGAGGAACACCTAGAGAGAGTCCAGAGGACGGCTACAAAGATGATGAAGGGACAGGAGCATCTCTCCTATGCTCAAAGGCTGAGGGAGCTGGGCTTGTTTAGCCTGAAGAAGAGAAGACTGAGAGGGGTTCTCATCAACACGTACAAATATCTTAAGGGTGGGTGTCATGAGGACAGAGCCAGACTCTTCGCAGTTGTGCCCGGAGATAGGACAAGGGGCAATGGGCACAAACTGAAGCAGAAGACGTTTCAGTTGAACATGAGGAAGAACTTCTTTACTTTGATATTCAAACCCTGCCTGGACGATGTCCTGTGCCCCCTGCTCTGGGTGAGCCTGCTTGAGCAGGGGGGTTGGACTGGGTGATCTCCGGAGGTCATAGAATCATTTAGGTTGGAAAAGACCTTTAAGATCATCAAGTCCAACCATTAACCTAACACTGCCATCCCACCACTAAACCATGTCCCTATGCAACCCCTTCCAACCCCTGCCATTCTGTGATTCTGTGCGATTTTGTGATGGGGGATATACCTGGGATTATAAATTGCACAGCGAGACACATCAGACTCCTTTCTCCACATAAGAATGGTGGGAACTAGTACAAAGGGTCACCCAAGAAGAAATGTCTGTGATGCCCTTGCTGATTTCCCCAAAGGAGGCTCTATGCAAGCTCTGCCAGTTTCCCAGGCTGGGCAGATGGGACCCATGTCCAACTTGCATGCTGTATGAACCCACAGGGGTGACATGCCATAGGGCTGCTGGAGATGAGACCATTGGCTTCTCTCATCTCCATCTGCACAGAAGACACTACCTTCTATCTTGCTTACCAGGCACATGTCTGCTCTGGAAGCTATGTCCCAAAAGCTGAGTCAGAAAAGGCTCAGAGTTGCTTTTGATGGAATTTTCTTCCTTCAGCTCTCCAGCCAAAGCCAGCGGTTTTACAACGGAAAACTACACTGTAACTTTGGAATGTTTTCCTTGGTGTTGTGTATGAGTTATAACCATTTCACATCTTTTATTCTCTTTTTCTTTCCCCCCCCCCTCAGCTTAATCGTACTAGAAAAGCATGGGTCATAGAAAGCAAACAGCAAAAAAACCCCAAGCCCATACACAAGTCCTCACCACCCTATGACTCTTCTAAAGAAATACATATCTTACTTTCCATTCCTGAGAAGTAATTTGGTGAAGTTGGACCCCAGACGCCATTTTTCTGTTAGCTTTGCCATCACTCCTTAGGGCTGCGATCCCAGAGTGTGACACTTGCTTGTGCTACAGAAAACAAACCAGCGAGCTCCTCTTTGCCCATCCCTTCATTACCTTGCAGTCATTGCTCTTCGCTGCCATCTGCTCTCCTTACACCTACATCTGTCTCGGTTTGCCAGCGTGCTGGTCTCTGCTCCCTGCACTGTGCCGATTCAGTCGTCACAGCAGGGAGACATAACCTCATGGGCTTTCTCCCCCTTTTTCCTATTGCTGTCCAATGCTGTGATAAAAGAACAAAATAAATAAAACTCATCATGTAAAAAATGACAAAGAGAAGGAAACTGGGTGACTAATGTAGGATAATGAGAGCATTTCAACTGCAAATGAAGAGCAGGAGGTACAGGAAAGGTTAAGTAAATACAAAGTGGTTTTCTTTGGCTTGATACAAAACGATAATGTGATGTGGTAGTTGTGATACAGAAAAGCCCCACACAAGTGATTCACCTACTGGTTTCTAGCACTTTGGGAGCCCTGCCTGGTTTGGTTTCTCACCCTGCAACCTCATGTGGATGTCTCAGACATCCTAGGCCATCTCAGGTGGCACCTAGCATGTTTAGACAAGTCAGCCAACCGAGTTCTGAGGTTTAGCTCAGGAGAAACCTCTTTTTAACCCAGAGGTGTCTGAGCCAGCCTCCAAGCTCTTCTCATAACCAGTGGGATTATTGTCAATGTACCCTATGGGAGCTGTTGGGGTCACCCAAAGGCAAACACCTGCATGTGGACAGGATAAACAACTCTCTGGGCTGTGCTCACTGCATGGATGAGACCTCTGTTGCCTACCATGAGGATGAAGACACCAGCTTCTTGGAATACTTGCATGCATCTTGACTTAGGTGTCCTTCTCAGCAAGGTCAACACCACTGGAGAGGTGTGACCTTGACCTGCCCTTGGAGAGGGGCAGAAACAGGGGTGCTTGGTACCCTGCTCCTGCAACGGATTTGAGGTGTCTCCTGTCATACAGCAAAAAGATACATGGGAAACCACCACCCTTTTGAAAGCCCATTTTGAATCCCATGCAGGGAATGCCCCCTGCGTGCTAACAGCCACACACATTCAGCATGATCTCTGCAGAGTTTAAGGTGAGTCTTTCATGGGATTCTGGATACAGATGGTAGTCTGGCCTTGGCAAACAAAAAAATTCACATTTCAATATGGGCACAGATGGGATATATATAGCATACTCGAGGGCTATACAGACACTGTCACGCCAACAAAATTGTCTGTAAACAGTAAAATAACTGAGCTGAGAGGTTTGATTGTTTGGGTTGTTGATTCAGAGAGGAACAACTAATAAATAACACCATTCAAAATGATGCTGGTGAGTAATTGGTAGGGGAAAGCATGTGATCCTTCCTTCCTGAAACAGGGACCAGGAGGTCTGCTGTATTTGTTTTTAATTGACTTTGACTGTACAGTCTTTCGGTTTTATTCTGCAGATGGGACTGCTTGTAATCATTTTGTAAGGAGCCTGTCCCACATGAATCATAAACGTCTTGTGGCTAGAAGCTAATATCATTTCAGAACATGTGGGAAGGGCTGATTTATTGAAGGAGTCATATGATGAGCTTTAGGTCTGCAGCAGCTTCAGGCTTTCCTTTCAATCCTTAGGCACACAGCGAGTTGGAGGGGGTGGCAGATTGGATCTGTTTCATTTTACATCTCTGCCTTTATGAGTT
>NW_009260479.1:1346266-1361654 GCF_000687185.1 Egretta garzetta | reverse complement strand
AGAGGGAACTACACGCTTCCTGGAAGATTTATGATGTTGGCAACTTTCATAAAACATTTGTATGCAACTTTTTCTCTTTATTGCTTTGCAAGGAATTTCTCAATATTTGTCAATGCTGACCAAAGCAAAAATGCCTTGAAAGCCTGTGTGCACCAAGTCGGGGAAAAGAATGAGGATGAGCAAGCCAGCTGTTGTTAACAAGGTGAAGGTTAGCCTGGAGAGCAGCACGAATGCAGAGACATATTGCTAGTCACAGATTTTTGTCAGTGGGCACATGAAACATGCCGAGTGAGTAACTCTAATAAAATGAGAAAATGCAAATCGGCAAAGCTGAAACCAAACCTTCAAGCAACCTTATTGATTACAGCATTGGATGCTTGTGGTGTTGTCATGTGCTGCTTCTCCCAGGCAATGAAGTTTTCATGCACAGGATGGAACTCAGGACCAGTGCAAGAACATCACTTTCCTACTCCAACCCTAGGACTGACTATTTTCCCTGCAGACTCCTATGCCCTCAGACTACTTAGTCTTTGCAGCATATACCGATGATAGCAGGCCATCTACACTGTTTCTACATCCAGCCCTTGTTCTGGTTTCAACAAGCCTTTCCTCAAATCAACCATCTCTCCCCTGCTCTGGGCAGGTTGTTCACTAAACCCTTATTGCTGCAGCCTGTGAATTGACGGCTCCTTGGAAACCTCTACAAGTTCAATCACTATCTCTCCGCATATACCTGTCTCTGGCACTCAGCCTCTTCACAACCCTGAAGAACATCCTGATGGCAGGACCATATCCAGTTGGGTTCATATTCTTTTCACTCCCAATAAAATCTCATGCCCTTGTGATGGGCATGTTCCTGTGACCGGCTGGAGGAGGCGTCTCAGAGTTGCTATAGCCTTGGCAAAGGAAGACTTAGCTTTCTGTTGTAGAAGTCACTTTCTATCTCAGACAGAATCCAATACGTAGCATCAGTAGCAAGGCTTGCTAAACCCTTAGGCCACAATCTGTGAACTTTCACCTAGATAGGCTGACCATATACCAAACTTTTCCATAGCTACATTAAGGAAGGACCCCAAAACGAGGAAGGTAAGGTAGCCACAACCACCAGCAGAAGCTATATCCACTAAGATAAAAAAAGGGATGTCCTGCCTGGAGACAAAGAAAGGATCCAACGAGGAACAAGAAGACCCCAGACCCCAATATTGCTGTTGGACCGATCCGTCACATGAGGGGAGTGAAACAGAAATTGTAAGGATATAATTGCCCAGGGTTTTCTTTGTTTGGGGCCCCTCTCCAGAGGCACCCAGCTCGAGCTGGTTTTTTACTGCTGTACCACTCAATAAATTCAACTGGTGTAGACTCTGCTTCAGGGAAACCTAGGGTCAAGCCTGAGGGGAGAGAAAGTGCCCAAGAGTGAGTGTGTGTGTGAGCGAGGAGTGGAAAAGGGGCACCCATTGGCTCCATGGAGCTGCCCGCTGTGAAGGGACTCCGGTCCTAGCAGTTAAAATCTCAGGTGGTAGAGATTTTAAAAATATTTTAAAAATATTTTCTTTCTACTACGCTAATTAGCAAGTGGAGAAGCTTAAGAAGCCAGTGTGGGATCCAACAGGACTATCCAGATGATGCAGTTAAAATCTTGCATGTGGCTTCCTGAGTGGTGTGTGGATGCTCGGGCAGTGGCTTCTCCTTTAACATGTCTTTGTTCTGGAGCTAGGCACGTGAGCAATGAAGAGTACAACCAAGGATTAACAAATAAGCATAAAGTTTCTGGAAATAAATAAATTGAGGGTAATGTGAGTGGATGCTGAATTGGCTGGAATTCAGAGGCTCCTAGCAGAACTCACAGCAGTATTATCACCACAAGCAGGGGAGAACATGCATCCAAGTTTCTCCCAAGGACTCACACATAACCTCAAGTCAAACTGAGGCCAAAAGCAGCCACCAAAACACATGGAGATAACTCGTAGGGTAAAGCACTGAATTAGGGCTGTGAGGCCTGTAAGTGATGCTTGTGGAAGGAAGAGAGTTTTAGAGCAGTTCAGTGGCATGGGCAGCTGCTAAATGGACACCATCCATTTAGCCAAACCTTCCAGTTCTCTGGACATTCCCTTGCCTTGTTGTTCATTTTTGCTTTCAAAGTTTCAGTGGACACCAGTGTAATGTGTCTTGTGGAGGACGTGCCCTTAGCAAGCTCTTCATCTTCTGGTGGGGGAAGCTACTATCAGTTCTTCAGATGACAACTGACTACAAAACCCAGGAGAAAATACCTTGGATGTTTCAAAGGGAAAGTGTGCTACATACCTCCTGGCAGGAGAGAGGAGGAGAGAGATTTTTAATAAAGCTAAATTCCATTTTTTCTAAAGAAATTTAGTTGTCAGACAAATAAAACTTTGCTTTATTACATGTGAAGAAGAGAGGCCTGTGCCCGAAGCTCATTCATCTTTTCTGGTGGCATAAATGGGTCTAATAAAACCTATTGTCCTTAGTAGGAAGCTGTACAAGCCAGGCAAGCATTTTTATGCCAATATGTCCAAAGCTGATGCAGATTTTAGGGCTTGAAATAAGGCTGTGTTTTGTTCCATGCTGGCTAAGTAAGTTGGAGGGGAACCATAAGCACTATGGTCACTGAAGTGATAGACATTTGCTTCATGGGCTGCCAGTCTTGCACAAGGAAAGCCACCGAGAAGAGTCCTGTTGTGAACTGACGGTGTGTGGCAGTCAGATCGACTGGCAGATGTGTTAAGCAGCTCTCACCTATGATGTCTGAGGGACAAAAGAAGAACCAGCAAGAATCTCTCATTTTTGCTAGCCCAACTTTACCAAGTGTTTATGGCAGGACTAGAGTCTGCAGACATTTTCAGAATTAATCTTGGCTTCCTCTGTTGACTCACAAACACTGGAGAAATGGGGAAAAAACAGAAGGAAGTGCCCGGTAAAGAGCGTCCTGTGATTTGACACAGGAGTTATTTTTAAATTCCCTTTTCTTTTTTTCTTTAAAAAAGAACTTGGTTAATTTTAAAATAAAAAAAGATCATTTTTTTTTTAAATGTGAAATGCAGTTCTTAGTCACCAGTAACAGCACTTTGAACAGCCTGTTTTCCTTCAGTCTGAATTATTGCCTCATTTAACCCAGTTTTGCAAATAGCTTCAGTTCCTGTGAAATTCCTTTTTGGGAAAGAGACATGAATTTGCCATCTTTTGGAAAAATGTTATGTTGTTCTGGTTCAGTGACCTAAACTGATTTGGTGATGGAGCTGGATATATAAATGGTACCACTTGCACATACTTACCCCAGTGAAATGGAAAAGCAGCCTACAAAAAAATCTGAAGAAAGAAAAAAAAAAAAGCCCACACCCCTAAATTAAAAAGAACAAGTGAAAAATAGCAGACATTTTTCCTCTTTGTATTTTTATGTATACCACCATCAAAGAAATCCAAAATGGCTTCAGGAAAAAAGAGCAATGCTGTTCCTCCCACTTGCTCTTTTCCCAGGTATATGATACTGGGTTCAAAAGCTTGATCTGTGCCTTCAAAGCTCTCAGTGGGTCAGATGTAAATTATCAAAATAGCAAAGAAACCAACTGGTGGCTGTGATTGATTAATTCTTTTGCATCAATGAAGCCATGGAGCTTTCTGCAGCACGCGGGGGACTTGGCATCAGTGGTCACACTCAGCAGCTGGGCTCTGCTGGCTGTCATGGCTGGTTTTGTTCTCTGGTACACAGATGTGTCTGGGCAAAGCCTGCTGAGGTCCAGGAGAGCCTTCCCATCCAGTTCAAGGGATATTTGCAGAAGATCTGTCAAATGTTGACAGGACGAGAGGAAATGGTCTGAAGTTGCACCAGGGCAGGTTTAGGTTGGACATTAGTTAAAATGTCTTCACAGAAAGGGTTGTCAGACATCGGAACGGGCTGCCCAGGGGAGTGGTCGAGTCCCCATCCCTGGAGGGATTTAAAAGCTGGGCAGACGAGGTGCTTAGGGCCAGGGTTTAGTGGTGGGATGGCAGGGTTAGGGGAACGGTTGGGCTTGATGATCTTAAAGGTCTTTCCAACCTAAACAATTCTATGATTCTATGTGTTTCAAAAAAGCATGCATACACTGAAAAATACACGAGCACCTGTAAGGTCATTTACAAAGCCAACTAACTCTGATATGCACTCAACTCCACCAGAAATCAGTGGGAATGAAGTACTCAGCCTATACGGGAATGTTTGAAAATCCCATTAGGTGCCTATCTGCATGCTTAGACCTGATACACTTTTGGCCAGTAGCATGGAAAAATGCCCATTATTTTTGGATGACAGCGTGCTTGTTAGCTGGCTGTTAGTGGCTACCTCTAACAGGGGCTTGTCGTTAGCATGATGTATACAACTCACATTTCTGATGTCTGTGCTACATCACAAATGGACAATATTGACCCAGTATTGTACGCTAGGTTTCAGATGTGCATTGAACTGTATACCTCTCAGATTATTATGGTTTTTTTTGTATTTTGGCATCGCACATTGAAAAAAGAGCCCACACTGTGTTAGTTGCTAGATGCTATATGGACATCCACTGAGAGAAACCTGCACCCCAAAGTGTCTAAGTGCTCAAGCTAGACAAATGCAGGGAGAAATTAATAAAAGCAGATACAGAAAGAAACTTCCTTGAAGAGACATGAGAAGTCCACAGGAGAGGTGGGACGAGTGTGTAGGGGTCCTATTCCCAAACCAGCACTTCATTTGGTTGCAGAGTGTTTCTTGGTCTGTGGGTTACTCTTTAGTTATAAGGCATCTTCTTAAATAAACAGAAGGATCACTAGATATTCAAAATGAACTCCAACTTTCATTTAAATGCCGTTATTGTGGCAAAACAGAACAGGATGAGATGACTAGATTTGTGTTTGGGTTTTTTTCCCCCAAAAGGTTATGCAATCCTTTTGTTAAAGAAAGGCTGCTCTAGACTTGATGACTGATCTGCAATACCTGCACACATTTACAGAATTGAGGCCAATCCCCTTCTTGTTGCTGGGCAAGGAGACTTGCAGGGATTCCTGGGAGATATAAAACCATGGCAATCATCAGATCTCACAAACAACGGTTGGGCTGGCCTTGCTGTCTGCATGACTGGTTGCATATCGCTCCTGAGTCGGCTTAGATGTTGCCTCACCCTTGTACTAGGAAGAAGCAGTCTCTGTTTCAGACATTGGAGGTGATCAGTTAATGTGTCAGGACCCACCGTTTGACACGGCAGCTGACTGGTTAGCCTCTGGCTGAACTGCTGAGCTGTAAGTCAGCGATCATCGAGCATTCTCAAGGTCAAATTGAGTCAACTACTAAATCAGAGGCAAGCCAGTTGAAGGGCATTCAGAATTTCTCCTGCCTATATGTGCTTTCAGGCTGGATATGGCTGGCCAGGATTGGAATGACCCAGGTTAACCACCATTCCCTGCTCAGCCTGGATGGGGCAGCTCACTAACCACCATGCCAATAATCAACACAAGACGGCTGCACCCTGAGGAAAGCATCCCTGAAGGGTGTTGGTGCTGTTTCTTATGACCTTGCCAGCACCTTTATAATTTGTCATTTTTCCACCTCAGAAGACTGAATGTGACATATGCCAATATCTGGAGTGCAATTAATTCGTTCAGCTTTTGACATGACCCCTTGCAGCCTGGGAGTGCAGAGGAAAGTTGTGTCAAAAGGGTCAGAGGGTTCATTTCACAGCCTTTGGAGACTGCTGAGCACAGACAGCCTTCATGGAAGCTGGCTTGCTCGTTAGCATCTGGGAAACTCATTAAAGTTTTATGAGCTCTTTTTTTAAAGCTTTGGCTTTTCATAGTTTAAGGTCACTATAGCACTGCTCTATGGTAATTATACTAATCAGAAATATTTTCATTCTACTACGCTAATTAGCAAGTGGAGAAACTTAAGAAGTCAGTGTGGAATCCAACAGGGCTATCCAGATGATGCATATTTTTGCTTTAAGTACATATTTTGCCATCAGTCCACAATTCATAGATATGTTCTATTTCTTTTCCAAGAGTTTCTCCTGAGTTGCTTGTTATCTTCCAGCTCTATGGCATTAAACGAGAAAGGGAATAAAGTGAACTGGTCTGTGAAAGCTTGAAGGATATATGTGAAACTTTCACACAGGGGAATAGCATTTTTTGGGCAGCAAACTCAGAGGACTGTAATCCCATAAGTGCTTTTTTCTCTCCATGGACTAAAAGGAAAGGCTTGCGGTGGCTGTCTGCAGAAGTAGGTATTAACGCTGCAGAAACTTGAGGTGGTGGAGGCCCCATCCCCGGAAACATTCAAGACCAGGTTGGACAGGGCTCTGAGAAACCTGATCTAATTAGTGGTGTCCCTGCTCACTGCAGGGGGGTTGGACTAGATGATCTCTAGGGGTCCCTTCCAACCCAAACCATTCTATGATTCTATGAAACAGTGAGGCTCACCAAAGACCAGGGGGGTCAGAAGTTGGCTACATCCCTTCACAACTCCTCTCTGCCCAGCCTCCTGCTCCACACTGTCCTGAGTGACTCAGCCCCAGCATCAAAACACATTTTCTACCCAAGATCCATTCTCTTGCGCACATCACCTTCTCGCATTGCAGAGCAAGTTACCAATGGTGTGATACGTAGCCAAGGTGATGAGTACCACTGGAAGTCATAGCTATGTACCACATACCATGGGTTCACAGCTGTGCTATTCCTGCCCTCCAGCCAGCTGAGAGCTCATGCCATAGAAACTCCTTCTTCCTTCAAGGTGCCATGAACATATCCATCTTTGTGTACATTGCAGCCAAATGCTCAGTCCTGGGGCCAGCAAAGTTCCCTTAACCCTCTGTAAGGAAATCTTTCTGCAAGTCAGGGGTCAGCCAGGAAAACAGCACCATTTGCCTCAGCCCAAATTGACTGATGATCCGTCCCCAAAACAGCCTGTTGCAAGACTTCTTTACATATTATATGGGCGACACACAGAAAATCATCCACGGCATCACCCTGTTATTCAGTGCTAAAGTTCATAGTGGAAAAGGGGTTAAGAGGGACTTGCATCCAGCCCCTCCCTCCAGCAGGAAAGGAGAAGATCTTCTGGAGACATGTGGGAGCTTCAATGAGTTGACTTTTTGTTCAGGTGTGAGACTTTAAAAGGATGCCAAAAATCTTTCTCATACTTGGCCATCTCAGGATGCTGCACTGAAGACAGTTAGCAAGAAGCGAACTTATTTTTGAGGACAAGCCTTGGCATATCCTCTCCACATGGGGAAGAGTTCTCCGGTGGACACTGCATATTTTCTGTGTTCATCCTTGTGACCTTCACCTGGAATTGGACCTCCACCTGACCATGGAGTCAGGTTCCCTTATTTCTCTTTCTGATCCTTAAGCCATACTGACCTCTATGCCTTGGGGCACATCCTCTTCCAGGGTACGGGCGCTCTAGGTCTTGTGTCTCTCTTTTCCTCATCCTCCAACAGAATGCTGCAAGTTTTTCCAGATGACTGTTAAGAATGGCAAAACTTCATCGTGTTCTTTTCTTCTGCCATTTTAGCCTTGAAAACTGTGCTACTGTGGTCTGGTGGCCAGCACTGTGCATGTGTGCTCGACTGGAATATTGATACTTCATATGTCAGATGTAAGGGATTTTTACTGGTGTCTCGTGGGGGTTGGAGCTCTGCTTGTAAACGAAAGATGACAGAGGAGGCTACAAAAACATGAATTTAAAATGGAATTTGCCATCCAATCCAAGCCTTCATAGCAATTACTCTGTATCAAAGAGCCAGACTCTTCTCAGTGGTGCCCAGAGATAGGACAAGGGGCAATGGGCACAAACTGCCAGAAGAGGTTTCAGTTGAACGTGAGGAAGAACTTCTTTACTTTGAGGGTGACAGAGCACTGGAACAGGCTGCCCAGGGGGGCTGTGGAGTCTCTTTCTTTGGAGATATTCAAAACCCTCCTGGATGATGTCCTGTGCAACCTGTTCTGGGTGAGCCTGCTTTAGGAGCGGGGTTGGACTGGGTGATCTCCCGAGGTCCCTTCCAACCCCTGCCATTCTGTGATTCTGTAAATCATAGAAACATTTAGGTTGGAAAGGACCTTTAAGATCAGAGTCCAACAGTTAACTTAGCTCTGTCATTCCACCACTAAATCATGTCCCTAAGCACCTTCTCTGCTCGGCTTTTAAAAACCTCCAGGGATGGGGACACAACCAGTTCCCTGGGAAGCCTGTTCCAGTGCTTGACAGCCCTTTTGGGCAAGAAGTTTTTCCCAATGTCCAATCTAAACTTCTTCTGGTGCAACTTGAGGACATTTCCTCTCATCCTATTGCCCGTTACCTGGGAGAAGAGACCAATACCCACCTCACTACAACCTCCTGTCAGGTAGTTGTGGAGAGTGATAAGGTCTAGGTAGATATCCTGATTTCAGCTGGGATAGAGTTAATTTTCTTCCTAGTAGCTGGAATAGTGCTGTTGTTTGGATTTAACATGAGAAGAATGTTGATAACTCATTGATGGTTCAGTTGTTGCTGAGCAGTGCTTACACCAAGTCAAGGACTTTTCAGCTTCCCCTGCTCTGCCAGAAGCTGGGAGGGGGGACAGCCAGAACAGCTGACCCCAACTGGCCAAAGTGCTATTCCAGACCATAGGGCATCATGCTCAGTGTGTAAACCGGAGGGAGCTGTCTGGGGGACAGTGATGACTACTTGGGGACTGGGAGCCAGTTTGTGGGTGGTGAGTGGTTACATTCCTTGTTTTTCCTGGGTTTTAATATTTTTTTTTTGGTTGTTGTTGTTGGTTTCCTTTTATCTACAATTTGTTATCATTATTACCATTATTATTACTATCATTATATTGTATTTCAATTATTAAACTCTTCTCATCTCAACTATGAGTTTTCTTACTTTTGCCCTTCCAATTCTCTCCCTCATCCCATTGTGCAGGGGGGGAGGGTGAGCAACCGGCTGGGTGGTGCTTTGTTGCCAACTGGGGTTAAACCATGACAGTAGACAACACCCACATCCACCCACAGTAGATGTTTCCCTCATCCACTAAGCAGGCCACCTTGTCATAGCAAGAGGTTAGTCAAGCAGGATCTGCCTTTCGTAAACCCATACTAACTGGGCCTGATCTCCCGGCTGTCCCGTATGAGCCATGTAATGGCACTCAAACCCCATCCCTAAGCTGATATCCCTCCATCCAAGGAACGGCAGCACAGCGTCGCTGACTCCCACGGGGAATAGTCAGGATGAGGCAATGCGTTGTCTCCGTTGCAAGCTGGGGCTGGGGATTTATTGCAGAGGAGGAGGGTGAAAAGATTTAAATAGTGTCAGAAGGAAGCAATTAGGCCAGATCCAAAGTAAGCTGACACTTGCTCTCAGATGCCAGTTGGCACATGCATTATCTGCAACACTCAGCACTGCAAACATTTTCCTGGAAGAGCTTTTATGAGTTCTGTTTCAAGTACTTAAGTGTTCATGGATTTTTGTTACCATAACAATTCACTGAACACAAGAAGCCTTGTTTTTTTCCTACATAATATCCTATAAATCAAAAGTAACTTGACCAGTTTTTTTCACACACACTGACGCACACTCACACATACACACATAACCGGACATGTACGTACGTGTGCATACGCTGGTACAGGAACACACACATACACACACATCCAGAGGCTGTCAGTTCATCATACGCACAACCATCTTCCTGGCATAGCTGAGACTTTTCCTTCTGATCCAAAAGTTACATCTGAATCATCCCAGATCTGTGCTGTGAATGATTGTTTTGTTGCAAGGGACACTGGGCTTTGAAAGGCATCACAATGTAAAAGAGACAGTTTTACCTAAAGAGATGTGACTTCATTCATCTTTGCGTCCTTGTCAGGAAAAAGCAAAGGAAGAAACTTCCTTTAAAGACAGGGAGCATGAATGTATTTCCAAGACCCCTGAGGTGCGCCTGAAAAAATACAGCAGCCAAAACTTGCTCATGTTCATTCTTTCCTAGTATTAGTGGAATGACTGACAATATTACCACTAGGATGATAGGATAATTCAGGTTGTAAGGGATCTCAGGAGGTCTCTGATCCAAACTCCCTACTCACAGCAGGCTCAGCTGTGATTACAGACCAGGTTGCTCAGGGCTTTGTCCAGTTTGGTCTTGAAAAATCTCTGAAGATGGAGATTGCACACCCTCACTGGGCAACCTATCCCATTGCTTGACTGTCTTCCTGAGGAAAAAAATTTCTCCTTATATCTGATCTGGCCTTTTCTTGTTTCAGCTGATGTCTGTTCTCGCTTGTCCTCCTGCCACGCACCAATGTGAAAGGCCTGGGTCTGTCATTTCAGTAACCTCCTTGTAGGTACTGGCAGCCTGTTATTAGGTCCACCCAAACTCCTCTTCCCCATGCTGAACCAGCTGCTCCAGCAAATACTCCAGACCTGAGCATCTTGGCCTGTGTCTGACTTTGCTCCAGTTTGTTAATGTCTTCTTGTACTGGGGGGCCCTAAACTGGGCACAACATCTAGATGTGGTCTAATGAGTGCAAAGTAGAGGGGAATAACCACTTCTCTCAAACCAGCCCAGACTGCTGTTAGCCACCTTTGCTCCCAGGCCATTTCAGCTTTTCCACATGGTTGCTCCTCAGCCAGTTGGTCCTCACATTCCTGAGAGGGCACATGTGGCCAAGGGACTCCCCTTTGCTGTCCAAGACATCTGTGGGTCATCTCAGTAGCTCTGCTCACAAGTATCCTGAATAAACATCAAAGTCACTATCCAAAGACAGCATGAAAATCACTCATGGGCCCCTGGACCTTGGAAACGGACAGTGCCATTGGAAGCCAAACACCACCGGTGGACATGGCTGGTGTGGAAGGCAGGGAGGAGACAACTCTCTCACAGACATAACTCCAGTCTGTGAAGGTGTAACTCAAAATGAGATAAGAAGCTGGGTTTGACTGGGAAATCTGTCATTAGAGATGGGAGCTTCTCTGTGTAGAAACCCAGGAATCTTGGCCCAGAAGTGCACCTAGGCCAGAGCCTCCCCGTATGCTCCTGTTCCCACCCTCTTGTCTGGCCAGGGTTTTGGTCTCTGAGTTGTGATGATCCCTGAAGGGTGTCTTAGGTTCCCAGGCAGCCATAGGCTTACTTGCACGTGCCAATGTAAATTTGGAAATGCTTGTCTTCTTGAGATGATGGCATGTGGCTTAACTCCAGCTCAGCCAGCATTTTTATCAAAGGCTACCCAGAGGAAATGGAAGCTCTTGCTTATTTGTTTTGCTCCCAGGTTTTTTTCTCCTGGGATGATTTCCAAAGAGTTTAATTCAAATGAATTCATTTCTGAGCAGCCCCATGACTTGATCCCATGCCATGCCTTGGGATGGCATCAGCAGCTACCTTGGCTGGTGTTTGGAGGAATGGTGAGATTTTGTCATCCCAGCTTGGATGTGCCAAATGTTGTCGATGACACAAGTCAGCTCTCCATCAGTGGGACTATACAGTACAGCAGAGAAAAGAGTATATCACCATTGCTATCAGCCAAGTGAACTGGGAACTTCTCCCAAACCCCTGTGGGTGAGGACTTGCAGAGTCAAACAGGTTACTTTTATCTTCTTCAAATTGTTTGTGCTAAGAAAATAAAGGGTATCACATTTTTACCCTTGAACCACACCTAATAGCAGAGAAAGGAGAGAGTCCCTTTTAGCCTCACTTCTTCAGGCAATGAAAATCTTACTGGCTTCAGTGCACTTTGTATCGACATCATTGCTGGAAGAAAAAACCCACCATAGTCCGTCCTAGCTTCCTTGGCTAACTAGGTTCCCCTACACTCAGTCTGCAGCTAAAGGAGACTTATTTGCAGGTCCTTGGATTGGCTGACTTGACCCCGTCCAATTCAATTTCTCCATAGGGGAAGATCAGAGAACTAGCTGAGTAAGTGTACAAGTGTACAAGACATTCATAAGTGTCTACTTCATCTGAAAGAGCTTAGAGAAAGTGCGACATCTGTACAGGTCATATAGATGCTTCTCTGGACTGACAACTAGAAGGCAGCTGGGATTCTTGGGGTGTCTGAAATGATACTAGAAGCCTGTATTTAGGCAACTGAATCAAGCCCTCAGCAAGGCCAAGAGACGTGTTCCACCCAGCAAGGCCAAGAGCTCCTTCTAAAGCAGATGCCTCCTGAACGCCAGCTGAGAAGCTCTGCAGACTTAGCTGCACAATTTGCTTAGGTATGCACCAAGTGTAATGGGAGATCAGACACCTCACTTACTGAGACAGAGACCAAATTTAGGTATCTTGATCTATTTATTGACCTTAAATGTTTAGTTAGTATTTATTGTGAGTGAAAACAGGGCATCCCAGAAATAGCCCTGAAAACACTGGTACAAGGTCGGTGCCCTGGCATGGATATATTCCAGTGGTTTACTGTGAGGTCAATGACTCTAAGCCCTAAAGGACCTTATGAAAGCAAACCCTGCAGTTGAATGTCTATTGCCAGAGACATTAGTTCACTTCTTCAGCTACCAAATTTCTTTCCTAACTCAGACCTGCTAGACATCTGGGTTTGATCTGGACAATATAGATTTGAAGTCAGGTATATGGATTACACCACAGTCCTTCAAAAGTTTGGTTGTCCAATTTACAGGGTCTAGATAAGACTAACTTCTTTCTGTAGCCACACCATGGGACTAGAAAGATGCATGGCTAACAGAATCTAGATCAGGGCTAAAGAAATCTGGCAATTCTTCAATTCCTGTTCTGGTACCTGGACTCCTTAGTTCTTGTGAAGAGCACGAAAAGGACTTGTTACTACCCCGTTATTGCTTACTGGCTACAATATCCCAGTCCATGTCACTGGTGTGGGATTCAGAATACCAAATTTTGCACTGTGTCTGTCTCTACAAAAGATGGTAACTCATGTGGCCTTTATGGTCAAGGGGCAAAATAGGTGTGGGGTGCAATTCCCTTGCCCTATTGTAGACATCTACTTTAGGATCAGATGATTCATCCCTTGGTGTCCATTGACTTTATTGAGCAGTTCTCCAATGACCACAGAAGGAACTAGCTCCAGCTGAGACTTGTGAAGAGCTACATAAAGTCAAGCGAGTCCCACTAGAATGGTCTTTGGAAGAATAGTATCCTGTGCCTAGATCGTACTTTTGCTCCATTTACAGGACAAGTCCTCCCCTACCAGTGACAGCCGCCCTGGTTATTTACACTGCCCCTGAGACTCCAGCTGTGGCTGAGAAGTGTATGGTGCTAGGTGCCATGGAGACACACATGACTAAGACGATGCCTTCCCTACAGTACTAGCAAAGCCTTGTCTTACGAAGGGCAGGCTTCACAGCACAAGGATAGCAGTGAGTCACTCTGGCAGATCTGGCACTCCAAGGGCAGGTACAGCTGTGCCCACAAGGTTGCGTTTTGTGTCTATTAAGAAAAAGAAAATGCCCCACTGTAGGAAAAAGAAACCAGACCCATCAAAGTGTAGCTGTGTGGCTGCATTGCACTTGTACTTCAGAGCTAGGTGCATGCCCACAGCAGCAAAAAAACTCAGGATGAATCCTAGCTCTTCAATCCCAAAATGTGAAGGGCAGGTTGGTTTCACAGCTAGCAGGGGCTGTATTTACTCATAATTATGGTACTGTGTAGGATCTTACTGCATCTAATAAAACCAAATGAAGGATACAGGCAGACAGATGAACTTAAGGAAGCAATAAGATGATGCTGATCAGTTGACAGATTGGGGGAAAGAGAAACAGCCTTCAAAGCACTATTTCCATGGAGACTACTTTCCACTCCCTGTTTCTATGGCAGCTTTCATCAGGAGATCTTGATTACCCTGTGGCCTGCCTTGTCCTTGATGTGGAGGACAGAAAGGGAAAGATAGCAATTGCCTCTTTATTTGGAACCAGAAAGGGATACTGAGAGGGCAAATGTGAGCCTGACACCAATTCTACTGACACCAGTAAGAGTCCTTCAGACACTTGAAATGTATGCCTAGAAGATAGACTGACAATGACCACTTTGCAAACATGGAGAGCCCACAGATCGTGTGCCTCAGCTTGTAGCTCCAGAGGAACCAGAACATGAGCTCCAGGACACAGGCATTCCACTTCTTGTTGCCAACCAGGGGGGTTTTGTTGCTTACTGAAAGGTTAGGCAGCCTAAAAATTAGTCATAGGATATCTACAGGGCAGCCACGTGCAGAAAATCTGGAATTCACTCTATAATGTGCAGAGCTTTGGATTGAGCCCCCAGTCTCAGATAGGAAACCCTCAGCTGGTGTAAATGATATTTCTTCCACTAGCTGCCACAAAGCAGTTACCCTATAAGACTTTGCCTGATATAACCTAGACCTTGCCTTTTTTTACTCAAATCCCGGCCTTTATGACCCCCACCAGATATGTTGTGTTCAGAGTTACACATCCATCTATCTATCTATCTATCTATCTATCTATCTATCATCTATCTATCTCCATCGTTGTCCCCTGCTCTGCATTCTCTGAGAAGACAAAAAAAAATGCCACTCTCAAAATAATTTTTTATTGCTTTTCCAGGGATGGTCTGAAATCTTGGCAGTAGAAATTTGAGCTTGATTTTCATCACAGTGCTCTAGAGAAAATGGGCTGTGGCTGTCAGTACCTCAGGTGTGACAGACTTCAGAAAGTTTCCATGACAAAACAAGTAGAGGTAGCATACATGTTAGCAAGGCAATCACTTCAAAATTAACATAAGCTGTATCCCATTAATGGTGCATGTCCACCATGCTGGCTTGAAGCAGGGTCCAGTGCTGGAAGGACTGCAAATCTCTGCTTTGGACAAATACTAATTGGAATTGGAATTATTTGTGTGTGTGTGTGTGTGTGTGTGTGTGAAAATAAATTCCTCGTAGCAACATTACCCTGCAATTTCTGACAGTATCTGCTGCATTGCAAATCCCTTTTTCATCCCAGACTCGCCTAGAGACAGAGCAAACACAGAGGCACTCAGTCCACATATTTCTAACCTGTAGATGTATCTGTCCCTTCAAACACAAAATGCCAGGAGGCTGCACATCACTATTGTGATGCATGCAATGAATAAAAACCTGACACTGTCCTCTCTCATCGGACACTTTTGTTTCCCAGCTACCATGATGATGGTTTGCATCACCTTGCAGAACTCAGGGCACCGACAGCAGAGTGGCATAGGCAGGCACATTTCCAGCCTTGTATCTTCACCACACTAGGATCTATCACGCTAGCTGGCATGCCCCATGGAAGGCTATGTGCAGACTCTTCCCTGCTCCTCCTCTTTGGCAGAGATGATAGGTCTAACTAGGACAGAATCTCAAATCTCCCTTCTCCCCCCATCCTCAGTAATCTCATTGAGGCACATGAATCCAAATGAGAGCTAAGAGGGGGAAA
>NW_009260479.1:1301463-1346235 GCF_000687185.1 Egretta garzetta | reverse complement strand
GCTGAGTGTCAATCAGCTCAAAGTTGGATACCCAACAGCCTGTTGCTCTGAGGTGTGCTGGCTGTACTGCAGCACACTTGAGGTCTTATGGAGATGAGCCAGGGGCTCCTGAGGTAATAGGACCCAAGAGGCAAACACCAGTGAAATACCTCAAAGGAATTAAGGGCCATTCCTCTAAGAAGGTGACATGGCCAACAGCCCAGCTGAAGTGCCTCTACACCAATGCACATAGCATGGGCAACAAACAGGAGGAGTTGGAAGCCACCGTCCTGCTAGAAAGCTATGACCTAGTTGCCATTACTGAAATGTGGTGGGATGAATCCCATGACTGGAGTGCAGCTATCGATGGCTACAGGCCAACAGTGATGTGCAGCCTCCTGGCATTTTGTGTTTGAAGGGACAGATACATCTACAGTTTAGAAATATGTGGAAATATGTGGACTGAGTACCTCTGTGTTTGCTCTGTCTCTAGGTTAGTCTGGGATGAAAAAGGGATTTGCAATTCAGAAGGGACAAGCGAGGAAGGAGGGGAGGACCCATTGCCCTCTACACCAAGAAAAATGGGTAGAGGTGAAGACCTGTCTCTGAAGAAGAACCACAAGCAGGTTGAAAGCTTATGGGTAAGAATCAGAGACCGAGGCAACAAAGGGAACCCTGTGTCTACTACAGGCTGCCTGATCAAGGGGAGCCTACTGACGAAGCCTTCTTACTCCAGCTACAGGAGACATCACGCTTGCAGACTCTCATCCTGCTGGGGGACTTCAACCACTCCAACATCTGCTGAAATAGTAGCACGGTGAGCTGTAAGCAACCCAGGAGACTGCTGGAATGCATTGAGCATAATTTCTTAAGCCAGGTAATAGACAGCCCTACCTGAGGGGATGAGATACTCGACCTGTTGGTTACCAACGCAAGTGAGCTAATTGGTGATGTCAAGACTGGAGGCAGCCTGGGATGCAGTGGGCATGCACTAGTGGAGTTCTCAGTCCTGAGGTATATGGGTCAGGCAAAGAGTAAAGTCAGGACCCTAAATTTTTGGAAAGCAAAATTCCAGCTCTTCAAGGAGTTAGTCAACAGGACCTGCTGGGACAAGGGAGCAGAACAGAGCTGGCAGATCTTTAAAGACACTTTCCATAGAGTGAAGGGGCTCCCGATACCCAGGTGTAAGAAATCAGTAAAGGAAGGCAAAAGACCAGCATGGATGAGTTAAGACCTGCTGGTCAAATTAAAGGGCAAGAAGGAAACACACAGGCAGTGGAAGCAGGGACAGGTATCCTGGGAAGAATATAGGGATGCTGCCCAGTTGTGTAGGGATGCGATCAGGAAGGCCAAGGTGCAGATAAAGCTGAACTAGGCAAGGGATGCAAAAGGACAGACCAATACTGTTTAATATCTTCATCAATGACATAGACAGTGTGATGGAGTGGACCCTCAGCAAGTTTGCAGATGAAACCAGGCTGAGTGGTGCGGTAGATATGCCAGAAGGACAGGATGCCATCCAGAGGGACCTGAGCAAACTCGAGAAGTGGGCCTATGTAAACCTCATGAGGTTCAACAAGGCCAAGTGCAGTGTCCTGCACCTGGGTTGGGGCAACCCCCGGTATCCATGCAGGCTGCAGGATGAAGGGATTGAGAGCAGCCCTGCAGAGAAGGACTTGGGGGTACTGATGGATGAAAAGCTGGACGTGAGCCAGCAATGTGCGTTCGCAGACCAGAAGGCGAACCGTCTCCTGACCTGCATCAAAAGAAGTGTGGCCAGCAGGTAAAGGGAGGGGATTCTGCCCCTCTGCTCTGCTCTGGGGAGACCTCACCTGGAGTACTGTGTCCAGCTCTGGAGTCCTCAGCACAAGAAGGACATGGACCTGTTGGAGCGGGGCCAGAGGATGGCCACAAAAACGATCCGCGGACTGGAGCACCTCTGCTATGAGGCCAGGCTGAGAGAGTTGGGCTTGTTCAGCCTGGAGAAGAGAAGGCAGCGGGGAGACCTTATCACAGCCTTCTAGTACCTGAAGTGGGCCTACAAGAAAGCTGGAGAGGGACTTTTTACAAGGGCCTGCTGTGACAGGACAAGGGGTAACGATTTTAAACTAAACCAGGGTAGGTTTAGACTGGATCTAAGGAAGAAATTCTTTACAATTAGGGTGGTGAAACAGTGGAACAGGTTGCCCAGAGAGGTGGTAGATGCCCCATCTCTGGAAACATTCAAGACCAGGTTGGACGGGGCTCTGAGAAACCTGATCTAGTTGAGGGTGTCCCTGCTCATTGCAGGGGGGTTGGACTAGATGACCTCTAGAGGTCCCTTTCAACCCAAACTATTCTATGATTCTGTGTTTCTACGAAAAGCAGGGGATTAACATTAGTGTCTTCCAAGATACTTTCCAGCCTTGGGTAGTCCTGAAACCTAAAGACAGACCAATTTAAATCTGGAGATTTAAATCCAGCTTTTGCTGGAAAGTCCTCTAAAACATGTGAAGAAAATTCAGAATAGGAGTCCTAAAGTGATAAGAGAAAACTACTCCAGCACTGTTGAGATACAGGTGATGGAGAATATATTACACAACTTGCTTTTTTCTTTCTGCTGTTGCAAAGCCCAGTAGTGGGAGAGGAGTGCAGAGGGACAGGGATCCAGTGTAACATCATGAACTGAGAAGGGAGACAATTCGTCTTGCATTTAAATGCCCTCTTGCTCAGATTTTATCATGAGGTTGTTCTTCTTATTGCCTCATTATCAAATAGGGTTTCTTTCCCTGATCTAAGATACAAACCCACTCTCAAGATAGGTGTCCTCTTCCTTTCCAGTGTAAAGAAAATGATGCCTGTTTTTATTGAAACCAACCCGGAGTAGTGTTTATTATTGAAAATATACAGTATTTTTGAACATCACATAAAAAGCCTAGTAGATACATCTGCTCTAGTTAAAATGCTCAATAATCTTTGTGCAGCACGTAGCACTATCCTTATAATGCAAATGTCCTCTTCTCATTATTATTTTTACAGTGCTTCCCTTTTTTATTTTTTAAACCCAGAAAACCCATTCTGTTGTCCTTCCCCACCCAAATCCTCTTACCTTAAAAAACCCAAAGACTTTCCAGAGGCTACTTACATCGTGTTGAAAGCGTGGGGCTATGAGGAATATTTTATGGAGCTATCTAGAGATATTGCTGTTCTTTTCAAAATTTTGTGTATGAACAGGGCATGGCTCTTGCAAGGCAAAGTGCCCTGTGTTAAACAGTCCAGTGATGCCCTGGCCAAGTCCCAGTCTATCAAAGGGAGAAATGGGGAACGTAGATAAATTCGGATTTTTTACACCACTTTCAGATGTTCTTTTTCTTGCTGCCACGTGTTCTCAAATGACAGTTCTGAAGAGAACAAATTTTTACAAAGAAACAAGAAAGAGATAGGGTATCTATACACCAAACTGTTGAAATAATTGGGAATCAATGTACAGGGTGAGATGGGCAGTATGTTTAAAATAGTCTTTGCTCACCACGATATGGAAGGGGAAAACAAAAAAAAAAAAGGAGAAAAAAATTGATTGTTCCTGCCAGTATGCTGTTTTAGAATTTGTATTGTGAACTTCCACAAGGTGCAGTCAGTGTTGAATCTCTTTCTTCTTTGAATCTGTTTCCCCACCACCTACTCCAAGAGGCTTTTGCCTGGTTGCCTTAAAGCAGCATCACGAAGATGGGAGATGAAAATCCACAAAAATATGATGGGCGCCTCATTGCAAAAGAGAGCAGTGTAGAATAAAGGAAGAAAGTTTGAAGAAAGGGGCCTGGGGAGAGTGAAGAAAAAAGAACCCTGAAGGCCACCAGGTGGTGTGTGTATGTGTGGGGCATATCACACGGCTGCTGTCTGTTTGATGCTATGGAAGCTGATTCGCGTCGGAGAGGTGGGGATAGACATGGCACGTGCCACACGTGCTCGGAGGGAGTGATGGTCTTGCCAGCGGTGCCATCTTTTCCTGGCAGCAGAACGGACCTGGTGAAAAAAAAAAAGGAAAGAACGTGAACACTTGGAATACCCAGGTGGCCTCTCTAAAGGGACACTAGACAGCTCTGAGACAAATAATGATAGGTGTCAAGCCCATGAAACATGAAGGGCTTGATTCAGCTGCCTAAAAATGGGCATCTAGTTCACTTGATATTCTCCTGGGTATGGCACTCTGGGAAAAGCATGGCTTTCACATATCTCATGTCTCATATCTGTTGTCTTAAATACCCCAGAACATTTCAAATGGCAATAAATGCCTAAATTTATGCAATTAAATCAAGTTCTCAAGATATATGCACCTAATGGAGGTATAACAGAGACCTATCAGAGGGCCTGTAGTTTCCCCTGCTTCCCTTGTATATGAAGGGGAATCACAGATCATTTAATTAAACTTTGGCGTCTGCAACACAGACACACCTGACTTAATCCCCGTGAGCATCTTGTACAGGCAGTGGAGAGCTACTCTGCAGTCAACAGAAGGTCAGCCTCAAGCTGATGCTTACAGATAGGCCACATGAATCTGGAACTTTAAGTGCATATTTTGCTGCATGAACCAAAGAGAGAGCCCAGGAGCTCTAGCTCAAATATGATGTATATAAGCAAGAGAAAGAGGTGATAGGAAGCCTAGTCGCAAACACAATGGGAGGGAAAGTTTGAGGTACTCCTAACATAGACTGTAATCAATTCCTGCCAAATCGTTGGCACAGAAGACTCAAAGTCAGAAGCTGAAATGAAACATTTAGACCAATTTCTGGATAGTCTTGTTGATCTCCGCTTACAGTAGAGATGAGAGCAATTCAGATCCCTAACCTAGGCAGCTAGGTAAACCTACAAAATCAGGTGAGATGAATCTGGGCCCAGCTTTTTGGACAGTCAATGGGTAATTGTACTCATGACACTGGGAAAGGATGTTGATATTCTGCTGCCAACCTGAAATCCAGTCAACTTTGGAAAAAGAGCATTTTTATGTACAACCTCTACACCAAGCCAGGGCCTCCTTTGCCAAAACCACACTTGGTTAGAAGGTGGGCATATAAATAATATAATGTAGACATTACACCTCAGCTACAGACCCACAGTTCTCTTCCTGACCAAGAGAGAACCAGTCAGTGCAGTCAAAGGGTATGATTCATGTCCTCCTAAAGCAGATGTCCAAAATAGGCCAGATACTGTGGTCAGATGAAAAATACCTATTTCCTTTTATCAGTTATAAAGTGAGTCTAGACTATTAACTCTGCTTTAGATGTCTGGATTATAAATTTAGTTAAATTTAGACAATACTGATATCTTATCCTGAATGTTTTTCAGTCTTTAATGTACTTATCTTCATTGCATCCCTCAAAAGTAAAGAAGTGCTCTTATCCCCATTTTACCACCATCAGGCTAAAGCTTGGGTATTAATAGCAGTGATCTTGTAGGTAGACCTCAACATGGATCAGCTACCATGGCAACTGTAGAAGGCCTGGGATGAGCTTGCACAGCCTGTGTGAAACCCATGCTGGCACAGCTTCTCAGCTATCAGCACCTGAGGTAGATCAAAGCCATCCTGGGTGTATCTATAATCACCACTGGGATTGCAGGGAAGATGGTACTGAAACAATTTGTCCCAAAGTGCACAGCCACTGCTTTTCTCCATTTCCTTTAAAACTTGGGGCCTGTCTTCAGGTGCAGTGTGAAGTCTACTCAAAACATGAGGAACGCACACTCCCCAGCCCCACTTCAGACCAGCTCCAACCTGATGTCTAACAGGTGCTCAGATGAGCTGATGAGCTGCAGTAGCAGAGGTATTTCCCACCTAAACCACATGCTGTCGGTGTTAGGTGTCCTAGATGAACAGGAATGATGGCCTGATAGTTAAAACATACAACAGTTCATATGGGGGACATGGGAAAAGGGGGAATCTGCACTCCTTCTCTCAGAGGGTTTCAATCCTCCCATTTCTTGGTGGGCCTTCAGGGACTTAGACAGAGCCACAGTCTGTAGCACTACTACTTAGAAACTCTGCACTGTTCTGGTCTGGCACCTAACATTCCCTTCTCACCACCAGATTTGTCCATGAAATACACCCCATTTCAGGTTTGTAT
Organism: Egretta garzetta; assembly: GCF_000687185.1. Lineage (NCBI taxonomy): Eukaryota > Metazoa > Chordata > Aves > Pelecaniformes > Ardeidae > Egretta > Egretta garzetta. The sequence goes on along the minus strand of NW_009260479.1, from coordinate 1,340,158 downwards.
CAACTTGGAAAACAGTTTTGCAATTGCCCTTTTTGGTGCCTTGTTAGGAGAATCCTGAAGCTGGAAGTCTGGCTTTTTTATCAGAGCCCTTCCAGAAGCTGCAGATGGGGCAAAATGGAACTGAGGATCTCTTTCTTTGGTTTTCTCAACTGTGTGTGATTTGTCCTGCTTGATCTGACACTTAAGACAAGCAGATGCAGATGTTTATAGTAAGGTGAGAAGAGTGCCACACTGGGTTTCTTTCTTTTGATTTTGTATCAATGATTTCTTTCAGTATAAAGTTATGTGGTTTACACTTAATAGGTGGGACAGACCTTAGAAAGGTCTACGAGGGGATAGGACTGCTTGCATGGAAAAGGGGAAGACTGAACACCCAATTAAAGAAGAATTAAAGTTAAAAGAGCACTGCCAGGAGGAGCATGATCATCACAAATGAATTTGCAATACAAATGAGAATAATGTGGTTAAACAACATAATGTGGTTAAACAATGAAGTTGTAGGTACAAAACCGTGTCCCCTAGTTTCAAGATGGGGTTTGGTCAGTTTACAAAATGAGTTAAATGAGATCGTTATATGAGATAGCCAGAGTCAGGATGGGCTCATTCAGCTTTAGTGAGCATCTTGTACAGGCAGTGGAGAGCTACTCTGCAGTCAACAGAAGGTCAGCCTCAAGCTGATGCTTACAGATAGGCCACATGAATCTGGAACTTTAAGTGCATATTTTGCTGCATGAACCAAAGAGAGAGCCCAGGAGCTCTAGCTCAAATATGATGTATATAAGCAAGAGAAAGAGGTGATAGGAAGCCTAGTCGCAAACACAATGGGAGGGAAAGTTTGAGGTACTCCTAACATAGACTGTAATCAATTCCTGCCAAATCGTTGGCACAGAAGACTCAAAGTCAGAAGCTGAAATGAAACATTTAGACCAATTTCTGGATATTCTTGTTGATCTCCGCTTACAGTAGAGATGAGAGCAATTCAGATCCCTAACCTAGGCAGCTAGGTAAACCTACAAAATCAGGTGAGATGAATCTGGGCCCAGCTTTTTGGACAGTCAATGGGTAATTGTACTCATGACACTGGGAAAGGATGTTGATATTCTGCTGCCAACCTGAAATCCAGTCAACTTTGGAAAAAGAGCATTTTTATGTACAACCTCTACACCAAGCCAGGGCCTCCTTTGCCAAAACCACACTTGGTTAGAAGGTGGGCATATAAATAATATAATGTAGACATTACACCTCAGCTACAGACCCACAGTTCTCTTCCTGACCAAGAGAGAACCAGTCAGTGCAGTCAAAGGGTATGATTCATGTCCTCCTAAAGCAGATGTCCAAAATAGGCCAGATACTGTGGTCAGATGAAAAATACCTATTTCCTTTTATCAGTTATAAAGTGAGTCTAGACTATTAACTCTGCTTTAGATGTCTGGATTATAAATTTAGTTAAATTTAGACAATACTGATATCTTATCCTGAATGTTTTTCAGTCTTTAATGTACTTATCTTCATTGCATCCCTCAAAAGTAAAGAAGTGCTCTTATCCCCATTTTACCACCATCAGGCTAAAGCTTGGGTATTAATAGCAGTGATCTTGTAGGTAGACCTCAACATGGATCAGCTACCATGGCAACTGTAGAAGGCCTGGGATGAGCTTGCACAGCCTGTGTGAAACCCATGCTGGCACAGCTTCTCAGCTATCAGCACCTGAGGTAGATCAAAGCCATCCTGGGTGTATCTATAATCACCACTGGGATTGCAGGGAAGATGGTACTGAAACAATTTGTCCCAAAGTGCACAGCCACTGCTTTTCTCCATTTCCTTTAAAACTTGGGGCCTGTCTTCAGGTGCAGTGTGAAGTCTACTCAAAACATGAGGAACGCACACTCCCCAGCCCCACTTCAGACCAGCTCCAACCTGATGTCTAACAGGTGCTCAGATGAGCTGATGAGCTGCAGTAGCAGAGGTATTTCCCACCTAAACCACATGCTGTCGGTGTTAGGTGTCCTAGATGAACAGGAATGATGGCCTGATAGTTAAAACATACAACAGTTCATATGGGGGACATGGGAAAAGGGGGAATCTGCACTCCTTCTCTCAGAGGGTTTCAATCCTCCCATTTCTTGGTGGGCCTTCAGGGACTTAGACAGAGCCACAGTCTGTAGCACTACTACTTAGAAACTCTGCACTGTTCTGGTCTGGCACCTAACATTCCCTTCTCACCACCAGATTTGTCCATGAAATACACCCCATTTCAGGTTTGTATCAACTTGGAAAACAGTTTTGCAATTGCCCTTTTTGGTGCCTTGTTAGGAGAATCCTGAAGCTGGAAGTCTGGCTTTTTTATCAGAGCCCTTCCAGAAGCTGCAGATGGGGCAAAATGGAACTGAGGATCTCTTTCTTTGGTTTTCTCAACTGTGTGTGATCTGTCCTGCTTGATCTGACACTTAAGACAAGCAGATGCAGATGTTTATAGTAAGGTGAGAAGAGTGCCACACTGGGTTTCTTTCTTTTGATTTTGTATCAATGATTTCTTTCAGTATAAAGTTATGTGGTTTACACTTAATAGGTGGGACAGACCTTAGAAAGGTCTACGAGGGGATAGGACTGCTTGCATGGAAAAGGGGAAGACTGAACACCCAATTAAAGAAGAATTAAAGTTAAAAGAGCACTGCCAGGAGGAGCATGATCATCACAAATGAATTTGCAATACAAATGAGAATAATGTGGTTAAACAACATAATGTGGTTAAACAATGAAGTTGTAGGTACAAAACCGTGTCCCCTAGTTTCAAGATGGGGTTTGGTCAGTTTACAAAATGAGTTAAATGAGATCGTTATATGAGATAGCCAGAGTCAGGATGGGCTCATTCAGCTTTATGCTACTCCAGTAGAAGCCAGCCTGGACTGCTGACTTTCACTGCTTCATCAAACTGACCTCGCTGGTTCACTGAACCAATGTTCAGTGTTTCTGTTAAACATAAGAAACAGTGGAAAGAAGACATGTCATGGTGTCACACTTTCCTGGATGCCCTATCATGGTTCTACCTGGAGTGGCCAAGGGATACTTATTTCTGATTCTGTATTTAAGGGTGCATAGAATATACACCCAAAGGCAAATGCACGTGCCAGAGTACATACAAGGGGGGATGCATCTCATCTGAAACCTTGATGCCTACTCTTGGCCAATTATCTATGCTTTCAATGTAGACAATGGAGAAAGTGAGACAATCCCCCTAAGGAGATGACTTAGATATGTGGAACGAGTAAGTCCTTGCTCCATCTTGCTCCTCTGAGTACAAAACCAACTTAGCTAAATGTTGGGCACCTAAGGCAAATGGTAACATGTAAAGTGTCACAGGGGTAATCATTGTCATGGGAAATTGTCCCATGAAGATCACAGGACTTGATCCGCAGAGGGATGTTGCCCCTTGAATGCTCATTTCTCCCCAGCTGTCACCAAATGGTGAGATACTGTTAAGAAAAGTTTTTTCCCCTTTCCGCTGGCGTGAAATTCACCCTTGTACAGGGAGTCTGTGATCCACTTAAGTCCTTCCAAGAGGTGAATTTCTTCATCTCTGGTGCAAAAGCAGAGAATCTGTCTTTGTGTACAGCATGGTCTTGCTAAAGATGTTAATAGCAGTCCCATGAATTCAAGTACCCCAGGTACTCCTACAGCAGCATTTCATTGGGTCATGAAGAGGGGGAGTCACCTGGTGGGCTTTTTGTGGTTCTGAACAACTTGTGTGATCAGATACTTACTCAGCCAGTGAAGCCAGATTAGATTTATCATTTGTGCTTCAAACCAATCAAGTCAAAAAGAGTGACCTGGAGATAAAGACGTGAGTCTAAACAAGCAGTTGTCCGAATGGCTTTTATGATACGGTTTGCTTACAAGCTTTGAGAAAGGATAAAAGGTAGCAACAAAAATGCTGTCATCTTGTACAGCTGGAGCCATTCCTAATGGACTGGGCACATGGAAATAGACTCTGCACTTACAGGGGTGAGTGCACAACATTTCTTAATGACAGAATAAATCACTGCAATTAGGATGTGACCAGAGCGCAAGCAGAAAAGGTTAAGCTCAAATTTATCTCTTACAATTGAACTCAGAAACAAAATTCCAGCTTAATGTTATGTCTGAAAAGAAAAAAGAAAACCGTCTGTGACTGCTATAATAACATGTTAAAAAAAGACACCAAAAAAGCTATTACACAGCGGAAGACTAGCAGAAAAAGATAAAGCAAAAGAGCAACTTCAAACCTGGTTGTTAATCTCCATGAGAGCAATTACCTCTATCTCTGAAGCATTTGTAGAGTCAGTGCCTCGTCCTAGAGTCAGCATTAGCACATCTATGACCTGAAATTAACTGCGCTTGCCTGTAATAGCCCAAAGATGCATACAGGCTATCACCAGTGGTTGAAGTTTAACAAAGAGTCTTGGGAATACAAATTATCAGCTTCACCTTTATGTAACTTCAGTTGCTTGAGATGACAAAATTTATCCGTGCTGCTGAGCACGTTGTTGACCCTTGGTCTTGGTCTTTTTCTTGCAAAGTTACTCTCACAGAATTACCATTTTCAGCTCTTTGCACTTTGTGTTCTGTGAACGGTTTCTGAACATGTGGTCAAATCAGATTTACCAACATATTTCTGCCTATGGAGTGTGGGCACTGCCCTCAGTATGATTGCTTTAGGAAAGTCAAGAGAAAGAATTCAGGTGGTGGGATGGAGAGAAGTCAGTGGGTGATAGTTTTTCTTTCCTGATTGGATCACTTAACCCAAACTTTCAGACCACATTTGAAAATCAGTAAAGCCCACCTCTGTTCATAAAAATTGTTAAAAGTCTCTCCTCAGAAGAACAACAACAAAAAGAATGAAAGAGATGGAGAGAAGGGTGAAAACATGCAGAGAAGGTTTGCTTTTGATAAAATAGACATCAACTTTGTATTGCTATTACTTATGCTAGATGGTAGCTGCTGGCTAACTTCTTCCAGCCATCAATTAGAAATGAGCTGAAGAGCCTTTGGCGACATTAAAAATCAGTTTTTAGAAGAAATGTCATGCCTTATTAGCAGAGGGAAAGAAAGCTTGATCCATTTACACAGTGCTTAGAACAAAGAGGCCCATTCACCTGGGGCTTCTTGATGTAATACTAAAATATAATAGTAGTAATGTAGGTAAAAAGGAAGGGTCTGATAAGAAAAGTAAGATTAAATGAGCTGTCATGGTAATGGAAACTGGAAGTAAGAGTATTGGGATGCTGCCATACTCTGCCCTCAGAGAACATTGCTTGCATGAAAGTGTTAAGTGAGGGGCAGACAGCAAGTACTCTCTGACTATGGAATAATCATGGTGTTCAGTAGTCTGTGACTACATAACCCTAATTAAGTTCTTGCTTTGCTCATATGCAACTTTTTACTCCCAGAAAAACTGATCCAAAGGCAAATTAAATAAATGAAAAAGGTTCATACAGGTCTCAATGGCCTTTGAAATAGACCAATTTTTGCTCTGTGAAAACAGGTTTCAGTTATGAATTAATCAAGTTCCACCTACACTTAAGCACGTTTGTGCCATGTTTCAGATCCTTATGCTGCACTTGGAGGTTACTGGAGAACAACTTTGGACTTTAAACATCTTTGGTTGTGAACAGCAGTGCAAATTGTGGAAAAGTTGATGAAGATTTATTCAATTTTATTGTAAGCTAAATATGAGCAAGAGGGACTTTCAAGCAATGTCCAGATCAGCAAAAGGGAACTGACTATGCAGACTAGAGAAGCTAGAACAGTTCTGGCTAATTATAAAGGTTTGCCACACATTTTGGGGTGAAAGAAAATGCTGGTCTCTTCTTCTGGGCCACAAATGACCAGAATTAACCACTAGAGAGGGAGGCCATGAGTGCAATCAGGCCACCCAAGCCTCTGTGCGTTTGTTGTGGAGATCTCTGGAGGCACGCTCATAATAGCAGTGGTGTAGTGAAAAGGAAGATGGGGTGGGAAGGACCCTCAGACCAGTTGCCACCTTTTGCCATGTCTAGACTTCTCCTCATTTTAATCTCTCTGGCATGACCCCAGTCTACAGAGACCTACTGGATTCACAGCAATGAAGAAGACTTTCTACCAGAACACATCTGGGTGTGGGAGATGGGTACTGAGAGGAGACTTCAGCCCTGTAACAAACCGCTGCCTGGTGGTCCAGAGGGAAGGTTTGATCCTTTCAGTTGACTCTGTATTGACCAGGCATCCTCAGGGGCATTTAGGAGTAGTACTCATACTCACGCTGTTGGAAACCTTTGCTCAGAAAGCAATCATTGTGGGAAATGGAATTAAACTATAGCCCTCTATTCCACCCCCATATTCATATTTATTCAGTGATTTGAAGGAATGCTTAATGCATGTCCTTTGGGCTCAGAATGATTAATGTGAAGTCTGCTTAGATTGATGGGCAGGTGGATGACTAACCATTTAGGTGGTGATTCATAGCTGGCAATTATGAATAGCCTCCCAAGATGATCAGATCAAAGTAAGCCACTTTGAGCTTAACAGATTTTGAGAGACAGATGGTGCCTGGGTAAAGGGTCAACACAAAAAAAATTAAACATACTTATCCTTGCCTTGCATTTTGTTGTGAGAATAATTTACAGTGCCATCTAACAAAGTAACCTGTTCTATTCCTCTCTGGTTATGGTTTCTCTCCAAGTCAGCTAATTGCTTTCCATTTTAAATGTTAATTCATAGCTGATTATCGATATTGACCAGATAATACTAGAATCTGAGGCCTGCTAGAGCTGAGAATTCATGCTTTGCAGGATGATTTCTGACACAGGCCTTGCTAGTTATGTATGCCTTCGGGACATGTTAGAAATCAAGGACAGCCACCTTATTATTGACATAGGATTCATGAATTATAGAATAATTAAGGTTGGAAGGGACCTCAGAAGGCCTCTGGTCCAATGTCACGATCAAAGCAAGTCCAGCATAGAAATTATATCCAGTTTTGAAATTACGTCAGGGCCTTACCCAGTCATTTTGAATACATCCAAAGACAGATCTCAAAACACTTCTGGGCCTTTCTTCTAGTGCTTAAACACCCTCACTATGATTTTTTTTTTACCATGTTTAATTAGGATTTCTCTTGCTTCTTTTGTTCAGCTTGATAGTAGAGACTGCTCTTCTCTGCCTAGCCATTCATCAAGCACTATTACTTTATAAATTTGGGTCATTGTCAGACACCGTCACCTTCATCCACAAGCACCCTGTAATGGTACAGCTGTGTTATTATCTCCCATTATGCTTGGTAAAGTTTCCAGGGATCACAGAACTCTCTGAGGGATCAGCAATGGTGGATATTGGAAATGACATGAAGCACCTAATAACGAGGATAAGTGTTCTCTGGAGGAAGGGGTGCTTCCCCCATTACCCTCTTGTTTCCATGATGCCTTTGTTGAGGTAGAAGAAGTGGAGACAGGCCTACGAGTGAAGTTCTCATTCCTCTGGAGATTTACCAGTAGCTGGCTGGAAATACTTAATTTCCTTCTTTGAGGGGATGCTTCAGAATCTGAGATCTGACCTCCTCCCCTCCGGACTCCAGCAAATAGCAGACAGAAAACCAAAGCTGACACAACCATACAGAAAGATATATTTGGAATATGAAACACTATAAAAACACTTTCCCTCTCTGAAATACTTTATTTTCTCTCAGGAGAAAAACATTACTAGCAAGGAGGTCTGGCTGAGAAGGTAGATATCACACTAGAAAGGGAACTGGAGGGAAGTTCCATCTTCCTTTAAAGATGATTCATCTAGAATCAGTCAAAGGGAGACTAGAATTGCTGGGAATGCTGTACCCATCTGCCTGTGAGCAGAAGGTGTATATTAAAGAACTGAAACAAGACCCTGGAGACAAAAGTGTGAAGAACCCCTAAGTGAGCTGTGAGCCTAGAGATCAATAAATATAGTGCTAGTGAGTGTCACTACTGCCTTCTGTTGTCTTCCCTTGATGCTCTTCTATGAAAAGCCAAAGGTGACAACTGTCTACATCAGTCTAATAACAGTGAGCTGCTTTTGGTACTGAAACAATAATAAATATTTTTCCTGGGTTTCATATCATGCAAAAAGTTATGAGGTTACTCTACATATGCGCAAAGACTATAACCTTCACTGACCCTTTTTTCAGTTTCAGGTCTGGCTGTGACCTGGATGGGATAATGATATTTTTATCCAACATTCAGTTCTCAAGATCATTGTCATAAAAATCAGAGGTACCATGTGAGACGAATCCCACACCAGATACCCTTTTGAAAGATAGGTTTTAACTAAACACATGCTATCAAGCTCAGTTACTGGATCGAATTCATCAATTTGTACTACAGAGGCTGAAGAGATGATTTAATGGTTTCTATGGATCTATACTCTCATCCACACTTACATAAGGAAGAGATACCATGAAAGCATATCTCTAATTATACATTATTACTGTGTTATAAGCAAATGCTGGAGGTATTTAAAATACCCGGAGGTATTTAAAAGCTGGACAGATGAGGTGCTTAGGGACATGGTTTAGTGGTGGGATGTCAGGGTTAGGTTAAAGGTTGGACTTGATGATCTTAAAGGTCTTTTCCAACCAAAGCGATTCTATGATTCTATGAAATTGATCTAGGTAGAATAAATTTCATCAACAAAAAAAACCTAAATATTTTTTATTGAACTGCAATAAAAATTGTCCAACAGGAGTTTTGCGGAAATGCATTCTCTTCAGCACAGTTTCAAACCTTTGTGTCTATCCTTGTTCCAAAAAACTCCATCTTAAACCTCTTTTTTTTTTTTTTTTTAAATCCAGTGTTATGTGAAATGAAATTCAGTCTTGCGGTATGTGAGTTAATAGAAAAAATTTTGAGAAGCATCTTGACTTTCGCAGTCATTGAAAAAGAAGTTTATGACCTACATTCATTCTTTTTAAGTGGCATTTAATGTAAATGCATACGTATTTTTCATTATGCTGTTTTTCATAACATTTTAAATTCTCAGAAACCTCTCATCCTCAATTTTCTTGGAAGTACAGAGATGCTCTTTACTCAGATTAAATGAAATTTGCATATTTTTGCCCTCTAGTGCTAGCAGATTTTCTCTGTGTCCAAAAAAGACATCTTTTTTTTTCCCCATAAAGTCTCTAGACAAATTAATATAAGTCAAGTGCCAGGGGCCTTTTATGCCTATCCATGGCACATATAATTTCTTCAAAACAGCTTCAGAACTTTTCAGAAGCAATAAAATAGAAAACCCTGAAAACTTAGTATCTAAACTGCTTCCTCTCTTTAGGTTCATTGGAATAACTTGTGTATAATGTGACAGTTTGGGAAGACATTCATACTAAAAATCTGAACCATCTTAGCTCCAGAAGAAGGGCCCGAATGATGCACACTCTCAAGACCTGGCCCATTGGCTTAACTGTCACTGAAACCAACAAAGCTAGTCCAAAATCTGTGTGAAACACTGTGTGTTGTGGAAATGAGGGAAAGGGAGATGTTTGTATTCCCAGGTCAAATGCCTGCTCCAAAGCAGAAGGAGCATAAACTTGTCTTGTATTGTATTGTATGAAGCATAAACTTGTCCCATTTGAAATTCTTTGCATGGACTGCAATTTAATAGCTTCATTTTTTCCATTCAGTGATCCCACTGCTGAACTGTCAAACCAAATGACTGCAAAATCAGGACCAAGACCTTTTATGGTGATATCTTGTATAACCAAAGGTGCTATCTTCAGTCAGAGTGCTGGAGGCTCTGCCTTCTCCTCTAGAACATCAAGCTATTCAAGCAGCACAGCTGTGTAACTAACTCCTCTGATCTGGAGTAAAAGAGCTCACAGGAAGAGAAGCGCTTTAAGTCATAAAGACACATTTGTTTAAATCAAGGGAGGCTTCAAGATGTTACAGAGAAAAAAAAAATCTTTTCTGTTTCATTTGACAAACTTCACAGAATACCAACAAAAAGACAGAAACGTCGATAGCTTTCATCTGCAATCCGTATTGTTTGAGCTCTACTACAGTGACTGGAAGTTTGTAAGTACCTAGTGGCATCTGTATCAAATATGAAATGGTAGACATGCAGCTGAGATCACAGCATTATTAAAGCTTTAAATTAATGGATTTTCTAGACTTTTTGCTTGTGTCATCATTCAGAGCAGGCCTGGCGCTGTGTGGGATGAATAACCCATTAAAGACTATTACATGCATTTCAAGAACCCAACTCTTCATAACTGGAAGACCTGAAGTATATACAACCTTCTGAGACAGCAAGTCATCAGCCCATCTATCACAGAGACAGGAATATCAGACTCACTAAAGAGATAATAATTCAACAAGGCTTTAGTGATATTTATAAAGATTTCAGGCACTGAAAGGCTACTACTTACAGGCTATTTTCCTCTTTGAGAGCAAAATCTGCCGGCGATCTCACTAAGAGTGCTGGTACCTCATGTGGATTGAGTGGCACTACCTTCATCACCACTTCTAGTAGGGATGCCTCAGGAGGGATTGCATCAGGAGAATGCAAATGATATTTTGGTACTTCACAGAATGGAAGGGGTTGGAAGGGACCTCGGGAGATCACCCAGTCCAACCCTCCTGCTAAAGCAGGGTGACCCAGAGCAGGTTGCACAGGACAACAGTACTTCTGATGTGATGCTGTTCACATGCACTAAAAAATACAGACTTTTTCACAGCAGATCATTGAGGTAAACAGTGTACTGCAAATCTAAGTGAGCAGTAAATCAGTATGGCTTTCACTGCTTAGACGTGGAAGTTTACAATAAAAAAACCACACTTTTGCTCTGCTAACAACTAAGGCCTTCATATACACCTCCACTGGCAATGTAGCCTGCACAGGCCTCTCACTTCACAAGGAGGCAAGACGCAGCATCATTGCAAGCTTTTGCAATGTGATGTGACGTGGCCTTCAGAATGGGATCTGGGAAACAAAAGCTCTTCTTAGAATGTTTTTTGAGTGTCTGGAGGTCTTGGAAGGATAGGCACTATCACAAGGGAGAGCCTTTATCATCGTATATTATAAGATGCAGTTTTCTTTCCTGGACAGTATGATTACAAACCCAGAAAGCTCTGAAAATTCACTGGATTTGCTACTTGTTTCTAAGCTGTGCAGAGCTGGAGCTAGAGCAGAGCAGGAAATTCCATCCTTTAAAACCTTTATGATACTTCAAAAACACTCCCACAGTACCTTAAGATGAGTCCAACGACCTTTCACAGTTTTGAAGTAGACAATGCTGCAATATTTGGGGGGTTTAGATGTATGTTGTATCTCAAAGAAGTAGTCAGGGAGTTGGCATGATTTAGCCAGTCAAGTGGAAGTTGCACGCTAGATGTAAACATATGGCTACAGAGAAGATTTTTCTCACAAATTCAGCTATTTGTAGGTGTCTACATGTGAGCGGAGTGTCTAGGTATGCATTATAGTCAGTGGAGAGCTAGTCCATACTGTCAGTGAAGACTAGAGGTGTTCAGGTGAGCAAATGGAGGTGTCAATTGTAGGCTAAGCTGATGAGAAAAAGATTGCATTGACTGGCTTGAACCAGTGACATGCAGAGCTTGAGCCATTTGAGAAGCCCCATTGTAGCCCACTTGGCTTCCCGCTTCCCAGGCAGAAGGTGTGAATATTCTATAGATGCTGTATCACACCTGGTAGGAACCATGTGGATGCCTCAGATACTCCATAGCCTCTCAAGCAGCACCAGATACCTATGTTTAGGTAAATGAATCAAGATCACCTAGATCACCCAAGTTGGGTGTCTTAACCTTGAACTGACTCCCACAGAAATGCCCAAACTATAATAGCAGTGTGATATACCTGGGAAAATCTCTCTTATGGAAATCAGTAGATTGTTATCAATGCATAGAAGAAGTACATGAGATGAATCATCCTGTCTTTCAACAAGCCTGATTATGTCTGAACTCCTTTCAGTTACAGGAGATGGGAAGTCATGTGGCTCAGGTTCCAGCCCCTGATGTTCACTGTGGCACCAGTGAAAAAAAAAGGTAGAAAAAAAAAAAGACAGAAAAAAAGCTGACTGTCTACATGGAAGATTCTCCTTCTGCATTAACAGTGTCAACCTGATGAATATGACAAGTGCTACTGAAGGGCCATGGCAGACTTCTGGTGCCTTTAACCTCATCTGATCATCAACTACCTGAAAGGAGGCTGCAGTGAGGTGAGGGTCGGCCTCTTCTCCCTGGTAACAGACGATAGGACAAGGGGGAATGGTTTGAAGCTGCGCCAGGGCAGGTTTAGGCTAGACATTAGGAAAAACTTCTTCACCGAAAGGGTTGTCAGGCTCTGGAATGGGCTGACCAGGGAGGTGGTCGAGTCCTCCTCCCTGGAGGTATTTAAAAGAAGGGTAGATGAGGTGCTTAGGGACATGGTTTAGTGGTGGGATGGCAGGGTTAGGTGAAAGGTTGGACTCGATGATCTCAAAGGTCTTTTCCAACCAAAGTGATTCTATGATTCTATGATTGTGCAGCACCGTGGCTCAGAAAAAAAAAAAAAAGTATGGCCACAAAGCAACTCAGATACATAGCAAGGTTTTGAGGTAATCGTAGTCACACAATTGAGGTGTCTGTACTTTTGGGGGAAGATTTCACCTCCCTATTTATTAAGAAGCAAATGGAGTGGTTGGACTTTATTGAAGGGAAGCTGGAAAGAGAACTGAGAACACTCTGCTGCCAGTATATAAAAGCAGCACGTGCCTAACCTGAGAAAGCAGTGCTGTTTCTAGTTAACATTGCCTCAGAATTAATGAGGAAGAGGGGAAATGAAGAAAAGAAAAAAAAAAAAACCAAAAATAGTGGTGCTTCATTGGCTGAGGTATAGAAAATGTGGCAGAGCAGCTGGGTGAGGTGACCTGCCCGTTCTTTCTCGTAGTGCCACACAGGGAGCTCGCAATGAAATGAAGCAGCAGCGCAAACAAAATATATACTGGTGCTGCAGGAATAATTAAGGCATTGAATTAATTTCTGCAGAGACCCAAATTTTAACTGGACAAAGATGGCATGCTTAAGTGCAGGTAAATGAGACGCTGGCAGTGTAAGCAGGGGAAAAGTTACAAATCTCTCACACTTTGGGGTGTAAGTCAAACACTCAGGGATATTAGTGAAACAGTTCTTGATTGAGTAGCAGTACCTAAAATGAATTCTGAGGCACACCACCAGCCTGGTTCCCAACCCTCTTTTCTGAATGCAACAGGTATTGATCACTCAGAGATAGATATCCAGACAGAAAAATGAACTCATTCAGCTCAGCATGGCAATCCCACTACGTAAATGGGTCACCTGCAGCATATCCTTAACAAGAGCCCAGCTCAGAAGCAATGCTCATGTATGCCCAGAAATGGTATTTGCAATTAATGAGAAACTTCAAAGAAGTCTTAAAATGAAGAACTATCATTTTATAATACAAGAAGAATTTTTTCTCTGCCATGACTTCCCAGGTAATATTCTGAATTTGATAAAGCTTTGTGAACAAAGGACACCTACAAAGAGGGCTGGGAAATTCAGATGCACATCAACAGAAACTTGTGCAAGAGCAACAAACTGATGGGACTATGACCCCATGTAAAAGTATCTCATGTCCCTATAATCAGGCATTCAAGTAGGTTCCACCTCCCAAGAATTAATTACACTGACGGCAGGGGACAACTACTTACCTCACCATTCAAGAAGCAGTAAAATACTGACACAAAGAAACCCTGGAAAGAATAGAAAGCAGTCAAGTATTAGGTAAGTATTTTAACACACAGAACCAGGGACTGAGCTTTATCCTGGGATCATCCTGAGCAAAAACATAAGCTTGTTGAGATCATCCACTTCCAGACAGATGAAAACTTTACCCTACAACTTAATGAGAAAATAGTCTTGCAGCTCACAGGTGAGACATGAGAGCTAGAAACCAGACAGCTCTTCCGCTGATAGAGGGGATTGCCACTTCATCTGTGCTAAGGCAGGGGCTTTGGGGGGGGGGTATCAAATGGCCTGAGATGGTCTTGTGTGGGCAAGTGTATCATCAGGTTCCTTACATTCGCCTGAGCTGAATTGCTCTGTGGAATCTATTGACAGCGGTGATTAGATCCCTGTAATGACTGCAAAGATCGTAATGACTGTAATGGAAGCTCAGATGACAACATGATGATACTTTAATCTCTAAACCTGCGAGCGAATCCTACCCATTTTGCTTTCAGCAATGGACTGTAATTATTGTCACCCTAAGGGAAAGATTCCCTCTGCTTTCTTTCTTGCATAGGTCTTTGTAACACTAACAACAAAAAAAGCAGCGTAGCATTTTTTGAGACATTGAGCATCAGCAGATAAAAATATAATTGATTTTAAGGAATGAAAAATGTGGATTGCTTCACTGATAAAGGCTAAAGTTCCTTTGTTCATAGATTAAAAGGGACAGTTTTTCATTTTGGATATTTGGTTGTGATTTCTGGTGGGATGCTCTGTGTTTCAAAGCTAAACATGCAATCAGCAAAACCAGTAATCCAAACCTCAAGATTTTTGTGATCCATAGCCCTAGAGTTGGCTTGACAGTGTGTGTGTTATGTATTTGCATTGATATCCTGGGTATGAGAGTGCTTGCAGATAGCAGAGGTAAAACATTAATGTCATACATAGTTCCACCCTAGTTCAAGAAGGTCTTTAAGCAGAGGTAAAGTTGTAGGACACACCTAAGCAGAAATGGATGGCTAAACACCATTCAAGGTTTTCAGTCACTTTCGGGTTTGTACCAAATCCAGAAAGCTGGGGCAATTACTCACGTTCCACTGCCTTTCACATCCGGGCAGAACCCCTATTAAATTCAGGGGAGGGAGGAGCTAGGGGATGAGTTCTCAGTTGGTATGGTCTGGTGGCTGAGTGCATGCACCATTGCAGGAGAGCTGGTGTGAGAGGCTGGGCAATATAGCTAATGTTTTAATCAAGTGAGCCCAGCTGGCAGGAGTTGTTTCCCACCTGAGAGGCTGGGCAATATAGCTAATGTTTTAATCGAGCCCAGCTGGCAGGAGTTGTTTCCCGCTGTTTTAGCAACATCTAGTCTAAGTCTCAGCTCACCGTGTGCTCTGTGAAGAGAGAGGTACCTTGGGAGGGTGATTCATCATCCTCTCTCAGGCAGTTTAGGATAGAATGAAACATCATCTCTCTCTCCATCGACTTTAGATGGAGCCCAGGTGAGGAGTTGTAGCTAGAGACTGATGTTGAGGGAAATGAATCCCTCCAGTACACACCTGAGAGGAGATCTCCACTCCATATGACATGTTTATGTATCTATTGTGAAAGCAGAAACAACGCTGAGCTACTTTCAACTAATATTTCTATCATGGACTTCATTGCCATAAGTTTCATGGCTGAAAAGCACTGAGGATCCCATCAGCGGTAGCTGATACCAGCTGTAAACTTGCTCTCTTACCTGAAAAGACTGCAGGAAGGAATTGAAATAGATGAAGACGATCTGGGAAATGTCATCTTCACCGGGGTTGACAAAGAAGAGCATATAGGTGATGCCTAGCAGAGGCAGAAGAACTAATGTTGCCTTGACTGCCTTCCTGTGGGCAGGACACAGAAAACACATGTGAACACAAGCAAGAACAACTGTGTTATCTGAACCACTGTAGATTGACCCAATCCAAACAAATCACTCCTTTAGTGGAGAGAGGGGATGAGTCTCAGAGCAATTCAGAGGGAAGTGAAGTACCTACATCAGCTAGAGAGGGAACTTAGGTGCCTCCTTACAACAGTTCAGTGCCTGCACTCATCCAACAGGGTCAGAAGAAAACAAAAGGATGGCCTAAGTCATGTCTGCTCAGGGCTGTCCAATATGTGCAGTCACTAGAACGAAGCATTTTAAGAGACAAATTCACATGTCAACTTCTGTCCAGTGTCTAACACGAGTGAATGGAGTTAGGGAACACAAGTGCTCCCCGTAGGTACCTCCAACTCTTGAGTCATGCTGCTAAAGCATTTGCTGAGGATAGCAGTGGAAGCCTGTATTTGCACAATGGCCAAATGATTTGAGCTTTTTCCCAGAAGGAAATGCAAGTTTTAGACGCTTCTCAGCCTGCCTGCACAGGAACAGTCCCAAGGTTCATAACCAGCTTATTGTGTAACCCAAGCTGGAGGCTTCTAGGGTCCTCAAGCAATGAAGAACAAAAGTCTCTTAGGGCTCAGGAAAGAATATTTAAGAGAGAGACTGATCTCGTGTCTGAAAGGCTGGATAGAGTTTAGCACGGGAGCAGGGCAAGAGTGACAGCTCCACCTTGGGTTGTGAAGCCACAGGTGAGTTTGCTAGTTAACACTTTCTGACCAGTGCCTGACCACCTGGAGAAACGAGTTGTGGGAAATCCTTTGCCTCTGGATCCTGGTGTTTGTCCCTACACTCTGAACTCCAGGCGACAAATGAGAACCTTTTTTATACGCCTCCCTTCCTCTCTTCTTCCTCTAGAGTTTCTGTCCTATCAATAAGGCTTGCATTTGGCTAAAGCCTTGAGATTCTCGGCAGGTTTGGTGAGTGATTTCTTACACCTCACGGTCCTGCTCTATGCCCATCTTTTGATCCTGTCTGGAGTGTAAAGGCTTTTTCTCTCTCTGCAACACCTGCACACCCAACTCAACTGCTTAGGGCTGTCTTATAGACAGTAAACGAGCAGGTGGTGCACAATGAAGCATAAGTGATTATTAACAGAATTATTAGGGGCTAATCTTTATAATCGGTGCTATAATAGTGTCTTGGGATGTCAGCTGCAGACCAGCACCTCATTGGGCCAGATACTGTACAAACCCAGAAGACTGCAGTTTTGCTAAGTCTGTGTAAATTTGTGTACAATGACGTAAGAGGCAGATAAAGACAGGCAGGTAGGAAGGCAGGGGAGCACAAAAACATTGCCAGTGTCAGGATAGATTGACAATCTTAACGAAGCAGCTGCCACATCATTTAATACTTGCTTAACAAATGTTTGGAGTACTCCGCTTTAGAGCAGCAAGGCTTGCCCCAGGCTTTCCTGGAATTATATGGCTTTCTATTTAGGCTGTGAAAAAGAAGATTCCCTCACAGAGCTTGTAGCGAGAAGATCACCATCGTCTGTTCAAGGATGAAGGCAGTTAGTTTAGATCGCCTCAGAATCTAATCTCTCTAATGCCCCCTACAAATTGCGGAAGGGATAAAAATGTACTGAGATTTGAATCAGGATTTTTTCATGCTGGTTTTAGTTTTATGGCATGAGGTTTGAGAATGAAAAAGGGGTATTTTCTTCCCCTTAATTTCTTAGGAAACATGCAGAGAAGAGTCTGAACAAGAAAATCAGACCACTGCATTAACCTCACATTTGTCCCCAAACCTCAGACAGCAGTAAAAGGAAGGAATCAGGTAAAACAACAAAACCCCATTACTGAAGCAAAACTGCCTCCAAAGTCAAGAGCAGGCTGATTTGAGGACATCAAGATTCAAGCCTCAGCTTGATATACTGAGATTTTATCTAGAAATTATTTAAAGGATTGTGACCAATCTTACTCCACAAAACCTGTTCTGTTTCCCAGTGTGAGGACCTGTCTGTCCATAAATGCTCCAGACACCTTGCAAGATACTGCAAATGGTAAGAGAGGAAAGGCAGTCAGCATCTCCTGATCTCTAAGAATTTGCTTTTGGACTGTTTAGGCTGATGTAAGTCCACACTGCTGCCAGGAGGGGCAAGGCCACCTTCCTCCGGCTGCCCTGGGCTGAACATTCCCATCTTCTCCTGTCTGCCCTACTAGTGCTTGTGCGCGGCTCAGGAAACGGATCCACCTGAAAAGCCATCCCATATGAAGGTAATGATTAGCTAAAGACCAGTTTCATGACACAACCCATTCAGCGGTTACACTAATGCTGGTACCAGCTGAAGGCAGGGGCAAAATCACCCTTCATTCCCATGCCTTACACTTTGAAAAGAACATTAAACCCTACTGTAAATACCTGTATGTGCACAGTAATCGTCAGTAATGATACTGCTATTGATTTCAGCTATGATATGAATATTTTGGCCCAGGCTCCATTCTTCTTTTACTTCTGGCTCTGCTAGGATATTAGTATGAAGGATCTTAATATGCACATGATTTATTGGGAAGTCTTGATATTGTATTGTTGTGCATCTACAAAGCTAGAGACTGGGACAGAGTGGCAATCTAGTAGGGATTGAACTCTTTTTCACTGATTCTGTAGATTAGCTGAATGAGCTGTCTAGTCATCAGTGAAAGGATTTATGATATATAATATAATACATATGCTTATGTACATATAGAAATTGATACAGTTCCTATCCTCACTTTGAATCGAATCCTTCAGATTTCATCAGCAGGGAGAAATTTCAGATGTGTGTTGGGGCATGTGCAAGCCTGCAGGAGGTAAAGGGGCCGGTGGCTGCAGCAGTGCACGTGTCTCTGTGCCTGTCAGCCTAGGCTGTTTGCGCTCTTTGGGCATTGAAATGGAGTGGACAGAAAAAATGCAGGCATGCTTTTATGGTTAGCCTCCAAAAATAAATACTGTGTACCTAACTGGATGAGCTCAAGGGGCAAGAAAGACACCCTCTGAGATCAACAGCGGCATCTGGAAAGACAAAGATGGGTGTTCTGGTTTTGGCTGGGATGGAGTTAATTTTCTTCCTAGTAGCTGGTATAGTGCTGTGTTTCAGATTTAGGATGAGAATAATGTTGATAACACACTGATGTTTTAATTGTTGCTGAGAAGTCTTTACGCTAAGTCAAGGACTTTTCAGCTTCTCATACTGCCCTGCCAGCAAGGAGGCTGGGGGTGCACAAGAAGCTGGGAGGGGACACCACCAGGACAGCTGACCCCAACTGGCCAAAGGGATATTCCATACCATATGATGTCATGCTGAGCAAAAACTGGGCGGAGTTGGCTGGGGAGGGGGGGGGAGGCCACTGCTCGGGAACTGGCAGGGCATCAGTCAGCGGGTGGTGAGCGATTGCATTGTGCATCACTTGTTTTGTGTATTCTTTTATCATTATTATTATTTTCCCGTCCTTTACTGGCCTATTAAATTTTCTTTATCTCAATCCATGAGTTTTAGCTTTTTCCAAGGTCTCTCCCCCATCCCACTATGGGGGAGTGAACGGACGGCCTGTGTATCGTTTAGCTGCCC
Source organism: Egretta garzetta (assembly GCF_000687185.1). Lineage (NCBI taxonomy): Eukaryota > Metazoa > Chordata > Aves > Pelecaniformes > Ardeidae > Egretta > Egretta garzetta. Next base: position 1,320,969 of record NW_009260479.1, on the reverse strand, counting down.
GCTGGGTTAAACCACGACAACGGGACAAGGACAGGGCAGGCAAGGCAGTTCTTTGTTAACACCACGCACAGCAAGAAGCGCCAGCTGACTTACCTGTACTGGATTGTTTCTGAAGTGGTTGAAGCTCTCAGTTTTGTCATTAAAATCCTAACTATGTTAAATAGAAATACAAAGTTTATCTGGAAAAGAAGGAAGAGGAAAAAAATAAAATCAGTGAGTCAAACAATGGTGGATGTGATACACCTTAAAACATTTTGCAGTTCCAATCTGATTGAAAACAGCTTCTTGGTTTTACCATTGATTGCAACAGACTCAGAAGTTTACCAGAAATACCGGATTATGCAGCAAATATCCAACAGCTATTAATGGTTTCAAAACAGCAATGAAAGTGGAAGTACAAAATTAATGATCCCAGGGATCATTATAAGGAACTTATTTTTACTCCCTTTTACCCCTTTCCTGGGTGTCACAGGAACTAAGGGTGGGATTTGTTTGTCTGTTTGCATCTGTCTCTGGCTCAGCTCATCCAAGGCTCCCTGTGTAGAACACTTGGCAGCACTGTGCTGTGTTGATATGTCAGGTGTTTGGAACCATCTTCCCATTCCACAGCAGGCTGTAATGGTTAGGTAGGGCTCCCCAGACCCAAAGGACAGGACTGCATTGCGGAGATCTGAATGTGAGCTAGTCACACTATTTGTATTCGGTAGAGTCTATACATTGCACTTCACAAGAGACGCTTAGAAAAGATGAATCATACCTGAAAAATGTCTGTTCTTCTGCACTGGCTTTAAAGGTGAGGTGACGGATTTATCACTTCCCTTTTTAATCTGCTGTGCCTGGTAATTATTATTCCTGTTGCAATCTCACCACTGAGAATTGAGGGTTGCTCTAATTACTGTTGTAGCATCTGCTAACGAGTTTCTTACATAAGTTTCCTCTCAGTGTAAACAGGAAAGAAAAAAAAAAAACCTGAAAAGAAGATTCTGATTTGTAGAGTGTGATCAGCAGAAGGATTTGTCACCTAGGAGCAAGTTTTGGGTTGCTTTCAACACATAAAGTAGGGTAGCTTACAACACACTGATCTGTCTCAAAATCGTCGGTGAAGTACGCTGTCAGAAGTACAGAATTGTTATCTCAGGATTGCTGAGGTCACCGCCTAAGCTTGTGAGAAGATATTTATCTCACAGGCATTTCGAATGCCCCAGGGCTCCTGGCATTTTGCAATCTATGAATGCAAGAATTCTGTGATTGACTTCCAACTCTTTACGAATGTTGTAGCGGAGCTGCTAGTTTAAAGGTGTTCTTGAAATATGCTTTTTTTTTTTTTTTCTGTGCAATGGGCTATATTTCAATGATTACAGTATCTTGGCATCCATCATATCATTCCCTGTGGTTACTGTAACATGGTTTATAACAAGTGGTGCAATGAGCACCTGAATAGAAATTGGCAGCGTTGGGAATTATGTACATTAAACACTTATTATGTGAGATACAAAAATGCTGCTCTAGGAGTTATCGGGACATTTTTTGAAATTATTTTCTTAGCAGAGCAGGGCCTTAGTGAGTAAAAGAAATAAATAAAACAGTGCAGTTTGTATACTTGTTCTTGCTAGAATTGTCTTTGTCATATTTAAGAGCTTGAAGTCAACTGGTTCTCACTTTATTTATCAGGGGCAAAACCTGCTTCATATCACTGGTTTGACTTGAATCTTAAACTCCTCACTTTGGCGATTGCACCACTCCTCAACACCATAAAGAGAAATGTTCAGGTGGTGTTTACTGAGGGGTTGGGGTGTCCTTCACCCATAGACAGAAAACTTCTGCTTCTGAAATTCTGCTACCAAATCTTGAGGTTCTTTGTCAGATCAGAGCCAGCTTTGGGTTACTTCTGTCGAGGATGCAAAAAAGGCACCAATCCAAAACTTGCCACTTTTGCAATCATAACGGAAAGTGCCAGATTGAATTATAGACTCTTAGGCAAGGGCAAGTTGCAGAAAACTAATCACATGGGATTAACATGATGAGCTGGACTGGAGAAAGCATTTCAGGTTTCATGAGTCCTACTTTAATGTGACAGCAGGGAACTGGAAATTCAAATTGCCACAGAAAAATTAAGGATTTTGATCTTCTCCAAAAGTAAAATGCAGAAGTGTGAGCATCTGAAAAGGTACTATGCACTTATTTTTAGGCAAAAAGATCTCTCCACTGAGTTAGATTAAATAAATCCTATCTTGATAGTCTTAATGTTTCACAATGGAACATCTGTGAATACAAAGTCACACTGATTTTTGGAAGGAAGAGAAGAAGACTTCTTTGGCTAATGGTTGGCTGCCTTAACCCCCTCAGCACTTTGGTGCTACAGTAATTACTTTCATTTACAGAAAATCTGTCCCACTGCTCATCCAAGGCTCCAGAAACACTGATCCCAAATTCCACCTTACCTAACTGTAGAAACAAACTCAGACCTGGGAGATTTATTTCCTGTTCTGATCCTCATAAATGGCCCTGGATTCTTAGGGAAGGTCCCAAGTTTAAACTGGTCCAAACTTCCGACCTGACGTAGTCACACAGTTACACTTTGCTAACATTTAATAAGTTAATTTAAAATGCCCATCAAAATCCTGGTATTCACCTAAGGACAAATGTCAGACCTGACACCCAGTTGTCTGATCACCCAGCATACCCTGATGTGTAAAGAAAGGAGGACAAATACTCAATGACATCGCCCAAGTACAGAGTCCTAGCTTGCAGCAACAGGCACTCTGAGGACGTTTTGAGACAGGTATTAGACTCAGCTCTGTGCCTCAGGGAGCTTTTCATCCTTGAATGGGTCTAATCCATTAACTCAGTTTCCTCTTGGTTTCATCTTTACAACACCCCGTGTCAGTGAGTACTACTCCTTAGCAGTTCATGAGGAGGAGGGAGGAAAATTTGAAAAGAAAAGAAATTTGCCTGAGAAGCAAAGAGAAACCTGTTCCAAGAGAAGGAGGGAGGAAAAAGGTAGCATCAAAATTCGGTCTGTCTTTCCCGGCAAACCAGAGTCTTGTGTTTTTAGAAGGGCTGGTAAGTGGCACAGGGGGAAGTAGAGCATCCTGGGCTGGCTGGAAGGTACTGGAAAAATGAGTTATATATCAGCCCAAGAGATTATGGCGGGGATGCCAAGAGGGTCATCAAGTCTGGAGAATCCTATGGCCTGTTTTACATGTAGAGTAAGGTTAGAAAAATCATTGACATCTCCTCCTGGCTTTAGAATCTATGAAGAATGTATGCAGTTCTTTCAAGGCTTGGTTTTCCACTTTCTCACAGGGCTACTGCTTTCCACAGCTGTTGTTGCACCAAGACAGGACACGAGTGCAGCCTTTGGCTTGTTACGCTCAAAGCTCCTGTTACTGGCTTCATCCCATAGGCTTTTTCAGGAAAAAGAATAACTAATTATTCCCCATTCTAGATTAGCTACCTAAGAGAGAAAAATGGAGTGACTTGGCCTTGCCTATAAAGCAATTCCATCATACAGTGAGGACAAGAAGAATAAAAGCATAAGGAGCTGAGCTGGATGGGCATAATTTCATTTTAGATTACTTCTAGGCAGCTGGTTATCCCAAGCTCTATTTATATTCAGTGGAGAGAAACAGGCACTTTTCAACAGTGGTTCATTTGAATTATTTTAAATGAGTGTTTTTGGGATAAAGAGTGACTTGAAACAGTTGCCCACACAAATCACCCAGTGATCTTCAGATTGTCCAGGGGTATCCCACCTGAGCTTCAACTGAATGGATGTGGCTGTATCTAGTGAGAATCTGTGACATTATATTATATGAAAGCTTAAAAAATGTTTTGAGGTACCAATATCAAGGGTTCCCTTTTGTCTCTGTTAAGGTTTCTCTGGGAGATCTTTAAGACTTGAATAGGGTAACCTCTCAAAGAGAGAGCTTAGCAAGCAAAGAATTCCAAGGAACAAGATGCAAATGTAGTAACATTGAAATACTTGTTTCTGGTTTTGTCTACTAGAAACACATTTCAGTGTATTCAATTTTAATGACTTCTTTTAAAAGAACACTCCTGCATTTCAGAAAGACTTTTGGCTCAGTAGGACCATTTAGTAGCACTAAACGAGGTCTAATCTGAAGATAAATTTTCACTGCATCATCAGATGGATTTTTATTGTCCATTTGTCCACACTGGGCCTGATACCACAGCTCATAGGGATAATAGCTTGAGTTTGTTCAGGACAGAAGACACAATCTGAGAACCAAATAGGGAACAGGTTGCTGCTCATAGCTTGCAAAAGCTGAAGTCCTTGAAAGGAAAATGGAGCTATTTTTCTCAGCTGGAGAGAATCCATACAGTTCTGGTGAGTACCAGATTGATTCTGATCTACAAGCAAAGAAGATGAAGCCTCTGGTGTTTATTCCTTATATAGAGAGAGTAGCATTTCAAAGGAAGAAAGATCTTACTACTGCAAAGTGAGTTTTCCTAGGAAAGAGCGTCTGTATTGTATCTAGCAAAGCACACAATTATTTGTCAAGGACTTTCTTGTTATTATTGGAGCTCTGTGTCAACAGATTAATTTCTCTCAGAACTGGACAGCTCTAACAAAACCCACACATCGGTTCCATAAATGGAAACTGATGAATGGATATTTGAGAGAAGTAATGATGACAGGCAGGGCATCCTTTTATTTATCTTTAATCTCACCACTACTTTTCTTCATTTCTGTTTATACATGTTTTTTGCTTCATAATGGAAAATAGAACTAAGGATTTTCCCCTTGACATTTACTGATAAAATAAATCCAAAGGTACGGTCTTGAAGAGAGAATAAACCAGCTTGTTTCTTGTTCTCTTACTTTTATTCATGATGTCCTAAGAATATCCCTATTGCTGGAATAAGGCCCTCTCCAACTACAGATGGGAAAGAAATAGTTTTCATATCTTGCCAGGGCTTTGGAGGTTTAGCGTTTCCATTTCTAAATCAGGATGAAAATTCAGAGCCCCCAAATGGAGTTATAAGCCAGTGATCCAAAAACCATTTTGACCACCTGTTTTGGCACTGATCAACTATAATCTGAACATACAAACCCACAAGCTCTTTTGAACCAAAAGAAACTTTGCAGTGAAAAATTTAGGTCATAAAAATTTTCCGTCATAAAAACAAAACTCCATTTGAGAATAAATTTATCTCCCTTAGTGAGACGAAATAGCCCAAATATTCCAAGATGCACAAAAGAATTCTGACTGTGAAGGTTTCTTTGTAGTTTTCTTTAAGCTCAGGAGGTTAAAGGGGAAGTCATTAAGCTCTTCTTGTGAAAGTCAAATGGGCAACTAGCATTTGTTTTGCTCATTTCTGCTGGGCTTCCTATTTTATGCTTCACAGAAAGCTGGTACTTCTGTGCTTCCTAGAATGTTTGCTCCTCTTCACTCCTAGGAAATGTAAATATTATCCTATTCAGACTTTGCGTTTTTATGCAATGTGCTAAAATCCACCCCAGGATTAAGTAACCCAAATTGGCATCAGAGCAGTCATTTAAGCTGGAGCATTATATACTGTCATCCTGACCTCAAACGAATAGTCTGCCAGGTTATTAATGCCTCGTTTTAATTGTTCTATCATACTGTCCTGACATGAGTCTCAGACAGGGCCTTTTATCACAAAAGTTACTCTTTCAGGTCACCAGCAGCACAATGACTCCTTCTAGCATAGAGCAAAGTGCTGGAAAATGCTGCTATCTGATTAGGAATAACGAGATGCTATTAAGAAGAGGGAGGCATAATGTGGTGGATGGTCATGATCAGGGAGACTGTGGAAGAGCCTCCCTAAGGCAGCAGTGAAAGACCAACCCTTCAGGCAAACAGAGTAGGACTGTACTCATCCTGAAGATTGTACGGGATGGAGTCGTGTTTTGGGGGGGAATGGAGAGAGTGGTAACTGAACAGACACCTTCCTTACCTAATGTCTGTGTAGCCCATCAGCACCCAGACCCTTACCTTTTCAAACACTGTCACCTAAATCCAAGTCCAAACACAACTCCAGTTCTTGCTGGGATCACACCATTCCCTCACTAGAGTCCTGCCTCGTGCATGAGCATGTCCAGAGCCTCTTTTCCAATCTTACAACCTCACCTGTGATTCTCTGACTACTGTGCTGGTCCTTCTGTCTCTCCTGAAACATCTTCTGTTCAAAAACCTTTGTTAAAGAAACACACTGCAGGTCAAGTCAACTACCACGGGGTCTCTAGTCACACGCCACTCAACAGGGCTTCTCTCTGACTATTTCACCTGACAAGCCAGGAACACACTGAATGTTGCAATACCAGTAAACACCTATCCTTGCAAAAATAACAATGGCAGACAGAGAGTTCTTGCCTGGAGGGAATGAGAGCCCCTCAACCACCAACTCATCACACCAGCACATTTAAGATGACCAAAATGACACAACAACCTAAAACATGGGGCATAACTGCTGTGAGTAGTCCACCTGGCAGTTCCCCAGGCTGGGCAGGTTCAAGTTGCCATGTGTTGATAGCAAGAACCTCAAGAGAAGGCTCAAGAGAGAGTCTTCCTCTAATGAAGAACCATCCAGCAACTTGCTGATGAAATGTGATTTCCTATTTGGAAAGTGTTCTGAGTAAGTGTTCTGGGCAACTCGCAAACAGAATTAGAAATTATAGAAAGAAAGCGACATTGTAGGAGTGTTGTATGTGGTATTGGACACCTTGTTTAACACTATGGACTCCACAGCTACAAAATGTAAACAACAGGAAGACAGTAATAGCAATGATGGCAGAATTGGAAATAAATTCTGGATGGACTGTAGTCAAATCAGAATATTATCTTTATCCTATGTGTAGCTATAACACCACGATTGCAAACCAGTGAAAATTATGATAAATGTCTTGTAAGAAAAACTCAGGGATGTCACACGTTTGCAGGCCATGTACTACAACCCTGCTAAGCAGTGGAAGAACTGAGAATCTGTAGAGAGAAGGAAATTAAAAGAAAAATCAATAAGAAAATTAAATTAATCAGCAATCCAGTGGTTGAGAAAAAACATAAGCCAGTCAGATAGGAAGGAGAAGGGAAAATGAAAAAGTTATATCGATAATAATTAAAAAAACCTCAGTCTCTGAACAGAACAATGCAGAAATGGAAGCAGAAGTGTGAAGAGAGTCAATAGAAATTAAGACAATATTCAGAGATGCAATTATATCAGCAAGGAAGATGTTTGCATGGAACTAGGGGATGCTTTTCAGGGAAAGCAAAAATGAAATGCATATGGATACATACATAGGTGCAGTGCTTCTACATATAGAATGGCAAGTGAGCAAACCATTATGGTTAAAGAAAGGAACTTTAGCAATGTGGACTGCAACACTGTGAGTGCAGCATTACAGTCAAGCGAAAGGAAGTAAAGGCCAGGATTAAGATACATTATAAATTTTATCTTATTGGGCAGTATCAGAAAGGAATGGATTCCATAAATATTGGTTAAGTTGCTTAATAAACCTATTTCCCCTACCTGCGATACTTTTAAAAAAGATATACGTAACAGGATGGCAGAAAGACAGCTGTGCTCTTCAGAAGTGTAAGGACCTACGTGGTGTTAGAATAATCATGCGAAAGCATAGAGCAGCACATTTCAAGGAAAAAAACGTATAATGCATGAACAGTGTAAAGTCTCGTTACGCTGATAAACTAGGGCACAGGACGGGAAGAATTATTGAGTCAAGTCCTATAGCTCTTGTAAACAGTTGCATTGACACATCCTTTGCACAAGTGGGCAATATTAAATAAATTGTTACTATTCCTTTACTTCTGTTGGAAGACAGCTAATGAAGCCTACTTCTATGAATACTAGAAGTCTTGCTAATTCAGTTTAAATATATTAGTCGTCATTTATGATAATGTCTTTATTGTCAGTAACACTATTAAACTTGAGTACCTCCACTCTCCTCTGTGATATACTTATAAAAAACACTGTATTCTTCCACAGTTTTGGTTTTGAAAAACTAAACAAACTCAGATATTTACTGAAACTTTCTCCATGATGCAGTCTTCCAGAACATCACCCAGTGATTGCTCTATGTAGGATATTGCTATATCCCATAGCCTGAAGCTGAGCTGGAGCTGGACAAATTCTTTGCAAGCGCTGCAAAGAAAAGCATTTGTAGAAATAAGGTGTGAAGGGGAAGAATTATGTTGTTTGTGAAGTCCTCTAAAAGAGTCAGCACGGGGACAAGGGGGATCCAGCTGACAGTCTACTCAGGTTTCTGAAAGGAATTCAAATTTGTTTCTCCAAAGGCTTCTATAGAAATTTGGCTGTTATAGGTTTGGAGGGAAGAGCATTATGTATAGAGATAGAAGAAAGAAAGGGTAGGAATATATATATATATATTTCTCCAAAGGCTTCTATAGAAATTTGGCTGTTAAATGTTTGGAGGGAAGATCATTTTGTATAGAGACAGAAGAAAGAAAGGGTAGGAATAAATATATATACAGAGAGAGAGAGTCTGTTTTCTCAGTGGAGAGAGGCTATGGTAGATCTGTGCTGTTTTACATAGACCTTAGTGATCTATAAAAGGGAATGAAGAAGGCTGACAGCTTTTTAGTGACACGAAGCTACTCAGGGTAGCAAAAATAAAAGCTGATTGCAAAGAACTGTATAGGGTCTCACAATCCTAAGTGACCAGGCAATAATATGGCACATGAAATCACATGCTATAAAGGTAACACAATGGGGAGGTAAAGCAATCTTAACTTTACGTGAAGAGTTATGAGCTCTGGGTATTTTAATTCACAAAAGAAATGCTGGAATTACGCTAACTAGCTCCCTGAAGACTTCATCTCAGTTCCCAGTGGCACTCAAGAAAGGAGACAAAAAATTTTTGGGAATGATGAGAAAGAAAAAGAAAACAAAACAGAGAACAGGATGCTGCTATAAAAATCCATTTGTGTGGTCACATCTCGAGTACTGGGGCAAGCTTTGATCTTGCCACCACAAAAATGCTACATCATTACTGATTAGCACATCATAAAGACCACTTCAGCTCACGTCAGCTATCTCCAGAGCAAAATTCCACATGGCAATAAGGATGAGCCCATCTTCCTAAGGACACTTAACTCTTCGACAGCACTTGTCATCCAGGGATCTCAAAGCATTTTACAAAGGAAGATAAGTATCATTAAGGTTGCTTTATAGCTGGGGAAACTGAGACCTAGAGCAGCAATCTAACTTGTTCAGAAGTAAATAGCTGATGAAGGCACAGACAGAAGTGGACTCCAGGTCCTTCTATCAGCACATATACCCACTTATGCCAGCAGTTAATTGATTGCGGTGAATTACTTTCAATGAGACCCAAAAAGCAGAGGTTGGAAAACCGTTCAGTTCTCAAGCACAAGGGAAAAAATCTATTAAGGCTGAATGTAAGGTTTGCAAAAAACTAAATATTTGATCTCTCTGAAAAACTGAAGTTCTAATACAGTTTTAGCTCTGAGAAACATTGCAGCGCGGTTCATATCTGGGGTCAGTTCACAACAGTGGTTACTGAGAAAAAAAGCAGCTCAGTTAACTGCCTCCGGTGCCTGTTTGCTAAGGTTTGTGCTCTAATCTTGTTGTGTTTTCATGGTCCACTCGTTCTTTGACAGGGATTACATTTAAGATTGCACATAAGAAATGTATTCTTCTTAATAAAATCAGGCTGAAATTCAGTTCCTTGGCATGTATTTCCAACCCTTTGCCCCTTTTTTACCTTCAGAGAGGGATGTATGAGTAACCCTTGGTTATGGCTCTCTGAGGAAAGACACCAGAATTAAAAAAAAAACAAAACCAAAACAAAAACCAGCCACTAATTTGAAGAGAAAATACCTAAGAATGTATTTTTCTAGTGCTATCAGAAATTGAATTTCAAAGCATCCAATGTTAGATCTCTCCTGTGATGTGTTCAAGCCAAAATCCTTTCAGGAATGAAACAAAGAAGGATGATTCCCTACTTTTTCTCCCTCACATTTTTTGTCAATAAAAACACAGGTTTCTTGCCCAATGTTCAGGATCAGCATTCAGATCCAATTTCCTTTGCCTCTGAAATTGTCTCTGAAATAGTTCCCTTGTTTTCAGCCCAAGTCAATGTTCAGGTTTTTTCTAATGACAAGTAGGAAAGCAATGAAACAAATGTCTCTACTGCAGCGTTCAAAGTTTTTGTACCCTGAGATATGTAACAGAGAAGAATATGGTTTAAGGATGGACTTGAAGACTGCTACCACAATTGAAGGGCTTTGTTTTTGGCTACTCTGCTTTTCCCAGCGAAACTCAAAATTTCCACATGACCCATTTCTTGGTGTTACGTTGTCTTGTGTGGCAGCAGTTCAATGCATAAAGGCAAGGAAATGAAAAACCAAAGCCAGTGGAAATAATTTTTGACAGACAAAATCGTCCTATCTTTTAAAGAGACTCGGCATCTTTAGAAGCAGGTTTTAGCCCTCTGGAACTAAGATATTTAATAAGAGCACTTAAATCGTATTGCCCCTAGCTGGTATAATGATGCCTCTTGAACACATGAACGATGTGCTAGATTTTGTCTAACAGGTAACCAAAACTCAGCTGAGCTGAGCAATTGGCTCTTAACTAACCAAAGTAGGTGGAACCAGCCACAATCAGAATGCTCACATGTGGATGGGGACTGAAATTCGATGGTGCTTTTAGACTTTTAGTTTTTAAGGGTAAGCCCTCTTTTGGAAATAACATTCATTTCTTCTAGTAACATTGATGTCTCTTTACCTTTCCAGCAGTACCCCAGGATAGTTCTCTCACAAAATTGTCCTGTATTTTCTTTCATAAAACATGAACTTCAGCTGGACATTTTAATTCTTCATTAGTTCAAATCCAACTCATCAGCTGTGACTTAAAGAGGTCACAGAGTTGTACTATTTTGGAAATCTTTGTGTCTTCCATTTCTGGTGACCACTGTTCACCGGACGGAAGAGGAAAGCATTTGTCCCCATGTATGTGAAGGCAGAGGCACACTGACGTACTGGGAGGGGGTGATGTTTGACTGTGTTGCCCTGAGTACATGGTAGACGTCAAACTTCAGCGCTGTTAATCCAACATTTCTCACAGCACCCCTGAAAGGGTCAGTAATGCCAATAATAATAAGTGATGCTTGAGTCATTATTGATTTTATTTGTAGAAGGATCAAAAAATGAGCCTGTCAAGTTGCTTTAACACACTGTGGAGTTGTGTATTTTAATTATAAACATGAGACTCGAGTGACAGTTTAAAAAAAAAGAGAGGGGGCACATTTCAGCAATCAGGAACGTATTGTAACAGAAGTTTTCAGATTTGCCTTTTAGACTATATTTCCAGAGAGCTCTTTTCCTCACCCAGCAGTGCTTTCTGATGGGAGCAACCATAAGGAGAGGGAGAGGAGGGCTTGCCCTTAACTTACTCCTCTAAATTGTATCAGCTGCTTTCCACCCCACAGTGCAATTACTATTAACTCATTAATGGTTTAATTAGAGCTCAAGCACAGGCTGATGTCGAAAGGTTCAATACATGATGTCAGTTCAGGGCAATATAGTTATTGGCTCAGTTTAGAGGGGTCTCAAGGCTGCTCTAAATTAGAGACAGTTACAATGACCTATATATAAAAAGGCAGCCTCCAATAGTACCTCCATTTTCTGTACCTCTTTGGGGTCTTTAAACAGAAAGTCCCATTCTGGGGAGAACAAAGCTATTTTCATGACTCTAAGCTACCTATGGTATCTGCCAGAGGTGCTATCCAAGGATTTTACAGATCTTGTGGACTAAAGGGGTTATGGTAGATTTATAGATTTACAGCCTTCTAGGGCAATGATGTGAAAATAAAATGCTCTGAGTATTCCAAACCTGCTACCTTGTGTTGTCTAAATAGGGTTTGTTTGTGAGTTAGTCTTTGTACCAGTGAGTCAATTTGTGGTGACGCTGTTTGTGTTTTTTGGATGGCTCCCTTGGTGACACACAATTATATTGTGTGTATCACACCAACTGTATTTCTCTCCTTAGAACATAAAGTAATTCTTACATGAAAACAGACTCCTACTATGTTTTTTTTTCTCTTTTCAGCTACGCACGATATAATCTGTTTGCTGCATCTTAACAATTAACACAGGAATTAACTCTCCTGATTTCAGGTTAGGAAACATTCAGATTAGTAGCTGGCTTCCTGGGCAACAGAGAAGCTTTCTTCACGCTGAATCACATGAAAGGCACAGCACTGACAAGGTGAGAGCACAAGGCTTCTTAGCCTTGAAAAAGCTGGCAGTGGCTGCCTATTCCAGAGCATTTGCACCTTCTCTATGGGTGTTGGAGTGGCATAAGGGACAACGATACCGAGTCTTGGTTCCCTAAGAGAGCCCTTGGTTCCCCCACTGAGCCCTGTCAATTCTCTGTTAGGACATCTGCCTTACTCCTAGGTGGCTTTTACTACAAGGGAGTGGAAGGGTAGAACTGGGATTTTCAGCACTGTCCTTTCTAATAGCCTCGATCTTTTCCATCCATCCCCAGTATTTTCTGGGAAAGCATTACTGCACTTTAGTTGAAGGTTCAAAATGCTTTATGAATAAGCTTCCCTCCTTCCTCTGCCTACTGTTCCTTGGCACAGGAGACAGTGTTGGGTAAACAGACAAACAGCCTGTTAACTGTAGGTGGCCCTGAAAAGGAAACTTAACAACAGGAAAGCTAGCAAATACACAGCAATGATGGGGATGTAGAAGATGTAGATGACTGTAAAAGGAGATGAAATTCCTTACCATGATTACCACATTTTTCTAATCAATGTGCACGATGGAATTGCCCTAGTTCTCAAGAGCCTCAAGTGGATGAGCAGATATTGTAACATACCTCCTGTTTTTGAACATTTTTCCTTCCCACGTCTCAAAACATTGTACAAAGGAAGGCAAACAACGTTACAGAGGGAGGAGGAAAGAATGGCCCAAGGTCAAGGAAACAGCCAAAACCAGATCACTGCAATTCTGACTTGCAGTCAGCTAACTACTGTGGCAACTTCAGAGAACAGCTGAAGACGTTTGACCTTGTTTGTGTCTTATTTTACATAAAAGTAGCTCTGGAACATCACAGATGCCTATGAAATTATCTCTCAATGGGAGATGGCAGTGTCCTTCCACCCACATACGTGCTTACCAGAAGAACAAGAATCACTGGCCCTTGATATATGTAGTCGATATATTTCCCTGGCTCTTTTCCAAACCAGCACCTGTAAGAAGCAAAAAAAACCAACTCAGGTTAAGTGAAACCACAGGTAAACTGAAGGGCTTCAAACTAGCAGAGAGCCTGGGTGTGTCATGTGTGACTGAGTGCTGGCTTGACTTTCACTTCTACTAATTACAAGTGTTTTTCCCCCTGCTGTGTTATACAACAGGCTAAGCCTGTGATTTCACAGCAACCCGTACTGACGTTCGTTCTCTTAACTGAGAGTAATAAATCAGTTATATTTATGTCACTAAATGAATCAGAAACTGGGCCCAGGTCTGGAGTCAATTGTTTATGCCATTACATTTTCCCCAGTGCAGTTTTGGCCCAGGCCAAACAACAGCCAACTCTGAAACCATTCCTGGGGAACAAATCTGGAGCTAGCAGGAGCCAGAGGACATTCCCAATAGTCTAAAAACTACAGCTACCCTGATTTGGAGGCCAAGAGGGTTTAATGATATGGATGTGAACTACTCCACGCTATTTGGACTCCAGCCCCAGGAATAATTCCAGGCCTAGCTAATTTAATATTACAAATACAGCCACATGATCTAGATCCTGGTTCCACCAAGCAGAAACAACTTTGCTATCATAATGCTTTAAGGTTTAGGTTACTGGAGCTCCAGATCCCTTAGGAAGTAGGGTCTGAGAGTTTTCTTCCCTCTTGTGGGTACCACATGACAAGTCTCCACAGCAAAAATTATGCCTTCCCTATGTTCACCTTGTGACAAAATTAAGTTTAGTGCCACTGGAGACATGAAAACAAGGGTAATTCCTGAGCCAAGGAGACCATGGAGACAGATGCAGATTTACACTTTTACAAAGCCTTTGACATGGTCCCCCACAACATCCTTCTCTCTAAATTGGAGAGCTATGGATTTGATGGGTGGACTGTTCGGTGGATAAGGAACTGGCTGGATGGTCGCGTCCAGAGGGTAGTGGTCAATGGCTCGATGTCCGGATGGACACCGGTGATGAGTGGCGTCCCTCAGGGGTCCATACTGGGACCGGTGCTGTTTAATGTTTTCAACAATGACTTAGACAGCGAGATCGAGTGCACCCTCAGCAAGTTAGGTACTTGGGGGTGCTGGTGGATAAAAAGCTGGACATGAGCCGGCAATGTGCCCTGGCAGCCCAGAAGGCCAACCGTACTCTGGGCTGCATCCCCAGCAGGGTGGCCAGCGGGGCAAGGGAGGTGATTCTGCCCCTTTGCTCTGCTCTGGTGAGACCTCACCTGGCGCCCTGCGTCCAGCTCTGGGGCCCTCAGCACAAGGAGGACATGGACCTGTTGGAGCGGGTCCAGAGGAGGGCCACAAAAATGATCCGAGGGCTGGAGCACCTCTCCTATGAGGACAGGCTGAGGGAGTTGGGCTTGTTCAGCCTGGAGAAGAGAAGGCTGTGGGGACATCTGATTACGGGCCTTTCAATACCTAAAGGGGGCCTATAGGAAAGATGGGGAAAATCTTTTTAGTAGGGCCAGCTGTGACAAGGCAAGGGGTAATGGTTTTAAACTAAAACAGGGTAGGTTTAGACTAGGTCTAAGGAAGAAATTCTTTACAATGAGGGTGGTGAAACACTGGAACAGGTTGCTCAGAGAGGTGGTGGAGGCCCCGTCCCTGGAAACATTCAAGGCCAGGTTGGACGGGGCTGTGAGCAATCTGATCTGGTTAGCGGTGTCCCTGCTCCTGCAGGGGGGTGGACTAGATGACCTCTAGGGGTCCCTTCCAACCCAAAACATTCTATGTTTCTATGATTCTATGAATATTTGTTGCCTCAGTGAGGTTGCAATCCGTAAGACATGACCTCACAAATTCAAGGCACATAAACTGAGATAAAGAAAACTATAGTTCAGCTGGAATTCTTTTGAATCACATAATGCCCCCAAAGCCTTTCTTCAAAATGTGTTGCTTGCTAAAACAGAAGGAGGTGTTTGCCCATTGCAAAATGCTCTTACTGAACCGACTGCACAGAAACGCTGAGATATGCAGCAGGTAACTAGGAACACAATTCAGTATCACACAATCGTTTGCTTTTTCTTGATTCAATTTCAGCATCTTTAAGTTCCAAGTGAATGAGAGCGCCTTGAATATTTTATAAATACAAAACATGTCTGTTATTCCCTGGTGCAGTGACTGCAAATTAGTGTTAATCGATAATTTTGCAACTAATCTTCCAAAATTTGGTGATGAAAGTAAGATTTGGAATAAGGTACTTCCTCCAGCCAAGTTATCATCCAAGAAGAATCCCCAGGGCAGCTTTAAATTAATGAAACTGGGGGTTTTTTTGGGTTTTTTATTACGGAGATGGAAAGATATGAAGAATAATTAATTACAAGATATGCCAAGGCAGGAAACACAACTCTCCAGAACTTGCAAGACCTACATTTGAGAGAGGTTTTTGAAGGGCATTTTGGGAGAACTATTATACGTTGCCTGAACTCAGAGAACCAAGAGCTATTAGAAGAGGATTTTCTGGGAAGCTGGCTGTTCTAGAAGAGGCATCTAGCAGAGGGAGTAATAAGAAGCAGAATGAGGCATGTGGCAGAACTTAGTGGGCTAGAGAAAGTCAGCAGAGAATTTGAAACAGAGCTGATTGATAGAACACAAATGAGGTTCCAGGGCAAAGGCTGCTCATCGCTCTTTGGAATTTAAATATTGCTTAACTCTAAGCCCGTACTGAAGAGCAAAATGCTGACATTTATTATGTGAAGCCCAGTATTAGACCAAAGTTGCATTGAGTGAAGTACCATGTGTATATACACACTTTCACACAATTTGAGGAAACATGGCTGTGGCCAAAGGTAGACTTCTACAACACAGGCATCTACAGGGGAGCTTGATGTTACAGGTTCCTTGTGTAGTTAGTGGAGAAAAAAACCCCAGGATGGTGTTCATCCCATTAGGCTATAGAACAGATCTGTTACCTTGTAAATCTAAACATTTCTAATATACCCATCAAATCAGGTGAGTGAGGGTGAGAGGACAGATATTTGCCAGTGACGTTACATATGTCTGCACCTGATTAGCTGTATTCTATATAGTTCAAACAGTCTAACTGTTCAAACTGGGACCTGAGTTGAGATATTGCAAACTTTTCTGCCTGTCAGCTTAACTCTTAAAACTTAACTCTAAACTCTTTAAATCCAATATGAGCCATTATTTCTGCAATAAAATCAGCACTACATGTTTCTTTAAAACCAAAAAGAGAAACCTAAACCACTGAAAATTACTTGGTGCATCAGAATTTTAATTCCATCTGTGTGAAATAAAAGGGTTTGTTTTTTTTTTTTTAACCTCTGAAAGAATAAACAAACACTGCCTGAATATTGAAGAGGACAATTTAGGAAGACAGTGCTGATTAGACTCAGATATGTAAACACACTTCTATTGAATAGCACTAATTAATATTCTTCATGCTTCTCTGTAGTCCTTTATACAACAAAAACCACCACTGGTTTTATCGTTATTGTTAATTAGAACTTACTAATGTTCTTCCTCTTACCAACTGTCCATCAATGAAATGACTACAATAATTCTTAATCATTTGTGTGGTTTTTTTTATTGAGACTTAACAGTACTTTTTTCAGAGTTGTCAGATTTTCCCAAGGAACTGCTAAGCCCCAGACAGGGTATTTGCCACAGTACCAATTATATTTGCCTCACTATGGAGAAAACGATCTCTAGCAAGTACAAAAATGAAAAAACTAAGAAGTTGGTTGAAGCATTTTCTTAACATTCTTCCTGTGTGCTATTTTGAGCTTTTTAACTATTATGAGCTACATAACTTGAATGCCAGTTCAACCTCCAAACAACTTAAGTTACAGTTGAAATGCATGCTCAGATGAAAAAGAGGTCTCTCATTTTGTCCTAATTTTTGGGCAGTCCACTGGGATATCCAAACAGTCTTGGAAGTTGTAGAAGAGTACATGTTTTCAGCATGTGTGCAGTTTGCTAAGGTCTGACCCCATGGGGGAATAACACATGATTTCCCCAGTGGTCAAGAAAAATGGAGCATAACAGCTAGGCTGACTGGGGAGATCAGCCTGTTTTCACAGAACAGCTAAGGTTGGCATGGACCTCTGGAGACTGTCTAGTCCACCCCCCTACTCAAAGCAGAGTCAGCTGAAGCAGGTTGCTCAGAGCTGTGCCCAGCTGGGTTTTGAGTAGTTCCAAGGCTAAAGACTTCACAACTTCCCTGGGAAACTTTTTCCAGTGTTCTACCACCCTCACATTAAAAAGGTGTTTGCTGATGGTCAGATGGAATTTCATGCGTTTCAGTTTGTGCCACTGCCTCATAGAATCATAGAATCGTTTAGGTTGGAAAAGACCTTTAAGATCATCAAGTCCAACCGTTAACCTAGCACTGCCATCCCTCCACTGAACCATGTCCCTGAGCACCTCGTCTACTGGTTTTATAAATACCTTCAGGGATGGGGACGCCACCACTTCCCTGGGCAGCCCATTCCAGTGCTTGACAACCCTTTCTGTGAAGAAATTTTTCCTAATGTTGAACCTAAACCTGCCCTGGCGCAACTTCAGACCATTTCCCCTCGTCCCATTGCCCGTTACCAGGGAGAAGAGACCAACACCCACCTTGCTACACCCTCCTGTCAGGAAGTTGTAGGGAGCGATAAGGTCTCCCCTCAGCCTCTTCTTCTCCAGGCTAACCAACCCCAGCTCCCTCAGCCGCTCCTCATAAGACTTGTGCTCCAGACCCCTCACCAGCTTCATTGCCCTTCTCTGGACATGCTCCAGCCCCTCCATATCTTTCTTGTAGTGAGGGGCCCAAAACTTAACACAGTATTCAAGGCACGGACTCACCAGTGCCGAGTACAGGGGTACGATCACTTCCCCACGCCTGCTGGCCACACTATTCCTGATACAAGCCAGGATGCCACCGGCCTTCTTGGCCACTTGGGCACACTGCTGGCTCATATTCTGCCAGCTGTCGACCAACACCTCCAGGCCCCTTTCTGCTGGGCAGCTCTCCAGCCACTCTTCCCCACGCCTGTAGCATTGCATGGGGTTGTTGTGACCAAAGTGCAGGACCCAGCACTTGGCCTGTCACTGGACACCACTGAGAAGTGCCTGGCTCCACCTTCTTCATACCCTCCTATAAGATATTTAAGACCCCCTTGAGCCGAGCCTTCTCCTGTCCAGGCTAAACACTCCCAACCTTCTCAGCCTCACCCTGTGTGAGAGATGCTCCAGTACCCTGACAGCAATTATTTCTCAAAGCCTGGGATTAGTTTTATCTCATCTGTCTATATTTGCACGCACTTACAGAATTCAAATTAAAGGCATGAGTCATCCCAACACAAAGAAAGGATTTTGTAAATACCACACAGTGTAGTCTAAACTGTCCTGATGGCTGATGGACCGGAGAGGAGAATAGACCATAAGTAAATGAAATACACACAAGTGTATGTCTCACACACATGTCCCAGAGGTGCATTCACATATGTGCTTCAGTTTGACTGTTTAGTGGAGTCTGGGAGGCAGCGAGCAGGGCCTATCTGAAGTATCACATGCTTTAATGCTTGAGAAGAGGACTGAATATTTATGACAATTGACAGGCCCTCAGCAAGTTATTCATCTCTTGTTTCGCTTCAGCTCATTTACTTTACTGAGTCTCCCCTGCATATCACATTACTACAAATGCAAAAAGCAGATTTCATTTAATAGCCTTTGCCTTACAGCTTAATGCTCTTATCAGCTCTTCATTTATGAGAACTCTGCCTTTCTGCCTGGGTGCATGTGCTAGATCAAAGGAATGGCACTACTGAAGCATCCAGTCTCGATTTCTCAAGCAGAGCAAAGTACAGGAACCTTGGCCCCACCGCTGACAGTAAGTGAACACAACATGAGGATCCAGGCCACTACACCTCACACTATGGTAGCCAGAAGCCAAATTCTGCACTTTCTCAATGCACAACATATTTGGAATAGCTATGATGTACAGTGAAGATGTGTGTGAATGTTTCATTCCAAGGCAAACACCAGCATTAAAGACAGAAAGGTGAAAACATCCCAAGACATTAGGTTTAATTGTTTGGGTTGACAAAGAGTAACCTGGCATATCCCTAATCAGTGAGCACGTGAGGCAAATTACGTATACGAGTTAGAGTGTATGGGTTTGCCCGTGACATGGATTTAAAGCACAAGTTCCATTTGATAATCACAGAATCATAGAATCATAGAATCACTTTGGCTGGAAAAGACCTTTGAGATCATCGAGTCCAACCTTTCACCTAACCCTGCCATCCCA
>NW_009260479.1:1283202-1300861 GCF_000687185.1 Egretta garzetta | reverse complement strand
AGATCATCGAGTCCAACCTTTCACCTAACCCTGACATCCCACCACTAAACCATGTCCCTAAGCACCTCATCTATCCTTCTTTTAAATACCTCCAGGGATGAGGACTCTACCACCTCTCTGGGAAGCCCATTCCAGAGCCTGACAACCCTTTCGGTGAAGAAGTTTTTCCTAATGTCTAGCCTAAACCTGCCCTGGCGCAGCTTCAAACCATTCCCCCTCGTCCTGTCATCTGTTACCAGGGAGAATCCATCCAAGGCAGAGAGCTCGAGCCTAGAGACTCAAGAGGAACAGCTTGGATATTCTGCATACCAAATAGGATCATGTCACCTTTCTTGCCTTGCTGAATGTATTTTGTGTCCCCCTTTCTTTTGTTGCACAGGATCCGGGCCAGTTACACCTTCGCTGGTGAAAGGTGGCACACATACCTATGTAAACATGCCATGTCTTTCTTCATATCCACGCTACATCAAAGGGAGATTCTTTCACATTCACTTTGCAGGTATACAGTGAAGGTGAAAGGAGGCAGTGGTAGATATGATGCAGTGGTTTCTCCATCTATCCACCTGTGTGCAGTGCAATCCCAGTTGCTGTGGCATGTTTCTATCAGGGGTCCTACTTTCCATTATTTCTTTGTTGAGTGATGAGCAGTATTACAAAATGAGGTGCTCAAACCTCGGTATTAAACTTGCAACAGGAATGTTTAATGTACATCACCATTATTAAAGCATGTGGTGTTTTGCCTCTCCAGGTTTCAAGACACAAGTTTTGGTTGTTCTGTTTTGTGCTATTTAAGCTGACTAGTTCCTTCACCTCTAGTTCTAAGGCTGCAAGTCCTACTTCAGCACAATGAGACAGCTGCCATGCTGCCCTGGCTTGTGCAAGGTAACAACTACGAGGAACCTGACCATGAAGCAGACCCAGAACATTGTGATCCTTGACCCATCCAGAAACAAGGTCTGTGAACAGAAAAATTAGGGAAATCTGGTGATCTGAGGTTATCTCCCAGGGCTGATTGACTTGGACACCCAACGATCAGGTTCCAACTGAACTTTTTCTTGCTATTTTGAGACTACGGTATGAATTCTCCTGTATGATTATTGTAGGCAGGGATAGAATCACACAAAACTCCTCCCTCAGTGAAAGGGTGTCTGTCTGATTGCCAATATGCATAACTCCTGGGAATTAGATTATCACCTTCAAAGTCACCATTAAAGCTACAGAAGAAAGATTGGTCAAGGGTTCAAAAGTTTGTGGGGAGCAGAGAAGAGGAACTTGGTAGTGCATAACAGAGTTCCTCCCATGCCTACAGCAGGGATGCCCAAAGCTCAGCCGGTCTTCCTATCCATCTCCCTTACAGCCAGGAGAAATACTGCACGTAAGTCTAATTCATCCAACCTACTTTGGACATCTCCTTCCAGATGAGATGAAATGCACCCCAGACTGCCTTTACTGTTTTGACTGATCACTGCTGATCATAAAAGACCACAGATTAGTGTAGATTCAGACACCTACAATGTAGACACTGATGTTTAATCAGATGCACTACAGACAAACAGCGTAAGAGCGTGGTCATATGAAAAACAGTTTCATGGAGAAAAAAAAAAAAAGAATTTTTTTTAGTGTTAGAGAAGGGAGATGTAACAGATAATAGACACTGATCCTAATACTAATTGAAAAGTACAAGGTGAGCCGTGTCTGACCAGTATCGATGTTTGGGGGAAAAATGCCCAAAATACAGATTCCTCTTTATCTCCCATATTTTTCAATTTCATGCACCTACTGCTTCCAATTGGAAAACCCAGAAACAGAAATGCAACAATTCCAGCTGTGAGACTATTATTGGCAGACTGTCAACTCAATTCTGCACACCCAGAAGGCTAAATCCTTTAGCACTCAACTGTAGTTTTTACCAAGGTCTTACTCAAGCAAAACTCCCATTGAAGGAGATTACCTTGACTGTAAATCATGTATAAAGCCATCAGATGAGAGCTTCAGGGCTTGTCCAAGGATATTTGGGAAAGGTATTTTCAGGACATGGCTCAAGTAGTGCTCTGAAATTTGAAATGGTCTGGATTTGGATGGAGGTGATGAGACCTTTCCTCTTTACTATCAGTCAAGCAGCCTTATTTCTAAATTATCAGTTCAGCCTGCAGGCATTTCTTAATTTATTTAGAGTGCCACATAAACACAAATGTTAACATCACTTACTGTTCATTTTCATAATATAATTTGCCAATGGCCCAGGCAATGATGATCGGGCAAGGAATACCTGCAACAGCAAAAAATCAGGAGTTAATCACAACCTGTGTATGGATGGATGATACAGATTTAGATTCAGATTTGTGTGAGGAGAGTCTTGGTTAATGAACTGGAAGACTCTAAATACAAGTGGTTGTATCTTGGTATACTTGAGACATAGCAATTGCTAAGACCTCTTTATGTATGCATAAAAAAGGTCATCTCAGAAAGAGAAAAGTCTAGTACTAGTAAGAAAAGTTCATAAAATTATTAACGAACACACATATATACCTATATTTCTATGTAAGCGATCAGAACAATTTTGGCTGGCCTAAAGGCAATTTTGGTCCCTTTTAATTTTCCTGCAGTTGATACGGCAGAACCTTAAGAGACGTCACTTGGAGGTGAGTGGTTAGATTTTTATTCCCAGGGTACAAGAAGCTTGTAAATTTATTGGAATCTTTGGATGAAGCTCATTTTCAGCAATTTTTTTAGTTGAGTCTTCCCTGTGAAACAGGAATATGAGAAAGAATCTCCTGATATTTTGCAACATCAGAATTCATTCATCATTTGCTGTTTCTAATGGATCCAGCTACTCTTTACTTTATATATATCATTCTATCTATGATATGCAGTGTGCTCTGTATCTGCATGTTAGTTATTAACAAGGCCATGCATTTTTATTTACAGGGCTTGCTTTTTCAATTATTCCCAGAAAGTGCTACAACCCCATGCAATGCTACAGGTGTGGGGAAGAGTGGTTGGAAAGCTGCCCAGCAGAAAGGGGCCTGGAGGTGCTGGTCGACAGCCGGCTGAATATAAGCCAGCAGTGTGCCCAGGTGGCCAAAGAAGGCCAATGGCATCCTGGCTTGTATCAGGAATAGTGTGGCCAGCAGGAGTGATTGTACCCCTGTACTCGGCACTGGTGAGTCCATGCCTTGAATACTGTGTTCATTTTTGGGTCCCTCACTACAAAAAGGACATTGAGGTGCCTGAGCGTCTCCAGAGAAGGGCAATGAAGCTGGTGAGGGGTCTGGAGCACAAGGATGACGGGGAGCAGCTGAGGGAGCTGGGGTTGTCTAGCCTGGAGAAGAGGAGGCTGAGGGGAGACCTTATTGCCTTCTACAACTGCCTGATAGGAGGGTGTAGCAAGGTGGAGTTTGGTCTCTTCTCCCTGGTAATGGGCAACGGGACAAGAGGAAACGGTCTGAAGTTGTGCCAGGGGAGGTTTAGATTGGACATTAGGAAAAATTTCTTCACAGAAAGGGTTGTCAAGCACTGGAATGGGCTGCCCAGGGAAGTGGTGGCGTCCCCATCCCTGGAGGTTTTTAAAAGATGGATAGACGTGGTGCTTAGGGAGATGGTTTAGTGGTGGTCTTGGCAGTGCTATGTTAACAGTTGGACTCGATGATCTTAAAGGTCCTTTCCAACCTAAATGGTTCTATGATTCTACCCTTTTGGTAAATCTTCTGTTTTCTTAATGTCCATCTGGACCATCCCAAACCAATATGTGGTCATTGTTCCTTCTTATAACAACTGCTATTACCAAGAATAATTTGGCTCCATCACCTTTGTAATTGTCCTTCAAATCATTCTTGTTACCTACTAGATCCCTCCTTAGCTTCCTCTCTGCCAGATTAAACAAGCTCAGCTCCTTCAGCCTCTCTTCAGAGGTCATGTCCTCTAGATCCTTGATCATATTGACAGCCTTCTACTGGCTAATCTCCAGTTTTTCCATGTCCCTTTTTTCCTTTGAGACCCCAAACTGACAACAATATTCCAAAGGCAGCTTTGTCAAAGCTGAGTAGAAAGTATAACTTCCCTCAATCTTCTGGTCACACAGTATGTGTTTTATTTTATTCATGATGAGAAGGCACTGATGGCTCATACTCAGTCTGCAACCACCGCAAGCCCTACATCTTTTTCATCGGATTGCTACTCTGACAGTCAGTTCCCAGTCTGTACCTACAGACCAGCCCATATTGATGTAGCTAGGGCAAAGGAGCAGCCTTTGCTCTGGCCCAGGCTGACACGGTAGAAGGGAGGTAAATCCGTGCAGTGAGCTCTTTTTCTGTCTTTGAGTAGCCACAAGGATAGTACAAAGGTGACGTGTGACTTGTTGTTAAGGGCTGTTTCCAAAACAGCTGTAAGGTTGGACCAGCACATAACTAGTCTTTGCTTCTAGTCAGCTCCTCACTTAGAGGTGTCTTGTCTGTCTCTTGAGACTGAGTGGTCCACGGGCATGGACAGTGCCTTTTCTGTTTCGTGCCATGTTGAGCAGCAGAGCATAAGGGGTTGTGATCACTGCTTTGCTGATCGAAGTGAAAGGGACATGGTATGAACGGCTGTATTCCCAAAATGCTGAGCTTGGGAGTTCTCTTTCTTTCCTTAACACCAGGTGCCTGAGGGTCTAAATGAAGAAGATAAATCCAGCAGTAACCTATTAGCTTTATGTCATCACCGCAGTGGAGAACTAAACCTGATCTCATGTTCTTCTGACAAAGTTAGCTTTGAATGTCAGATTTCACCACAGTGGAATTTTCCAAGTTTCTTCTTGCTGCTCTTGTCTTTATCACTTTAATGCCAGGTACCACATAAAGCCATTTTAAACACACAGGGCACTTACACCATCCTATGAAGAGAAAGACCCATTTCCGCAGCTTATCTGTGGAATAAGTCATCACTATAGCAGTGTGCAGGTAGCAGCCTTCCACGAACATCCAGAAGAAGTTGGTCACCACAAAATAATTGTAGACAGTGGTAATACATCGACACCAGGGCTGGAAAGGAAACAGAAAACAATATTTTAATATCATGGTGAGAACATTTTAAAAATTCTTTGTCTTGTTCCCTTAAAAATCAGTGGTAGAATTCATTCAGGGGATGCAGATCTATACATGTGACTTGGAATCAGAATATCTTAGATGCTGTCGGGAACTCACAGCTATGTCTGTGGCTTTCTGCTGAGGCTTGGCTTTGACCCCAACATGCAGGAACTCTTGTACCTGAGCATGTCTGGAAGGTTAACATGCCGCAAGGCACATCCACACCAGCAGTCTGCAAGAAGTTTAAGAGGCAGCCGTGTGGAAAGAAGGCAAGAGGAGGCAGATCGTTTGACTACAGATGATCTTTCAGAGAGGTACAGCCGTAGCCCCGGGTCATATCCAAAGATGACATAAGAGTCTAAGCATATCTTAGGCAGTATAACCCACCTGCTGAGCAATTCAAAGAAAATATAAACTAGAAGTTAATGTCACAGTCTTGCTTCATTTCCACTGAAGGAAAGGAGCACCACTGACATT
Source organism: Egretta garzetta (assembly GCF_000687185.1). Classification (NCBI taxonomy): domain Eukaryota; kingdom Metazoa; phylum Chordata; class Aves; order Pelecaniformes; family Ardeidae; genus Egretta; species Egretta garzetta. The sequence continues at coordinate 1,295,321 of NW_009260479.1, read as the reverse complement.
TAGAAAAAAGATATTTACTTTAAAGATATGCTTTTATCAGCTACTTCATCCCCTCTACTCCTGCCGTTAGGGCTTCACTCTGCAAGGCACACCACCACACACATCACCTCTGAATTTTTGCCATAGCTTCAACAGGAATTTTTGGTCAGGCTCAATGTAGCAGTAAAGGCATCTCCTAATGGCTGTGCAGTGAGAGCACAGATGTGGAATACACAATTGACTGTAGAGAGGCAGATGATAACATCACATCAATAAATCACAAGTAACTACTGATGGTAATTTCCACAGTGCTACACACAGAAGTCTGGGAAACTTTCCTTCTGACCAAGCAGGCATTCAACATATTCCCTGAAGCATGACATTAATTACCTGTGTTAGCTGGTATCACTGATATCATTTTGGTTTCACCATTCTCCAGCCTTTTAATTCACTCTACTAAAGTATTTGAAACTTTTGACCCACAGTTAATTTTATTTCAGACTTTGTATGCATGAGGTATTGAAGATCTCTAGGCAGCTGACAGAGCAGCAGGTGCACTATCAAAGCCAGCAAAATTCTGTGGACTAAGAATTCATTGGGCAAGAAACACAGTTACAAAATGATAGCCCATTCACAGGCTGTGATCGCTTCTTTTTATGGAGCTGGAATAAACAGAAGACATCTTCTGGATGTGTTAAGGCTTTCCTTTCTGTATTATTTCATTAAGATTTGAAATTTAGTTTGGCTAAGAGACTCTAAGTCTCACATTCAACATTTTGAAGGTATGGGCATGAATTAAACCTTTCCCTGTGGCCTCAGTCTCATGTAAATTCTCTGATATAGTGTCTAGACTCTCGTTCCCTTCTCGCCCTCAGTTGCAATATTTGCGCAGTTTTTGTCCCTTCCACAGCTGCCCATTTTCACAAGAATTGTAAAAATAATTTTATCCCAACCTGTTGTTCCTGTGTCAGACCGAGTGGAGTTGGCCAGTGGGTTGGGAAGGTACTGGGACAGATACAAATACACATGATGGTGATGAGATCTCCCTCTGCATCGTTTCCATAGGAAACCAGAATAAAATGAATTTTGAGCAATTCCTTCTGGAATTGTGGATTTATTATTATTAAATAATAAACCCAATTAGCAGAGCTCATTAGTTTATACCATGTCATTTATTTGACTGAGGATTCTTGATCCCCATATGTATCCACCATTAGGCTCCAGATGTCTTCAGCAATTCCCCTTCTTGATTTATTAACATGAGCACTATAAATTTGTGCAAAATGTTTCCACATTGAGTCCTTGATGCTTCTGTAACTGCATTATTACTGATCAGCACAGAAGAGATCACATCATTAGCTGGCATAAGTGATTGTGCTCCCATTGATGTCAGTGGTATTATTTTGACTCTGACTTACACCACAGTAAGAACATAAGAAAATTACCCCTAAGCTTGTGTAAAGCACCTTCCCAAAAAGACTGCAGCGTTCTGCAGAGAAAAGATGAGTTAATGAGAACTGAGGCATGTGCGGATCTGTCTTTATATTTGCAGGTTTATATTTTCCTTGGCACATTGTGTTCACATTTTAAAAGGCCTGACTCCAACTGATTTTTTCCTAAATAACTAAAAATATGTATTAAGATTGGCACTGTTGTAATGAGAGTAAATCATGCAGCAATAAAGCTCATATACCACCACCTTCTGTAGCCTGAAAATGTCAGAAACATAGACAAAGCAGTGAATTAATAAAGCTACACCTTCTCAAAGGAGCATCTACTTGAATAATAACACAGAGTTATGCATAGATGTCTCAAAAAACTTAGGATCTTAGACTTCTTTATTTAGGTACTAATGACTTTTCTATTTTTGTTTTCCCAAAGTATGGGATTAAAGTTCAGATGTCAAATCTTACATTTGAAAAGTTAACCAAGGATGACGAGTACCCATCTGACATTAGAATACATGGCTACCCAGGCTCCTGGGGTGGTTTTCAATTTCCACAGGACCAGTTCCTATGTGAGCGGAGCTACCTTGATTGATATCAGCTATGGATCCATATTCCATAGGCACTTTAGTCCACTTGCTTTCCAAAGAGAGAGAACACGAAGAGGGTGTGTGTGTGTGTATGTGTGTGCATGTGTGTTTGTAGCACACTGATAAGTTTTTCTTGATTATGGAGGTAAATATCAGGGGACAACCCTAAAAGGAGACTATTCCACTACAAGACTATTACAATGGGAATGTGAACAGTAAAAACCTCTGCCAAGGGACTATCAAAAAGAACTATTCCCCAAGAAAATCAAGATAAATGCTTTTTTTTCTGGAGTAGATGCTTTTAATCCACTCCAAAATCCTTATATTATCGGGGCTGCTTGGTGACCAAACGGGGGAGCCATTACATAGGGACTGGTCCAATGTCCTCACTCAAACCATCATCTGCAGTTGGTAGTTACGTGAAACATGAAATTACTTTGAAATTAAGAGAAGTGGGAACATAGTGAGACACTGCATATCTCAAGAGTGCTCAATGCCATGCAAAGAAGATGCCCCACTTCTGGCCCCCTTCTGCCTCCCCGTGTTTTATTGTGTGGATCTGTCTGGCCCTTTGAACTGGCTCTGACTCTCAATCAGCCATCAGAAAGCTGACTTAGATCACTATGCCGGCAAAAAAATTTTCCTTGCTTTTTTGTTGACTAGGTTAGTTCTCTACGAGTTTAGTGGGTTTGGTCTCCAAGGCTTCAGTCCTCTGCAAGGGATCATGAAGAGGAACAGAGCTCGTGCAAAAGAATCAGAAGGAGCTGGAGTGAAGCGTTTGGGTCCCTGGATGAATGAGCCATCCCTTTCAGTGACAAGGAGTTGCTGCTGAATGCAGCCCATATCACAGGACTTCATCTTCAAGGCCAGCACAGAGAAGGAGGGATTAGCAGAAAAATGGAATTTTGTAAAGAAACCCCACAAAGATATCAACAAGCAAAATTTGTACTGTTTCAGGCCCTATTTCTTATTTTCTTGGGAGTCCCACTGACTCCAGACAGCAAGGTACCCACTGTCATCAGACAAAATAGCTGACTCAGAGCTGCAACAGCCAAATCAATTATTTCTGTACTCTGTTCATGGAGATGTTGGCCTCTGGAATGAATGCTTTCCCTTCAAAAGTACACATCACTGCAAGATGCTCTGACAAAAATGTTCAAGAAACACCAAATTTAGAGTCTCGCACAATACTGCGTCTCACAGTATAGAAATTTGGAAAGTATCTACAGTCAATGAAAATAAGGGAGAAGCATTTGGGTGGGGTTTTTACTTCGAAAAAAACCCCTTTGATATTCAGTAATGAGGAAATAAATGAAAATTTAGTAAATCTAAGCTTATTTTCTTAATCTTTTTGAAATTACATGAATCATAGAAGCACAGAATCCTAGGTTGGAAGGGACCTCAAGGATCATCTATTCCAACCTTACAAGTCACTCTGAGCATGTGGATAGGTGCCCTTTGTAATATTTCTATCAGATGAACAAATCTGGCATCCCTGCCTGCCCCCAAACTACGTGACAGAGATGTGCCACCTCCAAGGACTTACTTCATTGCTTTCATGGATGTTGTGATCTATCATCTGAAGCAGAAACCACATCACATTCCTCAGGATGAATGTGGTGATCAAGTTCCAGTGGATAATATTCCGCAGGCATCTGATACTCCTAAACAGGGAAATACATTTAAATCATCATATATAGTGAAGGTATGCCCATGAACATTACTGACTATATAAAATAAACAAGTTAATTCTGTTCTCTTGCAGAATTCCTTATGGTTTATTCCCCTCCATTACCTCTCTTACACTATGAAACAGGAGGTTCATCTGTCCAATGGGCCAGCAACAACAGCCTATGAGGGTGTCTGTAGCTTATATCTTCACCAGCAAGCACATCTGGGTCTGGTCCCATTCTCTGGCTCTCAGGGTAAATTCATAGAAGCATAGAATGTTTGGGGTTGGAAGGGACCCCTAGAGGTCATCTAGTCCAACCCCCCTGCAGGAGCAGGGACACCGCTAACTAGATCAGATTGCTCAGAGCCCCGTCCAACCTGGCCTTGAATGTTTCCAGGGATGGGGCCTCCACCCCCTCTCTGGGCAACCTGTTCCAGTGTTTCACCACCCTCATTGTAAAGAACTTCTTCCTTATATCTAGTCTAAACCTACCCTGGTTTAGTTTAAAACCATTACCCCTTGTCTTGTCACAGCTGGCCCTACTAAAAAGATTGTCCCCATCTTTCCTATAGGCCCCCTTTAGGTACTGAAAGGCCGTAATCAGGTCTCCCCGCAGCCTTCTCCTCTCCAGGCTGAACAAGCCCAACTCCCTCAGCCTGTCCTCATAGCAGAGGTGCTCCAGCCCTCGGATCATTTTTGTGGCCCTAAATTGCAGCGCCAGTGCCAAAGACAAAACTTTCATTTTGCAGTGTTGTCACAACACAAATAAATTACATAAATATAAACCAGCAACAGCAGGATGGCCAAATCTGTTCTTCTTTTCCTTGCTGTATACCTTTCTTATGGAAACCACCCAGCATAACTTTTGCAAAGCCATGCTCAAAAATTTGTCCTGATAACATGAGGAGCTCCCTTTGATAATAATCAATTCAAGCAAGTGAAACAGGGTCTGCTGGAAAGACCCAAATATTCAGATGGCCATTTCATCCCTGATTAACATTTTTGCTCCCCTCCTCCCAAACCCATCAGCTCTATCGTAATGTCAGCTAGAACTGATAAGCCCCTAAGCAACAAGGCTGCACTGGAGTCTGCTGCATTGTTCACAGGAGGAGATTTGGTGACAAGTATCTGCTCTGGACAGGCAAGTTGGAATAGTTTACGCTTGGGCAGTCTCTTGAACAGGCTCGCCTGTGTGAAGTTCGAAGTTTTCAGACCCGTTAATGCGATAGGAGAGCATGGACCGCCTGGTTTTCAGTCCTGAGCTCAGATGGCTGTACCACGCTTTCTTAAGGTAGAGCTGCATATTCTCCTTCCCCAGAAAATATCTGTGTCTGGTTTTAGCCCTTTCCCAGCCCCTTTTCAGATGCAATGTAAAATATGAGCACAACGTAAAATACGAGCTACAATGAGTTCGGACACAGTGCCATAAAACAAAAGAGGGAACTTCTTAAATAGTGCTTGCTGCTGAAAATGGCTCTGGGAGGCAGCCAGTGCATGACGCTGATGCCAGCAACCAAAGTATTGCTGAAGCTAGACAGAAAGTTACTCATTCCATCATCTGAGACCAGATCATTTGTGTCTTCTCATTCTTTGTGAAACGGTAAAGGAAGGTGGGTGCCAAGTTGCAGTTTTGCAACTAAACGATCTTTTCTCAGCTAAACACAATACGCTGCAGTTACTGAAGTCACTTCCACAGGGGTTCAAATAGCCAGTGCATTTCCCAGGATCACCAGGTTAGGATTCTGTGTTTGCCGTACCAGTCTCCCTGTTGCAAATGAAGCTGTCAAATAACATCGGACACACACAGAAAGTGGTGTTCTCAAACCTGCTCAACTGCAGCTGATTGTAGCTCATCCCACTGACAGCCAAAAGAGAAGGCACAGCCCAACAACCAACTTTGCTGTTGCCTCAGGTCTTTTGCATGACAAACAAGCCAGCCTTCTTAAAAACAAACACTATTTTACTGTCATAAAACACTTACTGTGCTTTTCCTAGGACTTGATTAGTCAGTTTTAGGGCCAGAAGCAATTCTGTGATGTCCTTCAGCCTCACAAATCTCTCAAAGATTTCACAGCAATCCAGCAAAAAAACAAATAGAAGACCTCCCACATATGAGATATTGCAACTTACAGAGAGATGCTCAGAGGTATAAACCTACTAAGTCAATGTCAAAAGAGCTTCTGAGTTTCACAGAAAAGCTTCTGAGTTTAACAACTCAGGCTGCAGGTACAAAATTGGTATTTGGCTTTGAAAGCCTCAGTGACTCATGACTGGAGTCAATTTAGAAAACAAATCTCCAGCTGCTCAGATCCAGTCACTTTTATTTAGGCTACAAAACCCCAAAGCGTTGCTCTCAGTGTAACCTGTGCTAGCAGGGGACGCGTGGGAGACACATCTCACTTTGGAAATTTCACTTCTAACAAAAGGCAAAGTTTCAGGGTTTGGCTTTCAAAGAAACTAGGTGATCAACACCTACTGCCTTTCACGCTGAACCCCAGGAACCCATCTGGCTCTGGACAGACTTGGAAACGTGCTGTTCAGGTCTGTTCTCTGATGACATACATGTCCTGTGGCTGCTGTTCATCTAGATGTTTTATTCATTCCCTTCAGGTTAAGGATTAGCAGATTAAGGAAGGAGTTTGAAACACTGCTTCTGTGGGGAGAGGGAGGCAGGGGACTAGGAACTGACAAAATTCAGGTCAAACTGTAGAGTTACTGGCATGAAATTAATTGCTTTTGAGAGCTCTAACAACAAAACAGATCCAGCCCACTTGCCACCTGAATGTATTTCTTGACAAAGAGAAGATAAAGGAGTGGAGAAAAAAAAAATCCTTGCTGCATGCCTCCATTTAGATGTAGTTTAATCATCTCATATACTGGGAAATCACTAAATCTGGCTGGAAGAAACCTTAATCCCACAAGATTTACAGCAGGACATTGGACTGGCTGCAGAGGCAAATAGGATCAAACACATAGTTGTAGACTTTTTGATTCAGTTCCTAAAAAGAGCTTTCCCCTCAGTGGGATCCTAGTCATCAAAATCACATTCGCTTCTGTGGCTTGGAATATAAATACAACCTCAGCATCTCGTGGCTGCATGATCTTTACTCTCCTTACTACTTCTTGGTCAGACTGTTTTGTCGTCTTTGCCATTGGACTTTTGTTTGAGTTGTAAAATGCTTGGGACAGAGGCAAACTTTTAGTGATGTGTGTTCGGGATCCAGAGCAAGAGGGTCTGGTCTGTGTTGGGAACTCCCAGGCTGTACAGATAATTATGATCAAAACTCTCCTTGTTTACAAAAAGCCACACGTGCTGAGGGAAGATGTGTTCCTGGTGTAAAATTAAGTAAAGTATAAATGTGACCAGCAGCTGGAATTTACCAAAATGAGGCCTGAAGCCTTGTCAAATAATGCTTTGGACATGAACCAGGGACAGCCGGCTCCCGTGTCTCACTACCCTTAGCCATACTTTGGGTATCAGGAACCTTGTACCATGGCCTCATTCCCTTCCTGAGACACTCTGTGTGTCACAGGGATGGTAAGTAGATGCTTTCACCTGCTAAAAAGCTTCATGCCTTGGGGCTAACAGCAATGAAGAGGCTATAGAGCAAGCATCTTGCTTTTCCAGCTGCGGTCTCTCCCCAGTCACATTCCCCACCACCCTACGCCTTGGCAAAGCAGCACAGACAGGAGGGGCAGGATTTGCTTTTGTGATGTCTGGGCCACTACTCTGCTGGTGTTAATAGCAGTTAGGGTTTTAATGGGAACGCCAGTATAGTCAGGCTGAGAAACACATGTTGGAAAGTGCCACAGGGTTTCTCCATGGCTCAGGTAGTGATGTGACCCCAGGCACAGAATGGTTTTAACCTTTTCTTTTTTTTTTTTTATTTTTTTCCCTTTCCTTTTAGTTACGAGTCCCAAGTGGAGACTTGTAAATTTGTTTTTGTTTGTAGAGAGCCTAGAGCACATGGTTTCTGTTTGCTTCTGTCTCCTAACTACTACTAGCAGAGAAATCATGGTGGCAGTAATGCAATTCATAGCCAAGGGCAGGAAAAGCTTGAGAAATAACTGCGTCGGGTTCACACTGGGGAGGGAGAAACAGCAGGGTTAACGTGGTGTGTGGAGGCTGCAGGGCACAGCAGTGGAGGACTACAGCTAAGCCAATGGATGCAACAAGGGAAAGATCTCTTGTCAGCCACCTGAGAAAGCCGCTCTCGTTTACAGACACTGCTGGTGAATGTCATTATCGTCATTTAGTTTGGGTGAAGCATCTAAAGGGATACTGACTGAGATGAGGGTCTCCTCATTTCAGGCACTGCTCACCTGAGACTGTTCTGCTGGGCTCAGGAGCTAACCCTGTGCACAAAGTTTATATGTGTAGCCAGCCTGGAGTCTGAGGTGGGCAGTCAATGAATTGGGCAACAAAGCTGGTGAGTAATAGGAGACCGGCAGTGTCTGGGGAAAGGACAAAGCCAACCTTGTCATACTCACTCATCTCAAAGCCTGAGGAAGAAACTAATAATATTCATAGGAGTAATTTGTCCTCCACAGGTCTTTTCCTGTCTCTTGGTAGATGGAAACCTAGCTTAAATTTATACAACTTAATTTAGATGTAAATAGTCCTGTTATCCAGGAAAGTGACCTGTCCCTTTTTGAAAACTTGTTCAACAGCCATATCAGTCTTCTGTGACAATGAGCTCCACAGCTCCTTTCTCCTTGGTTAATTAATGCCTTCACTCTGTGGAGTGAAAAGGTAAGGAAGCCTGTGCCCCAGGAACAGCAGGAACTGCCCTCACAGACAGCACTGAGAAGGAATTCACATCACATGGTAGACAGCAGGAGGTGGAATCTGAAACACATTGAGCTGTATTATAAGTTGGTAAATTGAGCTTTCCTAGAGTCACAGTGATTGGCACGAATGCATTACCTCGCCGCTCAGAAGCTATGAAATTTGGGGTTATTCTTGCCTCAGTAGGGAGATATCACAATTTGGAGAGTGTGGTAGTGACAACATCAGAAATATGAGAGCACAGACAGCAAAGAGAAACCCTCCTGGGAGGGCAAAGAGCCATGTGAGAGGGGGGAGAAGTGGGAGATGAGGGGTCTGAGTGCTGAACTGCTGCTTCAGACACAATTACAGCATCACTGGGAAGAAATTGTGAGTTACAGAGCCACTTAAACTCCCTTAGACTAAAATATCAGATGATAGAGGGTTTCATATTCATTTTCATGTCAGGTAACATTGTTTATGCCATTTTCACTTGTTTTACAACCCTTGATGTGGATTGAATGGTGCAAGTGTAGCCCAACTTCCAAGAATAGCGGCAGAAGTCACCATTCCAGAGAGCCTGAAGGCTGGCACATCACAAGACAGCATTACACTGAAGCTATGGGCTTCCATTAAAAAGCCTTTTCCTGTATTTTCTTCCTGCCCTCATCCTTTTAAGACAAAAAATGTTGGTCAAGGCCTTGGCTGGACTCTTCTACTGATTCGTCCCTGGTGGATGGTCCAAGGACGGAAGGAACAAGAAAAGTGTTTGTAGCAATTCAGTCAGAACAGACTTAAAGATTGAGACCATGACATAAAGACACAAGAACTTCCATATTCAGTCAGACCAATGAGCCATGGAGGCTCAGTCCCTAGAGGTGATCAGTAAAAGACAGTTTGGGAAACAGTGTGGGAAACAGTGGAGGTAGACTGTTAGTTGTTCCTTGCCCTTACCTCCTTGTTTCTGGCAGTCGGAGGTTTTACGATATTTCTGATTCAGAGACTGCATTTAATCACATTAAATCACCCTGTTTGTGGTCCCAACTCCTCACAGAAGTCACTGAACTCCTTTTGTTGTTTATGTTCACTGGGGTCAGGCCATGGCTTATTCTACTAACATGATGGAATGAAGAGCTCATAAGCTGTTATTCATGGTAAAATAATAACGTTTGCCTACGTTGGTTCCTCTTCTCTGCTTGCCTGTCCTCTCCCAAGGGCTGGATGAGGAGGCATTTCTTCACAACTGCATTCCATGCTGTCTTTTGGGATATAAAGAGCCTGGAACTGGACAGCAGGAAACTGCTAGTCCCATGGGCTGCAGGAGCAAGCGGAGAGGAGTGCTGGTGTATCTCCAACACATGCTCTTGAAGTAGCACAGCCCATGCAGCTGGCTCTGCCTGACAGCAGATTTTGGGCCTGAAATAGCCCCCTGAAATACAGCACGTAGTGCCAGACAGGCACATGCAAGCGGTGTGTGATATATGAGTAGAAGGAGCGGGCAGAAGGAAAAGGACTTCCTTGAAAAGGAGAGAAAAGGGCTTACAGTTTCTGACTTGGAGGGAGAAAAGATACTGCCACTGGAAGCATCTTGGTTCTGTAAGTGAAAGGGTTTATTGGCTCCTCCTGATTTCTTAAGAACCAGTGCTTTGCCCCCTACTGAGCAATCTCCAGACACCGGCTTCTGACAAGGCAAGAGTTTCTGCTGAGGGCCCTCCTGCTGGCTTGGGTAGAGGTGTCCTCATGTCAGGCAGGCAGGACTTTTTGCCAGGGGTCATTGGTCAGAGTATGGCCGCTTGCCTCAAGGCTGTCCTGGTTTCGGCTGGGATAGAGTTAGTTTTCTTCCTGGTAGCTGGTATAGTGCTGTCTTTTGGATTTAGTACTGGAAGAATGTTGATAGCACACCGATGTTTTTAGTTGTTGCTAAGCAGTGCTTAGACAACTCAAGGACTTTTTCAGCTTCTCCTGCTCTGCCAGGGGCACAGGAAGCTGGGAGGGGACACATCTGGGACAGCTGACCCCAACTGACCCCAGGGGTATCCCACACCGTATGACGTCATGCTCAGCACATACCGTTGGGGGAAGAAAAAGGAAGATGGGGACGTTGGGAGTGATGGCATTTGTCTTCCCAAGTCACCATTACGCGTGATGGAGCCCTGGTTTCCCAGGGATGGCTGAGCCCCTGCCTGCCCATGGGAGGTGGTGAATGAATTCCTTGCTTTGCTTTGCCTGCGTGCGTGGCTTTTGCTTTACCTATTAAACTGTCTTTATCTCAACCCAGGAGTTTTCTCACTTTTACTCTTCCAATCCTCTCCCCAGCCCACTGCGGGGGGAGTGAGCGAGTAGCTGTGTGGTGCTTGGTTGCCGGCCGGGGTTAGACCACAGGAAAGGCTAACACTGTTAGACTTCGAATAGAAGAGTGTAGCAAGCGACAGGGTATTTCCATGGGAGACTGAGTTATGAAGTACCCTGTTCTATATGTACCGGAATTTGGGGACAATGGTACAGGAGAATGCGTGTGTTCCAGTGAGTCGGGAGTCCCAGAGTACGTCTCTGGCTGTGCTGGCCAAAGCAGGGTAAGATGATCTGGGAGCACATGCTTCCCCCTCATGGCACACACAGACTGCCCCACAAAAGCAGTAGCTTCTGCTCTGCAGCAGGTTAGACACAAAGAAGCAATTAAGGTGAAAGCAAACATACCTCTCTTTGGCCTTCCTAATTAATAAATCAAAAGCCAGGTGTACGGTGGGAAATTACACATAATGACCTCTTTATTTGATTTGAGAACAGACCATGTTTCAAGCCCAAATGTCATTCCCTGACTCGATATCCTACCACCGGCATCCCAAACTGCTTGGTGTGCGGGGTGTCATAACTAGGCTTCCATGTTAGGAACAGTAGCAGAACATGAAAAAAAAGCAAAATTCTCCAGCAGTTGACTGGAGCTTGTGTTAGAGGTGGCCAGAAGGAGTTTCTGATTGTTGGTGGAGAAAGCACACTCTGCTAATTATTTCTGTTAAATTACCTTAATTGTATGGTTGGATATAGAAAGCAGAGAATTAGGAAATCCATTCTTTTGCCTTGAGAAATGCTGAGATCTGAAAAGGTAGAAAACCTGATCATCTCTTTCTGTACAGGTGGCCTTACCGATTCAGAAATGAGATTTATAAAAGGGTTTCTAAAATAGCACTGGTAAAACTCAAAGTAGCCTTTCAGTTGATTCATGGTTTTTTTTCCCCTCACTCTACCCATACAGTGATATTTGTCCTCTGGGAAGTGCAGAGCTACTATTTTCTGATTCAAAGCATGACACAAACAATTAACATTAGCAATCATAATAATGTGCCAGCATGGTCGAAAGCTAGCTGAATTACTTGAATCATCTGCATGGAAATAATTGCCAATGATAACTTTATTAAAGAAGCTTGGAAACCTTCTATTAATTCATGTAGTATTCCATTAATAATGATGTTCAATTAAGACAGCTGTCCCAAAGTCTGAAAACAGTTGGCAGGCAGAAATCTGGGAGCACTTTGCTGGAGTCCTTCCCATTCCATGACTGTTGAACAAGCAGGAAGCAGAATCACAGATAACACTTAAAAAAATATTTTTCCCCTTCAGTCTTTTCTACGGCAGGGATAGTGCAGAGCCAATCCACAAATAACTTG
>NW_009260479.1:1244074-1283057 GCF_000687185.1 Egretta garzetta | reverse complement strand
AAAGCAAAAAAAAAAGCCATAAATGGCATGGAGTGGGAAGAATACCTAACAGCAAGTTATTTCCCAGGCTCTGTGCCTGTCATAGCCTATTTGCTTTCATCCACATGGAGGCCTCCCCTGAGGTCCTCATGGTTTCCCCTGCATGCTCACGTTCAATCACTGCATATATTCTGGTACTAATGCTTACAGATGGGAAAAACAGCTGGGGAGGTTGGCAGGGAAAATGAACTTCTTGGTGGTAGTTGCCTGGGGAAATAAAAATATTCCCACAGGAAATGCAAGGGGCAGTTGCAAGGGAAGAATGAAACCCTGGAAGAGAGCAATAGCTTTATTATGAGGATGGGGGTGAAATGCTCAGGTGAAGAGGAGAAGCAGCAGCTTCCAGTAGTGTTTAGGATGTGTATAGACCCTAAAACCAAACCCATTGTGGAACCAGCTGTGCTCCACTAAGCCTTTTCCAAAGCCTCCTCCTCCTGCCTTCAAGCCAATTTTTAATCGCAGGACACAGGGCGTTCTGCCCGCTTTAGACACAAAGGCTTAAAGCACTGATGTTGCTAGGGTTGGGAAGATGCGGCCAAGACGACACAGAACTGGACCACAGGCAGGACAGCCCTGGGGCAGGAGCAGGCCGACTGTGTTCACTGTCAGTGTCTGCGCCCAGCGCTGTCTGGCAGCGTAGCATGGGGAAAAGGGATCAAAAATGGCCCTCTGCAAACTACCCGTGAGCTTTCTGACAGTGACCATCGCGGGTAACTATAGGGCACTGCATCAGCCTGCGCTTTGTTCCGAGTCGGCGTACAAAGAGAAATGTCGCCCCTAGGAACTACGTGGTTAAATATGGGCTAACCGAAACCCAGTCGGTCGATGCTCCAGTCTAAGAATTTCGTTCCAATCTTGACTGTGCAATCAGCTCTTCCACTGGAGAAAATTCCTCTGTTATTTTCACAGGAGCGACAAAGTCAGATACAGATGACTTCATTCAGTACAGCATGTGCTTGTGGTTTAGCTGGTTGAAAAAAGATTTAAGAATCTGCTCTAATTTGCTTTGCTAAACGGAGGTCAGATGTCAGTCATTTTTGTACTGAACAGGAAACGGGGCTGTAAATTATCTTTTTAGCAGGAGCTACCTTGCAGCTCAGGTTTTAGTACCCCATAACAAACTTGCTTTAGAGTAGCAGGGGTCCGGTATGTGGCTGCAGCCCTCTGGGGTTTATCGAAGACATTGCCCCGTTGACACAGGTTGCAGTGATCGGTCCAGACTGTGGAAGGCTGAATGTTTTCTAAGAGCGACCATTGCAGCTGGATTGCACAAATTAGAGTCAGGACTTCAGAAGCCAAACACTGAGAGCTGGTAACGGGTGATCAGGCTTACAGCTACTGTTTGGGAAATTTAAGAGTGCACAGAATGTCCTCATTCATAATCCCCGTGTGGGGTTATACAAAAAATATCTGAAAGAAAATGAATTTAAATGAGCAGCAAGGGAATTCAGGGGTTATGGCTTTTTGCCTTTAACACAATTAGCAATGCTTATTAAATTATCTACCTTTGCAGACACTGTGTGGATAAACCAAGGGGGAAAGTCTGAGGCACTGATGCTGCTGTTTACACCCTCCTTGGCCTCACTTCCACCAACACATAGTGCAAAATATTGCATTGTTTTTGAGTATTTGGCCAAGAATTCAGGAAAGACCATATAGGATCATTCAGAGCCTGCTCTTTCCAAATACCTATTCCTGTGCTTGGTCTAAATTCTTTAGCCTCATGGTGCTCTCACTGTGGGTGCAGAAATGTTTCCAGCGGTTCAACCTGGGCACCTCTCCCAGGAAGCTGCTGTTTCCGTAACATGCAGAGGCAGTCCACGTGCTAGCAGGAGTGTACATGCCCCATTTGGGGGTGACACAAATTGGGGATTTCCCACGTCTCTTGTGCTTTACTTGGCAGAGTAATGTGAAGCAGCAGGGTTCATCTTTTAGGTTAGACAGAAGAGAAGGTGGCTGGGTGCTGAACAACTCCAGTGGAGTTAGTGAGGGATGTAGGTGTGCAATGCCTTGGATGAAAACTGAAGTTGAACCATTTAGTACTTGAATGCTTGCAGGTGTATTTGTAGTGGGTAACTAAACATCTTCTCTGATTCTCCTTCCCAGAGATGACTCAGGACATGTTCTTTTTTGAATTAAATTGCACACCCGAGCATGATCAATATCTAAACTGTAAAGACCAAACTTTACTTTCTTCCTTTCTCTGAAACCTTGGAAGAGTTGCAAGGCTTGCTCCACTGTTCCCAAAAACATCATCATCTAAAGGAGACCAGAGCACAGACAAGTTTTAGCTTGTCAGTCAACAAAAATCTAATCTTGCACAGAGCAGTTCTATTACCAGAATTTAAACAAGTTAGTGTCCATCTCCAAAAACTGCTTCACATCTAAAATCTTGGCAATGACACAGAGATATACAACTAGGAACATATTTCAAGCACGGGATAGGAAGTGGCCTCCTGATCCTCCAAAACCCCGGTCAATAAAGTCATTGAGTAAAAATCCTTCATAAATTCCTGAAACGCTAGTTTAACTCAAGTTAAATTTTCCTGCGTTACATTGCTCCTGGACTGCTCTGCTTTGTGGGCTGGAAATCATCCTCTAATATCCACTCACGAGTTTATCTGTAGAGCGCCTATACCCATTTCTTCTTGCACTAACATTGTCCTTGACTGCAAGTAGCTCTTCAGTTTCTAGTGTTTATCCAGCAGTGATGTATTTATAGGCAGCAATAATACTCCTTGCCAGCCTTCATATTTCTAGGCTACAATACTGCTATTTCAGATGCAGCTTTTGAAACCTTCCACACTTTAAGAATATAGCTCTCTGGGCACACTTTTAATTACTGGTATTATTTCACGACTTCAGGAGGGCTTTGCTGTCCTCTGTGGGTTTTGCTCTAGGTAGGCTCTATAAAAGGAATCTAAAGAACAAGTCACACAGATATGAGATGGGAGAGGGGTGAGTAAAGGCAGCGGGAAGCAAAGACATTGGTCTAAGGATAATCGATAGGAAATGTGTTTCTGTCCATTAACTGAGTTTGTGAGATGAGATGCTTCCCATGACTCCAAGCAGTACCGGCACTTCAGATATTATGTGTTCAACGAAGACCACCTCATTGCATATGAGCTTATTTACAGACCTCCACTGTTTTCATTCCTGCCTTGCTTTGAGAACTTTACTATGGACTGTCACGGGTTAGGACAGAGTGCTGTCTCCAAACCTATAGCCATTGCACCCACCGAATACATGCTCTGCAATTACTGGTATTTATGATGAAGTTTAACAAATGCCGTGTGCCTGAATCACTATTTAAGGCTCTGCAATTCTAAGTGGCAGACAGAATAGACTTAACTAGGCTAGGTGGAAAGCCAGGAGGTGAAGGGGAAAATGGAGCCCTGACATGAACTGATGAATTCGGTTACTTGATGCTCTGTCCTGGGTCTTGCTCTTTTTCCTCTTGCTCCAGGACAGAAAGGTATGTCTGGGAGGACTGTGCCTTACATCTGGAGCCTGCTCTGCTCTAATCACATCAGATTCCGCATGACTTCTAAGTGCAAACCAGTACTAATTGTGCAGGTCACCTACCTGCTTGATCTATCCTCAGTATCTAGACTCTCATAGGTGTCAGATCACTTTGCTCTATGAAACCTACGCTGTATGGATGCTCTACATGTCTTCTGACAGGTTTCTAAAGGTCATTTAATAAAACTCTTCCATTCTTACTAACAGAGGCCTGCAGCAGCAGTCTCACCAAGTGCACTCCAGGATGAAGATCAAGAGGCAGTTCAAAGGAGTTTGGAACAGGGGAGGATAAAGGAAAGTAGACCTTCCTCTCTTAAAAGATGGGAGATGATTGTGGAGGGGGGAAGAAAAAAAAGTGACTATTTCATGAAAAAAAAGTTTCACTCTCTTGGGAGAAAAAAATATGTGAGTTTTAGGAAATCTGGCTACAATCACGAGAAAGAAAGGAGACACTGACTCAGGCCTATGAAAAAAAAATCAGATATTTTAAAGAGGAAATATAAAAAGGCAAATTTAGGGGCAACAAGAAAGCAAAGGTTCCCTTGAAACCTCAATGTGCTTTTGTTACCACCATACTAGCGACAAAAGATGTTATGCCAATGTTTGTGGGTTTGTTTTTTTCAGAGCCGCCTTTATCCAGCATCCTGTGCAGAAGGACGTATCATTTTTAATCTTCAGCCTATCTTCCTTTCAGCACCATCCTTCTTTATTGGATTCAAAACTCAGCAGGGACTTAGATATTTCCCAGGACAAATACCTGTCTTCCTGTTACTTCTTCTTCTGCATAAATAAATCATCTTCTGATTGAATCCAGTCAGGTCACTGCTGGCCATGGCCAGGACAGTGTTTAATAACAAGTCAGGAGTTCTACAAAGGACTCTTATTCCACCTCAGAGGCTGGTATAACAGCACACTAACAAAGAAAAAGCCAGGACAAAGCAATTGGGGTTTCTGCATTATCAGCAACAGTAAAGGAAAAATATGAAATATGATTCAAAAGAACAAAAGAAGTGATTTAATACTTTTTTTTTTTTTTTTTCCCTTCAGCTTGATAGATATTACTGATAGCAGGGTTCCTCCTATGGAAAATTCCTGCTTTACTAATGTGAGAATGGGATTATGTGGGACAATGAGAACCATGTCAGCAGGAGCTGCCTGTGTGCACATGAGGAATGGATCAAACCTTTAGTGCTAATGAGAACACACAGACTATGGGATCCACAGCAGTGCAGATGCATTTAACAATGCCCTGTGAAGTGCCCTTAGCAAATCCCTCCAGACCCTGCCCTGGAGATCAATGCAACTCTAGAGCACGTTCTGTTTATGCACAAATTCTTAATTTTTCCTTCTCAGCTTATTTCTTTTTGTTTGTGTGCTTGTTTTGTTTTGTATTGTAAAGACAGAATGGCTCTTACAGTTTTAAGACCATCTACATTAGACCTTGAGGAACCATCCTTGACTTAGATCTTTAGGAGCTATCTCAATGACTCATTGCCATTCAGTCAATATGCCAACAAAAATCAAGTCCTCTTCCATAAGCTGGGCTTCATTTTTTATTATTTAGGTGCTAAATGAAGTGTTCACTGGCTTATTTTTCATTGCACAGCCAAGAAGGAAGGATTGGTTCATATCTGACAGAACTGGAGAAAACAAGGCTGAATAGGTCTTCGCAGTAAAAGGGAGTTGTGTTGGGGTCTCCTGGCAACACAAACACAGATGGCAGATGATTTCATTACTTGCTGCTACACCTGAGCTTTCTGTTCCTCAAAATATCTTTTGGAGTACGGTTCCTTAGAGTTTAGGGCAGTAGAATGTTTCTACTGGCGTGGAGGGTGGGTTGTGAATGGAGGACAGAGGTTTGCATCAGGAACTGAGGAAGACATGAACTGGGGACAAGATGACATAGGATAGATTTGGAAGAACAGTGACTAGATCCAGTTCTTTCCCCTTCCAACTTCAGTATAACTGAGGACTAAGCTTCCCATCAACACAGCAGCTACCTGGGCTGAGGCAGCAACATTAACAGTGAAGCTCATCTCCAAAAGCAGGACATCCATCTCACTAGTTGTTCATCAAAGCAATACTCTTTGCTATGCCAACCACAAATTTAACCTGTGGGAGAACCCTCAGCCTTCCTAGCAGCTATGTTCCAATACAGCAGTGTGCTCCAGTCCCTTCATTCAGACAGGACTGCCCTTGGGACTCCATCTGCACTGACAGAGCAAAGGGAAATCAAGCTGGTGATAGGTGAGAAGCATGAAAATATGGAGCAATTGTAGAACTTGAGCCTTCCTGGAGGTCTCCTCTAACTTCTCTGTCAGCACATACTCATGAAGTGAGGTAGATGGGCGGAGTGGGGGAGGAATAAGGAACTGATATATTTCTACTTTGGGTCAAGATGTGGGACTATCAGATCTAGACTTCAGGGTCTTCTATTGCTTTTTTAGCCAGGAATTATCTAAATTGCACCCAGTTAGTAGATGCCTTCTTTCATCCAAACTAAAATAGGGAAAAAGCCCCAAATAATGGGACTCAGTCACCAAAACTGATTTGCCCTTGGGACACTTTGAAGAGGTAAGTGTGATGAATATGTGCATAACCTAGAATTTGTGTAGGAGAAATCTGTAATGTAACATGAATCTGGACTGCCTTTATTGGAGCATCTTTAGAACTTCTGAATACATGTGTAACTCTACAGACACTGAGGTAGCTCATGCTGGTTAATGCTGGCTGGACATGAGATTTTTTTTTTTTTTCATCATAAAGTGGGAATTTGAAAAGATGGACTATCTTAATCCACAGCATGTACAGGGAAGTACTTAATTACTGCAGTCATTTTTAATGCTGAAGCTGACTACTAAATCTGAATCTTAAAGTCAAAGTTTAAATGCCAGGAGAACAATTTAAAACCAACAAGGCAGACCACTTCTGTGTTAGAAGCTGGATACATTTATATCATATTATATAATTATTTTTTCATTATTTACTCAAGCATTTATAAAAGATTCAGCATCGAAGCAGATAATATAGTTACAATGAATAATTTGCATTCTTTATTCAGTGTAAATTAATTCAGGTCTCGAAGCTCTATGGGAATTAGCATTATATGCACAGCAAAAAGGTTGAAATGAAAGTTTAAACTGATGCACCATAAATGTTCCCACTGAATGTTTTAAGCTTATTTTTTTTTCTTCCTATTAGCATAGATTATTCTGTTTATAGACGCTGAGGTGGAAAAAGATTCCTGTTGCTAATAAGAAAGACCCTCTTGTTAGGAATGCTCAAGAGGAAGACTTTGTAAGGATGCTCCACTCCAGGAAAGCAGTAATTCTTTCACTTAGGTCACTGTCAATCATCGTGTTGTAATCCTGTGAGGGGGGAGACCTCCACTTGTTTCTCCTCTGCTATTAGTAAAGATTTTTTTCAAGGATTATCATTGCATAGCACTCAGTGCAGTTGATTCTAAGTTCAGGTTGAACGCTCCTAGACAAGACAGCACAAGTAGTACTGAAATACCAGCCAGGTAATCTAAGAAATAATACAGAAAAATCCAACCAGGCCACTCCTGTTAAAATATATTCCTGTGATTCAGGCTGTGTATGTACAATACATATGATGACTGATACAGCTCTACTTATTACTTTCCACAAAGTTTCCTTCCCTCCTGCCCTTTCTCTTCTCCCTGTAGACCCAACTCTTCTTCACAGACTTTCTTTCACTGACCTATCCATTTGACCTGACAATGTACCACGGAACCAGGGGAGGGAAGTGTTTCTATGCTGTTTCATTGATTTGCATTCATCATTTCATGAGCACTGGTGGGCATAAAGCTCCTCTAATGATGTTTCTCTTGTTATTTAAGAAAACTCCTAAGTTCTTTAATGGAAGAAAAATTGAAAGTAACCGAAAGCAAAATGAAAAAAAAAAAATCATTCTATCTCCTTTGGTCT
Source organism: Egretta garzetta (assembly GCF_000687185.1). Taxonomy (NCBI): domain Eukaryota; kingdom Metazoa; phylum Chordata; class Aves; order Pelecaniformes; family Ardeidae; genus Egretta; species Egretta garzetta. The sequence continues at coordinate 1,275,546 of NW_009260479.1, read as the reverse complement.
AGATCTGAGCATTATCTGTCAGAGAATGCAAAATTCCTTTTGTTATCATGCAGTGCCTTATATAAAAGAAAACCTGCCCGCAAACCCTGCAACTCGACACACTCAAATCCCAGCTTCCCTTAATGAAGCACTCTGTGCTCACTGAATTTTTTGCTGCATCAATAAATCATGTACAGTTCTCTTCCTGAATACAAATAGGCTTTAGGTCCCATGCACGGAAGCCATCGTTACAGCTCATCCAATGCATCAGTGAATGAAACCATGTATATGCTTGGGAGTGTAAAAGCCATGACCATTTTTCAAGACCATACATGACCAGGACAGTGTTATCAGAGCGCTTGAGTAACCCGGTAAGTGTCACACACCCAACCAAGTTAGAAGCATGCAAACAGATTACTCACCTCAAGCACAAGAAAAGCATAAAGGCAACTATAAGGGCCCCTACTGATATACAGTGCCCCAGGTAGTTTATGATGAGAGCAATCTTGTAATGGAGCGCATACTTCCTCTGGAGGTAAAGAGATAACATGATTAAATCAGCATGAGTCTCTAAGCACTGACATTAAGGAACAGTTAATCAGTTTAGGAAACAGTAATTACTTTTCTTGACCTTAAAATGATATTATAGCCCCAGGGCTGATGCCTATGTATAAGGCAAACATGCTGCCCAGGCACAGAAGTACAGGCTTGGTTTCATTTCCGTTTTGGATTTGTCCACATTTTCTTAAAAATATAATCAAAAAAGTTATTTTTTCACCCCTTTTTTTCTGTAATTTCTTCAGGATGCCATCCAGAGGGACATTGACATGTTTGAGATGTGGGTCCGTGTGAACCTCATGAAGTTCAACAAGGCCAAGTGCAAGGTCCTGCATGTGGATCAGGGCAATTCAAAACACAAATACAGGCTGGGTAGAGAACGGATTGAGAGCAGCTCTGAAGAGAAGGATCTGGGGGAGTTGGTTGATGAGAAGCTCAATATGACCTGACCCATATCCTGGGCTGAATCAAAAGAAGCGTGACCAGGAGGTTGAGGGAGGTGATTCTGCCCCTCTACTCTGCTCTTGTGAGATCCCACCTGGAGTACTGTGTCCAGCTCTGGGGCCACCAACATAAGAAGGACATGGACCTGTTGGAGCGAGTCCAGAGGAGGGCCACAAAGATGATCAGAGGGATGGAACCCCTATCCTATGAAGACAGGCTGAAGGAGTTGGGCTTGTTCAGCCTGGAGAAGGCACCAGGGAGACCTTATCACAGCCTTCCGGTACCTGAAGGGGGCCTACAAAGAAGCTGGAGAGGGACTTTTTACTAGGGCATGTAGTTATAGAACAAGGGGCAATGGCTTTAAACAGGGTAGATTATAGATATAGGGATATAGATATAGGGAAGAAATTTTTCAGTCTGAGGGTGGTGAGGCACTGGACCAGGTTGCCCAGAGAAGCTGTGGATGCCCCATCCCTGGAAGTGTTCAAGGCCAGGTTGGATGGGGCTTTGAGCAACCTGGTCTAGTGGAAGGGGTCCCTGACCTTGGCCGGGGGGTTGGAACTAGGTGATCTTTAACGTTTCTTCTAACCCAAACCATTCTATGATTCTATGATTCTATGATTTCTTATTTTCATTATTATGCTATTTTAAAACTTTGTCATTTTAGGGTGACAAAGCTACCAAAGACACATCTCACAGTTCCAAAAGTTATAAAACAATATTTTGTTAGGAAACTGCATGGTCTTAATGAGCCAGGTTATGCTACTTTTCATACTCAAATGGTTTGGTTTTCATACAAAAATGAATCAGTTGTCAGTAAGAATAAATAATAAGACCTTTCCATACAGGCAGATTTTTCTCTGGAGGTACGTTCCTTGCAAGCCACAATCATTATCTTTCAAACTGAGGGCAGAACAAATGCAGACTGAAAGAGCTGGAATCATAGAATGATAGAATCAGTTAGGTTGGAAAAGACCTTTAAGATCATCAAGTCCATCCGTTAACCTAACCCTGCCATCCCACCACTAAACCCTGGCCCTAAGCAAATCTGCTTAGGGAATCTGCTGGTGTCCTTTCAGTTTTGAGAGAGCCTGATGAACTAGAGATCCTGTTGGTTTTAGCAGCAACCCAGGTATGTGGTGAAGCTTAATGTATTAGTGTGTATTTCCTAGGATGCTGAGGAGATTATTGGCAGGTTCTTGATCCTGTTAGCAAAACAATAAGTACAAAAGTGCACCATGTACATCAGTGAATTTAGAGATGTGACCAAAATTTGACTGTGGACTAACTGGAACATTGTTTCTTGGTGGTCTGCTGCTGGTTTCAGAGAAAAGAGAAGACTCTCCTCTCTTTGCCTGATGCACAGGAAGAAGTAGAAAAACACTATTCAGGTAAATACTGAAGCTGGTAAAAAATTGATGGAGGTTTGCTACTTAAAGAATAAACTGCCCTGAAAAACAGATATTTATTTATTTGTTAGGTTTGGCATTTGTTTCTTTTCACGATAAGCAGATCTTTTCCCACTTTGGGATGTTGTCCTCCTTCAGAAGAATGAGACCTTTGAAAAATAACCACCTAAATTTCCTCCTTTGTGATAAAAATATAGAAGTAATATCCTACAAATGACAGTAGTTTTCTAATTTTGGTTGAACTTCCTTTGTTTCATTTTTTTTCTATTAAGTTCCCTTAACGTTTTATTCCAGTCAAAGGAATTTGTCAGTGAATGAATGTTTGGATGAAAGTACAACCAGCAGCTGTAGTTAATTTGTTCCATTGTTCTGTGAAGATAGCATCTACCAGAACTTTGCCAGAGAGAGAGCATGCCCTCTTGGAGTCATTTTCATGATGAAATCTAACTATATCTTCAGCACATGGAGTAATGTGCTGTTTCTGGACAGAACTCAACCATGTAAGGTATTTTTAAGTCTATTATAAAATCCCCTAAAATAAACTGCCCCATGGACAGGCCCATTTTCTCAATAGCCTTGAGGAGAAAAAAAAAACAAAACCAAAACCAAAACCCCATAAGATCTGAATTGCACACTGAGTTTTATTTATCCTTAAGTCACAGGGACACCTAAAGGGGAGGAAAACACACTTGAACTGATGTGCCTACCTGAAATGCAATGTTCAGATAGTGCCCTGGTAAACTGCCTTGCTTATTTACTTTCCCACTTAATTCATAGAATCATTGATTCATAGAATATCTCAAGTTGGAAGAGAACCATAAGCATCATCAAGCGCCACTCCCTGCTTCTTGCAGGGCTACTGAAAACTCAACCATATGACTAAGAGTGTCACCCAGAATTGCTCATGTAATGCTAGAAATCTTCTAGAAGATGACAATGTTTCTCCCAGGCCAAGGATCCCGCTCTTTGAATCTGACCCTTCAGCTCCCTCCTTTGGTTCCTAACTCCTAACCAGGTATGGTTCAAAATGTGTGAAAATTAATTGGAAAAAAATGTAATTAAGCTCCTCTTTGATGCATTGATGCTGAAGGAAAAACAGGCATGACTTTTATTTCTTCTCTTGCTGACACTAACAAGGTTTCCTGAAGGCAAATTCAAATATCGTAGACAAGAACTGCCTCAGTGCCTATGAAAAACTAAGCTGACAGGGTGGCAAGATCACTTTCCACCAGCCTACATGCAATCTGTAACTCTGGTAGAATTGGAGACAACACCTTCAGGGCTGAAAAACACGTGCCCAGAATCAGTCATGTGTTGGCCAAAGCTCAGTTCATGTAAAATACTTGCATAACTCTCTTCTGTCTCACCCTCTTGAAGACTGATCCATTAAAATGGTAACAACCTTCTACTGTTACCCAATATTCCTCTGCTTCCAAGAAGATATTTCAATCCACAGATTTAAATCCTATTCAGGCTTAGGAGGAGGGTCATTTCATTAGGAAGGAGATAGAACAGGAGATGGTGTGGACACTCTTTTAGCCTTGCTCTCTGGACCATGGCAGGTCACGCCACTGGAGTTGTCTTCCATGCTGTACCTTATGCACAAACAACCATGCTACACTGGGCTCCCTGCAGCCAGATTTCAGGCTAATGATGGAGTCATTCTGTCTAGAGGACTTTTTACTTTGCTTTAGCTCAGACGTGACTGCTAAACTGTCCAAACCAAATCAGCTAATGATTTGAACCAATAACCACCTAATGACAGCACTCTTAGCTCTCCAGGTGACAAGGACGTCAATCCCTCTAACAGAACTTCCTGACAGGCCCTCCCAGTGTTTACAGCACATGTCTTCCTGCAAGGCCCTGCGATCCATTCCCAGTTCAGTCACTTTAGACTTCTTCCTGTTGCCAGGATGATCTCATCACCAGCACAGTTTAAAGACACCATATCTCTTCTCTAAAGGCTTTCAGAAGCAACTTGGAAGCATCTTTGTCATCCAAGATGCCTCTGAGTTCACTTTCCTGCTTTCCTGTTCTGAGCCAGCTGGAAGCTGGGTAGCTGTGGCTAATGTGACTGTGCAGGATACATTAACTTAAGCCCAGCATGGTGCTAACTCAGCTACACAGCTTGAAGCCACCTCAAAACATTACCAGAACCAAATTCATATCCAGATACCATAGACCACATAGACAAGACCAAAGTTCCTAGTTTATAGCTCTTCTTGGAGCCTAAGATGTATTTTTTGCTGCCTGAGACTCTCATTTATCTTCTAACAAGAGCACAGGTTTGAGCCAGATGCAGCAAAGGATCCTTTGACACAGGAGCATGTAGGCTGAGTAGAAGCTTTCCATTTGTCACACGTTATGCCATCAAACAGCCAGTTGGATCAAAATGATTTCTGTACCGATTCCTGTGCCTGGAGAAGGAGCTAACTAATTGCTCAGGGGATGGGATTCAGTCTGATGTTAGGACACCTACGTTTGGGTATCCACCCAACATCTGAACCAATATCTGAAGCAAGGGCTAGAAACAGTTACACACACAGAAGCACCCAGTGGTCCCTGAGGTGCACTCAGGAGACTCTGTGCTTCCTAGCTGGTCCTAGTGACTGAGCTCCACTTGCTGCTGCTAAAGGACACAGGTATTCATAGAATCACTTTGGTTGGAAAAGACCTTTAAGATCATCAACTCTAACTGTTAACCTAACCCTGCCATCCCACCACTAAACCATGTCCCTAAGCACCTCATCTATCCTTCTTTTAAATACCTACAGGGATGAGGACTTGACCACCTCCCTGGGCAGCCCATTCCAGAGCCTGACAACCCTTTGGGTGAAGAAATTTTTTCCTAATGTCTAGAAGGTCTGTGTCACACCGGCCAGATGCATGGAGACACACTGGGGCATTTTAAACTGCACCGCGTAACTACATGCAAGCAACTAGATCCCAGCCAAAGTGGGAACCTAGAGGCAAAAAAGTCCCAGAGCAGAGTTTTTATCAGCTACTGCCACAGGTCTGGACCACAGGTAAAGCAATGATGTATTAAAGTAATCCAATGAATGTGTGTTACAGGAGTTTATGTCCCCTAAGACCGATCCACAGCTGAAAACCCCCCTAAATTTTCCTTGTTACATCACCAACGCTCCGCCATAAAGCATGTAGCACTGGACATGGGGTTGATCTTGAAAAGTCCTGTTCCTGTCCCAGTCACTGCATTCGAAGTCAAACCATGTAATTTTTTAGCACTCTGGCTGCGAGTGGCCAAGCTTGAAAGTAGTGATGTGTTCTGTATTAAAAATAAACATGAAACACAGGGTGTACCTCCTGGCTGATGCTTAACATCTGCTAGGATCAGTCAATAAGTAACAGTAGACCCACATGTGTGCTTGCATCTCACCTTCAATCAAAATGGAGGATTACGGAAATCTGTGGGGATTTTTTTTTTTTTTTTTTGAGATCACAAAGCAACCCAAGTATTTGTCTGTAGCACTGAGCATTATGTGGAGATTTCAAAAATATTCACAAATATTAATATTTGCAAAGCTTGTCGCAAATCTTTAAAGATCTAATAAATGAGTTTTTAAGCTTTTGCAAACAAGGGTGGGAGAACATCTGCGCTTTCAACTGTTTAAGAAACATGCTATTTAGGAGGTTTTAAGCTATCACCATAGCTGCAAAGTTTTTAGAAGCAAAAACAGAGTAAAGGAAATAATCCTGTCCTCTAGTAACAACACTTCTCCAGCCTCTTCAAATAAAACTTCTCTGTATTTGCTTGCGCAGAGATAGCAACTGTTCAAGTCGTGCAGACAAACACATAACGAGTGACATTAAAATACAGCAGCACTTTCCTGAGCTGGTACAGCAGACTGCTAGTATCAGATCAGGTTTCCCATACCAGCTAAACCACATCAAAGACTTTGAGTCTTTACCCAGCTCTGTACCCCATTCTCTAAATCAGCACTGGCTGCTACACCATGCCCCCCCAGCTTGCTTATTTTTAAGCGGGTGGTTTCACAGAAGTGCAAATCCGTTTCGGTCAGAGATGGTCTGCTACCATGGTCTGCTGTCCCCCTCAACCCCATGCTTGCAATCTCTCTGCTTGTGCTGGCCCCAGCACTCCTGCAGTAATGCAGTAAGATGGTTTAGGGAACTGACTAATCCAAAAAATGACCCAGAAAAAGTTAGTTTTTCATTTTAAGTGGGAAAAAAATGTAAGGAGGGGCTGCACTGGGGTGGTCCCAGCTTACATCAGCTTAAATTGCCATGGGAGCCTCTCCTCTATGCTAGACCACCTTGAACGTCTATCAGTCCCTCTGGATGGCAGTCATGCACTGGCACATTTTTTCTTACTTTCTAGAAGCCTCTAGCAAATGGAGGTGGGGGGTGGGTGGGCTACCACCAAATTACCTAGCCAGTGGGTAAGAGTAGGCCTTCCTCAGCAGCTGGTGTGTAGTTATCTGTTTTCTGATTCACTCATCAAAGCCCACATTCAGCAACAACATGGATCTTACAGGATGGATGCTGGGCCACAGCCAAAGCACATCATGACTGTTTTGGGCACAGCAGTAGTCCAGATAGTTCCCGAGTACTAAATCTGGATTAGTTCTGCAAGCAGCCCTCAGCAGGTGAGACCTTGTCTTCCTCCTCTCTGTTTGCAACTGGCATGGCACCATTCCAATGACGGAATGAGTGGACTGAACCCCAAAACATAAACAGGCCTGAGCTGCTGGGCTCCACCCTCGTTCTTAGAGGGGAAAGGCACCTCTGGCAGAGAGACAGCACAAAGCCAATGTGTGCTTGTGTCCTACCATAGCACTCAAAACAGGAGGAAGAGAAAGAGAACATGGCATCAAAGGCTTGAAGGCTTAAACTGTGTGAGGATGAATGTCTATGATGCCTCCAAGAAAAGCTGAGACATTTGACAAGAAAAGGACTTTGCATAATTGCTTGCAGCCTTTCTGAAGGAGCTTAAACCTATATGCTAATTTCATTCTGTAAACTCCTGTATAACGCAAGACTGGCTCAATATTTTAAAGACAGCTGGGACACGAGTCTGCTTTTTATGTATTTTCCTGCTGCTGCCCCTGTACATATTAGCTGAAGGAAAAATGACATTGAGTTCCAGAAAGGCCAGTTGTTGATGAGACCTCAGAAATGGTAGGTGCAGTGTGGAATCAGCTGGTGAAAGTTTATTTTTCAGTGCCAAAGAAGCTTTTGGTCTTATTGTTATTATTACTAACATTTACTGTAGCAGCCGTAGGCTCCGAACAAAGCTAGGAAGGATCTGCATAAACATACATCATCAGGGACAGAGTATAATAAAGCATCCTTTTTTTAAAAACCATCTGAGTAGGGGATATGGGGAGACGATAAGTGATTTGCCTGAATTCACAGTGAGGATTTGTTGCAGAGACAGAAATGGAATCTGTCTCAGAAGTCCCAAATTAGTATGTTAACCTTAAGCTTAGCTTTGCATTCATGTATGCTGAGAAATGTCATTGAGAAGAATGAAGGGAAAAATACAGACCTTGTCATCCAGAATAGGCTCGCACTGAGAGTAGTTTATCTTGGAAGCCCATGTCCCATTGCCCAGGCATTCTCTGTAGGCATTTCCTGGTACAGACCAAAATAAAAGAGAGATGAACACTCTGTGCTGGACTTTAAACAGCCTAGCAACTTCACAGATTTAAGAAAAGGTTGTAGAACAGATTATTCACAAGGTAAGTCAACTTATCCCACCTCTGTGATGACTAGAACAGCCTGCTGAGGAGGGAAGAGGAGAAATAAAGGACATAAACACATCAAGTATTTAAACACGTATTTAAAGATAATTACTGATAATGTTTTCTTACAGCATATGGGTTCAGAAGACAGAAAAGGCATGACAAGAGCATTGCAAGAGAAAGATTAATGTTAGTATAGTCTTAAAAAAGCAGTTAAATGATGTATTCAGAAATGGGCAGGAAAGTTTAGGTCTTCAGTGCTCCATCTAGGAGAAGGATACGTGTACGGTAAACTTATTGCTCTACTCCCCTCCCATTTATCGCACTGTAAACTAGAAGCAACATTCCTGGAGATTCTGATTTTCTAGACTCTTCTGATGCAACAACATTATTGGTAGTACTTCTGCAAAGAACCTGAAGAAGGATCAAGATAACCACATCTCCCAACCCTGGGGCAGGTGGGCTGGGGAGGCCATGCAAGAATGTCTCTGAACAGGTTTCAGAAGTGCCTACACCTAGGGTAGATGTGTTCACCCATCCTCTGTGAGAATGAAGCCACTTCTGATCTTTTCCCAAGGTGCCAGTTCTCCCAGAATGTGAGTGAAAATCACTAATTACTTCACTGAAGCAGAGAGATTTCATGTCTGATTGCAACATTACCCCAAGGAGCTCTGGAAACTGCGTATAGTGATACTGGGGGCGAGGAGGGGCGTTCAATGTCTGGCAAGCACTCCTCTTCATCACAAGGAACTCAGAGAGAAAAACTATGCAGTTTTGCTGTACAAACTACCTTCCTCCACCCATCAAAAGCACATCCAAGCTCAAGCAATAGGTTTTTTCCATGCTTATTTTGAACTGTGTCTTAGAAACAAGAAAATTAAAATAAAACAGGAAATTCAGAAAGATCCCCGAAGGACACATAAAAACAACTTCCTAAAGAACTCTTCATGATGTTCTTGTTGCCCTTTACCCAGTTTCTTCTTGGGCCTTTTCCATGATCATTCAGTGACAGTTCAGCACCCAGCCATCAGGAAAATAAGATGTCAAATACAAGCATCAGACTGAACATTTCTAAAAGTGCTGTTGAGAACAGCCATTGAAAAAGGTAGCAAGACTTTTGAAAAGGTGCTTTTTCCTACAGCGAAAGAAAGTCCACATGGAAAACAGCAAGGAACGGTTCACCCAGATGTTCCAGATTACCCCGTATCCATACAGATCACTGAATTTCATACTGCTATTGTCTATTTGTATTTTTTCACTGATTTTTCTCGGAGTGACAAGTCCAAATTAAAAAAAAAAACAAACTAGTAACATTTGGGTCAACTACAGAAACATGTGCTAAAGGTTAAGGACCTCAGTTTCCATTTCTGTCACTAGTTCACAGACAATTCACATACTTCCCTCTCTTTCTTACTGGAGAATCTGGTATAGACTGCCATTTTCTGTGCATTTTTTTGGTGCCATTTTCCCCTGAAGGCTAAACAGGTGATTAGACTTCTTTTCTCACTGCTCTGTTTATTATTATTCGACATCCTAAGCTAAATATGTCTCGGTGCATCTTTTACCCCCTTTCTCTGAGACCAGGTTTGAGTAGGTTTCAGGTGGTCGGATCCGAGTTACATCCCTGAAAGCCCTTGTATTTGGCCCCTCCTTCTGGCCAGTGCTGAAGCTCTCTGTGCAGAATGGTTGCTGATGGTAGCAAACATCTGACTCTCCAGACAACACGTGGGAAGCTTTGGTGCCTAGTTGGATATTGAATCCCTCTTCCAGGATAGTGCTCATAAGAAATCCTTGTTTTATTCATCCTGACTCTCCCTTTCCCTCACCATATCTTTCCAGCTTGGGTGTGGAGACCACAAACACAATCAACACTGAGATGCTTAGAACATCCAACTGGGTCTACATAAGTACCTGGGAGGAAAAGGCATATTTGAATCAAGGAGTTATTTATCCACGCAAAAGGAAAACCACTCTTCTTTTTCTGACTTCCCTCTACATGAGAAATCAATAGAAAATGAAAATAGCTTGAAGCTGGGTGAAAGAGAAGGGGACTGTCAAAACTAGGGAAAGGAGACAAACCATGTATTCTACCTTATCAGGCCATGATGCCTCTGTCTCCTGCACTACATCTTCCCTGCTCATTAAAACCTTGTTTTCAGAAGGATAACTGTGTGTCTCATGTTTTTTGTCCAAAAGAATTATTAGAGCACAGATCACCATCAGCAAAGCAAGATTGAGTGTAATGAATGTCATCCATTTCCAGCTCTGTTTTGATATGCAACTCCTCCGCTTAGAATATTAGGAGCCATAAAATGTGCCCCTGAGCTCTCTTTCAGTGCAAATGCAGGAATCCTGTACAACATCCACATCAAAACAATTCTTTGAGAAACAGTGATCTGGGTTTATGAGCTGTCACACCAGACTCTTACATGGTGAGTATCTGAACAAGGGAAGGAAAAAATCAAACTCTTGAATTTCTCTAGTCCAGAATCTCCTCCAGTATCAGCCACTTCTCAGAAACAAAAGCAGCAGATAGATCTGACTTCTGGGAATCTCTCATTCCAAACTCCAGTAATTGTAAGTAATTTATACTTCAAAGCAAAGGTCTTCTTTCTTTATTCCAAATGCCTTACAGCATTAGTTCTAATAGCCAGGTGGAAACAAGTTTCTAAGCATAGTGAATATATTTTAATATATCTATTTCAATAACATTATACAGCTCTTTTACCCACTGCTTTAAAGGAGAAATACCTGATTAGTGAGTGAGGTAATATTAGAGAGTAAGGGCCTCACTGCAGGCTTCTGGAAGAGGCAACTCTTGTTTATGCACAGGTGAAACCCATGGACTCTACATAGTGAGCCTAGCATTTCTTGGAGACATTGGACCAATCGCATATGCACTGGACAGAGGTTCACTGCCTTCACAGGCAGTCAGCCACATCTGGCATGTGCTGAGCTTCCTGTGTGTGCTTGTGTATCTCTGCACAAAAGACCCTGGATAAAATTATGGCGACTTCAAACAATCGTCTTAGTATTTTTCATAGCAGCAACCAGCTGCTTCATAGCATCCCTGCTTACCGTCAAAAGCAGCACAGAGAAGATGAAAAAATAACAGACACTGGACTTGGTGACAGGCTGAGTCACTGGGACAGGCAGAGTTGTAGCAGTGATCAAAGCAGCAAAGAGATGCCAAAAAGATGACAGACACATTGGTTCTACGAAAGACAGCAATGGAAGATAACATGTCCCCTGGCTTCAGAGTATGTAAAGGAAGAGAAGAGGGAAACCAACAATCAGTGATCTTACCAAGAGACTTCTATAATCTCTTTGGTGATTGAACATGCTGAGGAATATTCCTTCTCACCTGGTTTTCCAATGAGAACTGGGATTAATGTGCTTTGTGCTAGAAGCATTCTTGCCCTTTGCTTTAAAGCACTGTGTACAGAAAGAGATTGGATTAAGTTCAGTTTTTCTTAACTATTGTCATGAAGAATAATGGGAAAATGGAAGAGTCATGATGGAGAACTCCATTGTAGAAACAAACAATGAACACCCAGGCAGAAAAGAACAATTACATGATCTTTCTAGGGCAACAACAGCTAATGAGAGCTATTAGAACTATTTCTTTTTTTCCTAGTTAAAAAAAAAAAAAAAAGAAGTGTCAATTTTCATTTCCTTAGACAAATGGCATACTGAAGAACTCAGTATAAATCCTCTTCTTATTATTCCTCCTTCCTTCCTGACTTCATTCTAAACAACTGATACACAAAATAAAGAGATTTTTTTTGGTGGTTATAACTTGTGGTTATTCGTGCTCTGTGTGCACTTGCACCCATATAATACAACTGGACAAGCAGATTTAATCTTCATGCAAACAAATAATAAGCGGTAGATGACTCATGATGACACAGGCAACACAGCCATCAAACACATAGCTTTTGACACGTCATCCAATATTCATTTCTATGCTTCAGTCTATGGCCTCTTCTTTGACTTTGGAAACGTTGATTTCCCTTTTCTGTAGATTATAAGCAACATTTGTGGCACTTGATTGCTTCTGCTTAACCATCAGTCCAGGGCATGGGCAAGGAGGTAAAAGGGAACTCTCTGAATAGAAAGAAATATCCAGTAGTGTTCAGAATGTCACTCAGGTTGTTAACTTCCAGAAAATGTACTTCATGCCCTCCAGGCCAGCCAGTATAACATATTCATTTTAATATTTTCTCTAAGGGCTGATTCAGTCATGCTGATCATAGTCATATTCTATCAATAAAGGCGATGATCCGAGGGCTGGAGCACCTCTCTTGTGAGGACAGGATGAGAGAGTTGGGGTTGTTCAGCCTGGAGAAGAGAAGGCTGCGGGCAGAGCTGATTGCGGCCTTTCAGTACCTAAAGGGGGCCTATAGGAAAGATGGGGACAATCTTTTTAGTAGGGCCAGCTGTGACAGGACAAGGGGTAATGGTTTTAAACTAAAACAGGGAAGGTTTAGACTGGATCTAAGGAAGAAATTCTTTACAATGAGGGTGGTGAAACACTGGAACAGGTTGCCCAGAGAGGTGGTGGAGGCTCCATCCCTGGAAACATTCCAGGCCAGGTTGGACGGGGCTGAGAGCAACCTGATCTGGTTAAAGATGTCCCTGCTCACTGCAGGGGGGTTGGGCTAGATGACCTCTAGGGGTCCCTTCCAACCCAAAGCATTCTATGATTCTGTGATTCTATGATGACAGCAATGGCAGTATTCCCAGAGTCAAATGCAGCAATCAGAGCCCCTCAGACAGCGTAGTGCAATACTGTAGTGGTGGCTGCTGTTCTGACAGCCCAATGCAAGACCTTGATGCTACAGACTAGCCAACATTTCAGCTCCATACACAATATAGATACGCATACACAAAGACAACAGAAATATCAATATTTGCAGTTCCCATGGGCTGTAATGTGATGTAAAAGGGCTCTCCATTTCTGAAAAACTTTGTACCACATCATAAAAAGGTAGGTAAGAGAGCTGGGCATGACTGTGAGCATGCATTAGCAGGAATAGAACTGGGAAACCATATTCCTTACAACCAGCTACCTGTAACAGGAAGAGCAAACCTTCAAAGTACAAAGCTGTTGTAAAAGCAATGCTTGCCGAAAAGCCCTAGAGAACAACACTGTTCCATTCTGCTTCATAAAGACTTTGTTAGCAATGTGTCACTGCCCATGCTTAGCTTAATCCTTAGGAGCTCCTTCAGTGCCCAGGGAACTTCTATCACTGCAGATTTCACAGGGTCTTCAGAAATTACCTCCTGTTGGTAAGTGTTCAGGAGTGAGCAGTGTGATGAGGATACTCTAGGTAGTACTATGGTGCCAAACCTCCCTCACTCCAGCTCTTGGGAAAGGTGTGCCCAGCTCAGTCTATTTTTTGGTGGTTCTTCTCTGAATAAAGTAGAAAAACGATCAGATAACTACAGGAATGTCTCACTCATACATTTGTATATACATACCCACATACACACAAACGCTACTATATAGAACTTGATCTTAGCGGAGAATAATCATTTAAGAGCAAGTGAGAAATTCCAAGGTGGAGATCAAAAGCTCCTTGAATGGAGAAGAAAAATACGGCGCTACATTTATCCAAAACCTGAGCATGATAATCACAATTCTGACTGGTTTTGGGGCAAACAAGATTTTAAAGAAACTCCAGAAAATCTGTTGTTTAAATAAAGAGAAGCTGATCAACCCAGATTTGAGCAATGTATTCCCAAACAGCTCATACACCAATAATAATGGATAATGATTTTGATCTGATGTGGAAGGACATGAGAGAAGCCTGTAGACTTTATTTGTTCATTTTGAAGGTCTCCTCACACTCAGGACAGCTGGTGTTTGAGAAGTGGGGAGACATTTAAACTCTGTTTACAGCTTTGCCCATAACCTTCTTCAGCATCCCTGCCACTCAGTACTGGTATGACGAGACTAGCTCTGGGAAAACTTGCATGGGATTGGAGTTTTTCAGAAATAAACTCAGGGACCTTTATCCCACAAGTGAAGCATGACTTTTAGCCATGTAAACTCATGCAAAACGAATTCCTCTCCAAGATGTTACACTTTATTAACAACACTGCTAGAAATCCATCTAAAAAGACCTCAGTGTTGTGTCTAACCAGCAAATGGAGCAGCAACAGTCAATATTTGTCATCACAACTGTGATTTTTCTGCTTCTTAGAAACCACTGAATTTGAATGACTGTGATAAGTCTTAGCATTCGGTGTAACTGACTGCTTCAAAACTACATGAAGATTGTGTTTAAAATACTGATAACCAGTAACACCACCAACAAAAGTAGACACAGATAGAGTAGCTGCAAAAGCTGCGCCAATAGGTGGATTGAAAACTGGCTGGATGGCCAGGCCCAGAGGGTGGTGATCGGTGGCACAAAGTCTAGTTGGAGGCCAATGACTAGCAGTGTACCCCAGGGATCAATACTGAGTCCAGTCCTGATTAAGATCTTCACTAATGATTTGGTTGATGGGGAATAGCGTACCCCCAGCAAGCCTGCAGATGTAAATATCAGGCTTGCTCATGACAAGCTTTGGGATGACACACCAAGGTTTAGAGGGACAGGGTGCTAGCAAGGGCCCTCAGCCTGTTGTTCTGAGACCTGCTGGATACACTGCAGCACACTTGAGGACCTACGGATATGAGTCAGGGACTCCTGAGGTAATAGGAGCTAAGAGGCAAACACCAGTGAAATACCTCAAAGGAATTAAGGGCTGTTCCTCTAAGAAGGTGACATGGCGACAGTCCAGCTGAAGTGCCTCTACACCAATATATTCTGGGGCCACCCAGCTGGAAAGGAGCTTTGCAGAAAAGGACCTGGGTGTCCTGGTGGACACCAGGTTGAACATGAGCCAGACGTGTGCCCTTGCTGCAAAAAAGGTGAACGGTATCCTGGGCTGCATTAGTTAAAGCATTGCCATCAGGTCAAGGGACATAATCCTTACCCTCTACTCAGCACTGGTGAGGCCACCTCTGGAGTACTGTGTCCACTTGTGGGCTCAGCAGAACAAGAGACATGGGGACATACTGGAGAGAGCTCAACAGAGGGCCACAAGGATGATTAAAGAGCTGAAGCACCTAACATATCAGGAAAGGTTGAGAGAGCTGGGACAGTTCATCCTGGAAAAGAGAAGGCTCAGGGGGTGGGGGGCAGATCTTATTAATATATAAAAATACCTAAAGGGAGGGTGCAAAAAGGTTGGAGCCAGGCTCTTTTCAGTGGTGCCCAGTGACTGGACCACAGGCACTCAGCACAAACTGAAACACAGGGGGTTCCATCTGAAAATCAGGAAACACACTTTTACTGTGAGGGTGCCTGAGCACTGGCACAGGTTGCCCAGGGAGGCTGTGGAGTCTCCCTCACTGGAGATATTCAAAAGCCATGTGGACATGGCCCTGGGCAATCGGCTCTAGGTGGCCCTGCTTGAGCAGGGGGGCTGGACCAGATGATCTCCAGAGATCCTTTTCAACTTCAACCATCCTGTGATTCTCTGATTAACAGGACACTATTATGCCATGCAACAACTTTAAAACACAGCTTAGGTTAAATGTTTTACATCAGTTTGAGAGGTAAACCCTTGACCGTAATTTTTTTTCCAACAGCAGGTGAAGTTGCATTTCCAAACAGAATATGCAAAGAGGAGTATTTGATGAGTGAATTATTTTTTTAATTTATTTTTTTAATTGACCCTATTGAAGAACATAAAGTCTTTTAGGTAGCGGTAACTCAATCTGTATAGATTGGCCTGGTGGCAGCTTGTATTTAGTCAGTAAAAGTTCATTAAAAGCATGAAACAAACAAAAGACAGGAGCACAAGGTAGAGGTAAGTGGCTGTAATTCTCAGCAGGACGTTAACCATATCCTTCCAGTCATTAGCTGGTCAAAGACGGTTCCAGACCCTGCATGCAAGCACTACTGTAACGGATCTTGTCCTTGACAACTGGAACTAAGCTGTTTTTGAAAAAGATTTTAGTAATTTTGCTGTGTCTCATGTAGATGACCTTCTGACAAGGTTTACATTTCCAGTCATCATTAAAATGGAAATCTGCCTTCTCCAACTTCTCCTGCTTCTGCCTTTCGTCCTGGATCCTAAGCACAGAGAGTGGCTCTGTAATCATGAGACAAGTTCATCTGCTACTGGAGTGAAGGTAATAAATAGGCAAATGAATAAATAAATAAAACACAGTCTGTTAAGTTCTGAGCTGTGCATAGCTAATGGTATCTGACAGCTTGCTGATGCATGTTAGCTGTCAGCCAAGCTGAAACGAAGGATCCATCAACCAGAAAACCAGAACCCCTACTGAACAACTCCCTAGAAAGTGCAAAGTTTTGGAAAGTAGAGTTAGCAGTGACTATGCAATCTCAGAGAATCACAGATGCAGCAAATAACTGGAAGAGTATAGCAGGTCATGTCGTCCATCTCCCTATCAACAGGAGTTGTTCAGTCCAGATTAAGAAGCGTAAGCCCCAAGAATTTCTAGTAATTGCTTTGTAAAACTATTTCAGACAGTCTGTTAAATCTATCCACTGGGAATTTATTTGCTGGTATCCTAAACAACTGTTTTCCCCCCTCCTTTTTAAGACAACTATTAAACTCTTTTTTTCCTCTGTATTGCCCCCTGACCAACCTGAATAACTTGCCTTCCTTTTCAGGGCAGGTTAGACCTGCATATTTACCATAGGCAGAGTTTAACCTTGTAATTTAGGATACCAACTTGCAACTAGCCTTGTTCAGCACATCTTACCAGTCCTTTCCTACACTGGCTCCAGGGCACAGCAAAGCAGGCTCAATGGTGTCCCCCCCCATCATGGAGGTATTTATACTAAGTTTGCCAATGGGAAGCAAGCACAAATAAGTGAGGTTTTGCCTTAGGCATGCCACATTAAAATAGGTTCTGCGAAATGCTGGCCTTTAAAATCAAAAGAGACAGTGGAGAAAACCTGTCTTGTTTCAGTGCCAGGCCTAAAGCTGGATGACATTTTCTGAGCTGAGTAAATGGTTTTTGAAACACACAGTTTTGGGGCAACAGGAATCACTTGTTAAGTCTGGTAAATTGGACCCAGGTTTTACCTCCCCAAAAGAAAAATTTTAGAAAACTTTGAACAACACAGGAGTAAACCAAACCAAACCAAACCAAACCAAACCAAACCAAAGCATTCCAGCGTTGAACATTGTAGCCCGTAAGTTACAACATGGAGCACTCTTACTCTGGTCCTTCTACTGTTGGACTTCAAGAGGAACTTGAACCCAGTTCAATGGATTCCTTCCTTTCAGAGTGTCCTATCACTGGGATATTGTGAGTTTCTCCCATTGTCTCCTCCAAATAATTTTTATTTATTTAATGTCCAAAATACGACATTTTCCTTGGTATGAAGCAAAAATTTTTCTCTTGGGTACTTATCCACCATGATCCCTGTAAATCCAACAAGAACCGCATGATATAAATTCCTTAGATTGGTTACTCAGACTTCAGAGGATTCAGATCAAGTGAGACAGAAAAAAACTGTGTTGCATAAAGCATATGTTACTTCATGTATATACTATTCTTAGCTCTTTTCCAAAGTCTCAGACAAACAGCAAGCAACTAAAAATAGGGATTGAATCATGGGACTATAAATTATTTATTCATGTGCTATTCTTCCTCTTTGGTAGGTTTCTTCTGACTGTTGCAGTGACAAACTAGAGCCAGGTAGGATTCACAATCCACCAGTACACTGTTGGCTATTTCTAGAAATCGTGACAGTGGTATAATTGTAATAACAGAAGCCCATGAGACTGAAAAGAAAAATGTCTCTCCACAGACTTTATTTGTGAATGGGGGATATTCAGACAAAAATAAGGAGAGGAAAGAACAGTTATCCAGCCAATGCTTATTACTTTGTACATCAGCCAACATCATCCTGAAAGCCAAGCTTTTTGCAAAGAGAAGTTTTCTTAGATGTCATGGATGGTTTTTTTCTTTGACATTTATGTAGAATTATAATGCACTTATAAGAGAGTCTTGGAAGGCAGATAAATAATACTTTAGACAAGAAATGTTCTCCTAGAAAAATATTTCCGACCTCAGGTCTGTCTTGCTCACCAACCTGACGTTTCTCCAGGCTTTCAAGCACATAAGAAACTGCTCGGCTTTCTATCATTTTCCTTTGCCAAGAAGTCCTAAAATGCTTTGTGAGAAGTTCAAGAAGTCTAATTATGCTCACTTTCTGTATCGATTTCCTATCTGCTAAAAAGCTCAAGTGATTCACCCAGGTCATGTAACATGTCAAAAGCAAAGGCAGGAACAGAACCTTTTAGAAGTGTAGAGGTTTTCCAGACTTCTTCAGTTTAGAAAAACATTTCCCTGGATTTCTAGCCCACAGCCTACTCCACTAGGCATATGGATAAAGATTATGCCCACACCTTTGTACCGGCTCTTGCACAGATCCTCTCACTCGTGTATACAGCACTTCTGAACCCAACTTCCCTTAGACAAGCTGAGCAGGTTTAATGCTTCCTGGACTATAGGAATATAAAAGGGCATCTGACGTATACAGTTCTGTTTCTACCTCTTTCTCCACCTCCCATTTTTCACCTAAATGCTGAAGTCCAAGAATCAACCTTTATTAAATCTTCCCCAGGCAACCCTTGGCTGCCTCCTAAACAGGTTGGCTAGGAACCTCCTTGGTGTGTTGCCTTCTTCACTGCAAACCCTACTGAGACCTGCATCCCATGTGCATCTCCTTCCTGGGCCAGCCAGCTGTTCCCTTGCCTCTCCTTTCTGAGATGTGCCTCACTGCTGAGCCTTGGCTAAGATCTTGGGCTATGCTTTCACCTTAAAAACAGCTGATTCCAGGACCCACAGCCTGGCCTCCGTGTCCCTGCCTGTTTTCTCCGCACTCCCATTATGGACCTAAGTAGGTCCCAGTCCAGAGTTTCTGATTCTGATGTATCTTCACTGTGCTCAGCAGGCCACTCTTGTCCTGGGCGGGGGCTGCCTGGCAGCAAGCATCGCCATTTTAGCACCTTAAGAAAGATCTCATAGACTGAATTGTGCAAAGCTGTCAGAAAAGTGGCTCTTTCTAACTTTGTTCAATGAAATACCTGTTAATATAAAACCATACACAAAAGAAAGCACACATGCTTTTGGACTTTCCAATCCCTTGCAAGTCAACCCCACACAGTTCTCCTCAGGAAATAAAACCACAATTTCTTGCAATATTTTTTCACTCTTTTCATTCCTCCAGGGTTAACAAAAACTGTTCTGTAAAATACGTCTCTTTGACAGTGCATATTGTCTTTCTTTACAGCTTATTTTGAACAGTTTCAGGATTGAGGTGTGGACAGTGGTAGGGAATCCCCAAATGGTTGCCCTTTCCCCAAACAATCACTCCTCAGAAGGATGATTCGGGAATTATCCCAGAGGCTGCTTTCTCTGTCACATCTCCTTACAGCTCCTGTTGTAACCCTTCTATTAATCATTCAACAAAACAGAGTCATTATTCATGTCTCTAATTACTATCCCTATAAACCATTACTTTCCTTCGGAGCCTATTTCATGGCTTGTGGTTAAGAACTCTTGTTTTGAAATGCTAGGACCAGGCAGTTACAGAAACAGCTGAGGGAACACCAAGAAGACAGGGAGAGCGGGAGAAGTGAACAGGCTCACCAGCATTTGATAAATGCTCAGTTAACCCTGCTTTCACAACTATGCAAGTACACAGGTTTTTTCCTCATACTGATTGACATGACAGTTTGGGCCACACGTGCCAAAAGCACTAAGGAAGGGCAAAAAGGAAAATAATCCCTCCTTTCAGCATCCTTTTCAGCATCTGTCAAAAAGTGCTGCATTACCTGAAATTAAAAGGGTACCTTGTGATAGCCTGTGAAGTTCATCGTTTTGAAACAAACGGAAATTACTTTCTTCTGTATTGTGTTGCTGAGCTGAACTTGACATGAAGATGCAGGGTGAGTTTGCAACCTCCCAAGGCTGTTTGCAGCTAATTCCCTGAGACAGCCCATATGCAAACATGAATGCGTGTGGAACCCAATGGTTTTCAACCCTTACCTCCATCTATCTTTAAGCAGAAAGATAAAAGAGGGAGATTATGAAGTTACATAGCAACTTCAATACAATATGTATTGAACTATTCCTCAGGTTATCACCTCTTGCTTTCACCTGGTTGTCAGCACATGAAAAAAAAAAAGGAAAAAAAAAGGGGAAAAAATAAGTACAAGAACCCTGAACTTCTTCATTCTAGCTGAACAGAAACTGGAATTTATTTGATTCCCAAAAAACCTGTTGTGAGAGAAAAGTCTGAAATTCATGCTGGGCTTACCATTTACACAGACACCTAGTCAAATTAATCTTTGCTGTAAGGCCAAGTATCATACACCAGTAAGACCAGACATCTGTCACTCATTTAACATGCACAGACATCACCCCAAGTCCAGCAAGTCACAGAAACGTGGATCGCTGGAAACTAAAGCAGCACTCGAGCAATCTCTCTTCGTGGTTGCCCTATTTTTGTATTCCTCCCTACAGAGGAAAATGAGCTCAAGATTAAGACATATAAATTCTGATATCATGATACAGATGCTCACAGGTAAGTGAAGGTTATACGGTGCATGCTGCTAGATAGACATCTAGTATTATTTGAGGTGGCCCACGGTATCCATGGCATCTACTCAATCTAGGGCATCCAAATAGTGCTAGATACTTAAGTTTAAGCAATTGAACTGACCCCTCGTGATTGCAGCCAGCACAGTCTAGATGGAGAATCAGCTGATCCATGGCTGTTAACTTCACGGAGCTGAATGGTTCTTCCATTGACTACATCGCTGTTGACAACAGGAGGAACTTAATCACCTAGAGCTCATACAAGCACCTTTGTATAGACAACTAAATTTAGATGTCTGGGCTAAACAAAATATTGGCCTAGATGGGCCTGTAATTTGACGCTAAACAACCACTTCTATGTCTGTTTTAAAGACTTCCCTCGCTTGAGTCTGGATGATACAAGTGTTTTAAGAAACATGGGCTATCATCCAACTACTGTTCATAGCAATCATGTGCAAATTGCTAGGAAAACTTCTGTGGCCCAGAACACGTGGGAATATCCACCTACATAGAAACCTAAAAACCACGAGTGAGAAAGGTGTAGTCTAAGAAAAGGCTCTCGCTGCTGGTTAGTCCTACAGGTCATTCATTCTGCCGC
Source organism: Egretta garzetta (assembly GCF_000687185.1). Classification (NCBI taxonomy): domain Eukaryota; kingdom Metazoa; phylum Chordata; class Aves; order Pelecaniformes; family Ardeidae; genus Egretta; species Egretta garzetta. The sequence continues at coordinate 1,254,192 of NW_009260479.1, read as the reverse complement.
TGTTCTGCAGCGGTAGTGAGTTTCTGCAAAGCGCTAGGACTGGGGGAGGGCTGAAGCACAGCTTGTTGCTCAGCCTGGCAGACTAGGAGAGCACAGAGCTATGAAGCTCCCTGCCTAACCCCCTTCTGGAAAGCTGTCAGGGCACCGTCTGATAATAATGTTTGATCTTTATAGTAATTGCCTCTTAGTTGAAATTCAGAATTCAATTAGTCACTTGCCATAATTACTAAACGCACAGAGATGGTGATGACAATGAGAGGTGTAACTGTACTTTATTACCCATAGTAAAGCACAGTGGAATTGAGAAGCACTACGATCTGATTAACACAGTAGTGGGAGAGAGGGGAAAGGAGCCCAAGGCTGGAGTTCACCTAGGAGAAGACAATTTGTACAGCCTGTTGGGGTAAACGAGTCCCAGTGTGCAGCCTCTCTCTAGTTTAATTTCTGCTGAGGTTAAGTGGGAATGTGGGGAGCAGTGTTCTTCTCACAGAACCTTCACTGTTTGGAATTTATTCAGGAATTTGGTGACCTTACGAAACCTGAGTTGCAATCACGTAAGCAAAGCACAGCTGTATGAATGGTTCATGATGGAGCATAGAGTCAGTGTGCACTGGGAATCCTGACCTGGTCCCAGTTAAGAGCTCTGTAAAAATAATGAGAAAGGTGGTTGAGCAAAGGAGGTGGTGGCCAGTGACAGGACTGGATTCCAAAATGCACCCATTCATGTGGTATTTGCCTGGTAAGATTCAAATACCTTTTGACCGGGAATTCAGATGAAACCTCCAGTCCAACAGCAGAGTCTGAGAGAGGAAAGCAGCACACAGGAGAGAGAAGGGCCCTCAGAAACTAAGAGCCACCCAGAATACAAGGAAAGATATTACACATGACACAGGGAATGAGTCTTGCTGAAAGGTGAGGAGGATTTACAAAACCTGATTATCACAGAGCCAGCATTTGGGTTTTGTCTATAGCGCCGTAACATCCATCAGGAACCAGAACAGTTGTTCGGATTTACAGGGAGGTTTTTTATTGGTTGTGTTTTTTCATGTCAAACTCTTGTCCAGATCATAGATCCAGCCCTTTATAAGAATCATTGCCTTTTAGAAAATTACAGTCTTACAGGATTCAGCAGATCCTGTCACACTTGCATGTCTTAGGATGTCTGGACAAAACCACAACATATGCTACTATCAGCTTATGCTGTGTTTGGTTGCCAGAAAGCACCTTGTCTTCCTTAAGCCTAAATATCCAGCAGGGGAGTTCAGGAAAGAAACAGACTGTCTACAAGACAAGAAAAAAAAGAAGAAAAAAAAGACTGAAAGCATGAGACGGATGACCATTTTCCAAAAGCATGCCTGCCAGCTTTCATAACTAAACCTGATATAAAAGCCTAAAAATTCCAGATGCTTCTTGGCAGATATGAGCCCATTTTGCTGAGCCACAATTCTTCTAAAAAAGTAACTCCAAAGAGGGGATAAAAATGGGCAAGTTCTCCGAAGTTCTGTGAAGTCAACTTAATTCTTAATACAAAATCCCCCATAATCATATTGTTTTCCAGGATGAGCAAAATACTCAGCAACACTAAGAGTCTGAATTTTGATTGTGGAGATGACTGCTGATGTGACAGGTTATAAATAGTTTCGTTAAGCCATCACAGATTAGGTTTGTTTGAGATGAGAAAGTGAAGTCCCCTCAGATACAGGGAGATACAACACTAAATCTAAGTCTTAAAGTCCTATTACAGCTAATAATAGCACTATCCCTTCTGTTGATTGTCTCTCCTTATAAATACCCCCCTTCTCCCACTGGGGAGCAGAACAAGGTTTAAAAACAACTGCATGAAAACTCTTGCCAGGAGAAAAGCAACAACCAGCTCAGATCTTCTTTCTTACACGGCCAGAATGAGGAACAGGAAACATTCATTAAAGAAATTACCATAAAGAGCACTGGGCTTGAGCTCCAGTTTTGCCTCCCTGTCTATCAGTTTTCCCCTTCCCATTCTTGAAACCAGTACCAAAGGTTTATCGAATAAATAACATATACCGAGCACAGCACTGCTATGGAGAACACTGTGTCCAAAGATGTTTTACCTGGTGATGAGGGCGGCAGGCATTAGCTGACTTTGTAGATATGCTATGTACTACATTGATAATGTACCTACTTGTTAGAGCCTGAATTTGAAAGTCCACCAGCTGCTTAAAACACCCCATGGTAGGACCCATGGTCTTATGCTTTAAAATACTGCTTCCATTGCTGTAGACACTGTTGCATTTGCCTGCTTTCCCAAAATGTATCATGAAACAGGAATCATGTGCCAATCCTTTCCTTTACAACACTGTGTGTCAAAGTGAGATGTTTAAGTGAGATGAGAAACCTGAGAGAAATAATACTTTATCTAATGTATGCTAGTACTGGACAGGTACCAGGAAATTTGGTTTGCAAGTGATATCAGAAAGGAAGTGAAAAAATACGAGATTAATTTTGAGAGGAAACTGTGAAGAACCAGAGCATTCTGTGAGGGCTGTTTTCATGCACACACCACCTTATGAATCAGAAAAGGCAGATCAGAGATATGCATTTGGCACTCTCAGTGCAAGGTGGGACTGCCTGCAGTGCTCCTCGGTCTCTGTTTCAGTCCAGCTTCCCAAGCCATCTCCTAGCTCGCACACAAGTGATCTTTCTCCTCAGAAGAAACCCCCTGTGCACAAGGAGCTGGGTGATCACATACTGGCCAAGAGGACCATGAAAAATCTGCAAAAGCTCAGGCAGGTGGAAAAAAGGAAAAGAGGCTGTTCCCCTGACATAACCTTATTAATACAATGCATCACTCATTTGGAAAACCTGCTGTTATGTGGGAAGGTGCTTTCTTATCACCTGATAATTATTGTCTCTTTGGGGGTTTGAGATGGCATGGGAGGGAGAAAAGGGATTTAAAAAATCTCTTCTAATTTTATAGCATATAATGCGTGCTGTCAGCACATGCTGTGACAGTCTAAGAAAAGCATTTCAGCAGCTTCATTTCTTGGCTAAGCTCTCCGATGAATCTTAAGAGCTTGAGCTCATTTCAACTAGGAATGATTAGTAGGCCATCTCTGAACCATTCCAGGTTCACCATAGCCTGGCAAACATGGTGTGGCAGCTTCAACATCATCCCACGCATCTATTTAAGACCCATATATGTGCAATCTCATTGCTGTCTGTAACGCTCTTCATAAAGCCCTACCATGGAAAGGATCAAGATTTCAAACCAGGCCAAAAGCCACCCTTATAGTGGTATAGTTCATTCAACCCCCTGAATGCAAGCTACCTACTGGCGGAAGCCTGCCTCAGGGAAAGGCCATGGGTACTCTGTAGAGAAGATGTCCTTGTATTAGTCTCCCTGCACCAGTCAAGGTAATAAAGAAGCATCCGGGCAGTCTTTTAGTGCCAAAAGGCAGCAGAGACTCCATGGCAATGGAATTTTTGGGAACTGTTGCAATAAACAGGGGTATGGATTTGTGTACAGCAAGAACAGAAATGGTTCTCCCAAACCTGTGGTAGAAGAGAAGATGCTCCCACTCAGCGCTTTCCAGGCCACATCTGGAGCACTACGTTCAGTTCCGGTCCCCACTATCCAAAAAAGAGGTGAACAGGCTGGAGGGGGTCCAGAGAAGGGCCATCAAGATGATCAAAGGACTGGGAAGCCTCTCTTAGCCATATGAGGACAGGCTGAGAGAACTGGTTTTGTTCATCCTTGAGAAAAGGAGGCTCAGGGGTGATCTCATCACCGTCTACCAGTATTTAAAGGGTGGCTACAAAGAAGACGGAGACTCCCTTTTCATAAGGAGTCACATGGAAAAGGGGTAATGGGTACAAGTTAATCCTGAGACAATTATGATTGGACACAAGAGGAAAATTTTTCACAGTGAGGACAGCCAACCATTGGAATAATCTCCCCAGATGAGTGGTTGACTCCACCACACTAGACACTTTCAAGACTCAGGTGGGCCATCTTGTCTAGGCTGTACTCTTGCCTAGAAAGGTTGGACCAGATGATCCTTGAGGTCCCTTCCAACCTGCTATTCTATGATTCTCTCTAAACAGACGCTGCTATGAGTCCTTGATTACCATTGGAATTAGCTCAATCACCCAGCAGAAGAGAACTATATAATAGGTACCACTATGCAAACTCCCCAGAGTCAGTTATGTGTCACCTGCAGGTACTGAAATTTCTGAAAAGTGAAGGTTGGTGATGCTCTGTGGTCAAAACTGGTACTACCAAAGCTGGCAAAGAATGGTATTCCCTTTGACTAATTCGCCACACAGTTCCATGACTACAAGGAAGTGGATGGAAAGACTAAATAAGTTCATGCTGGCACAGAATATTGCACACCTTGCAAATGCTGCACATACAGTTCTCAACAGTTACATGCACTGCCTAAGATACAGGATGTTAATCTTATGCTGGTGATACAACTCTTCCCCTAGTACAAAAAAAGACAGAGCAGCCCCCATAATATGTTAGAGACTTGTCAGAGCAATAAAAAAGATACTTCTCATTGTTTTAACTTAGCTCAGATTTTTCCTCAAACATTCATTAATTTCCAAGCAAGTTCCTCTTACTCTGTACCAATCTAGAATGACAATATTTAGTTCGCTTTAAAGTCATACTATTGATACCTTGAATTCTTCACTTTCAGGCCATCTTTGTAAATTTTATTTCTGGTTATAATTACTACTCTTTAATTTCTCCAGTCCTGCAAGAGACTGGAGGGTGTATACTATGAATGAATATGATAGCCCAGGTTTGTCTGTGCTTGTTTCCAAGCCATCAGACCCTTGTTCTAAAAAGCTAAAACTCTCCTTCCACTTCTCTGATTGCAGAGAAGGAGCTTATTCTAGCCAAGAAGGAAAGGTGACTGTGTTAACGATAAAGAAAGCCTTTCCTTATATTTCACTTTTTTTCTTTTTCTGAAGCTGACTATGAAGGTCTTCTCTTTAGTTCTAGAATTGAGGCTACCAGAACCCAGATCTGTTGGGTTTCATCAGCCACGGGTTTATGTACCACCTTCCTGGGGAAAACACTGGCTCCAGGGCTTCTGAAGAAACACCATCAATTTGACCCAGACCGAAAATAACCAGTAAATTGTGGCATGTGTAGGCTTTAGGCTTTTTTGCCTTTTTTATTTGTTTGGTTTTGGTTTTGGTTTTTTTTAACCCAGATCAGTCTTCAGAGCCTGGTGTGGTTCCCAAAGGACAATATAAACATGAATGAGGCACTGGGGAAACAAAAGTTGGAAAGAAAGAGGTTGAGAGGAAAGCAAGTCAGTCTTCTTACCCCAGCACCATCCCCAAACAAATGATGCATCCAGCAAGGACATCAGGCAAGAACTTGAAGTGGAGGAAAATGCTCTAGGTGTTTCAAAGAGGATAAAAGAGCTGGTGCTGCTTCAGCATACATCAGATTTACAGTTTAATACAGATAACTGCACACAAGACCATTAGGCAGGATGCTGTAGAAAGCTCCTATCATTCAGTAGCTGAATTTGCTTGCTCTTTAAATAGTTGCAGATTTCCTGTCATGATGACATGGAAGATGGGTTGTCTACAGTGAGAATGCAAGAAGGGGATTTTGAGAAAATACAATGAGAAATAGAAGGAAAAAAGGTGTCTTTAAAGAGATTTATCATTTCCTTTCAACAAAGAGAGCAATAAGATCAAGTAAAAGATGTTTGAAAGTATTCATTCACCTAGGAGAAGTGTTTAGTGCTCATCATTCACTTCCATTTAGATGAGACTCTCCTATTTAGATGCTTACTACCTTCTTTGGTAATAGATTTTCTCTTTTGAAAAGAAAGACATTACTGAGAACTCATCCATGACATTTCTTACACCGAGGCAGATTTATCCACAGTGCCATTCCCATTTCATCCACAGAATTACCCCCTTCCCCCAAGAGCAAACTGAGTGTCCACTATTTAACCGTTGGGTTGTATCAAAAGAAGTGTGGCCAGCAGGTCGAGGGGGGTGATTCTGCCCCTCTCCTCTGCTCTGGTGAGGCCGCACCTGGAGTACTGCGTCCAGCTCTGGAGCCCTCAGCACAAGAAGGACATGGAAGTGTTGGAGCGGGTCCAGAGGAGGGCCACAAAAATGATCCGGGGGCTGGAGCACCTCTCCTATGAGGACAGGCTGAGGGAGTTGGGCTTGTTCAGCCTGGAGAAGAGAAGGCTGCGGGGAGACCTGATTGCGGCCTTTCAGTACCTAAAGGGGGCCTATAGGAAAGATGGGGAAAATCTTTTTAGTAGGGCCAGCAGTGACAAGACAAGGGGTAATGGTTTTAAACTAAACCAGGGTAGGTTTAGACTAGATATAAGGAAGAAGTTCTTTACAATGAGGGTGGTGAAACACTGGCACAGGTTGCCCAGAGAGGTGGTGGAGGCCCCATCCCTGGAAACATTCAAGACCAGGTTGGACGGGGCTCTGAGCAGCCTGATCTAGTTAGCGGTGTCCCTGCTCCTGCAGGGGGGTTGGACTAGATGACCTCTAGGGGTCCCTTCCAACCCTAAACATTCTATGATTCTATGATTCTATGATTCAAGTGAGGACTGCTTAATTCATGTTCTGCTTGGTACCAAACAATAAAATCTTAAATCCCAAGTTTGCCATGAACAACTGTTTTGTAGAAGGAAAAAAAAAAAAAAAAGATACATTTGAATGGGCAGACAAACTGCACTGGACTTTAAGGAATCCAGAGGCATGAAGAGGTGTCTTAAATTTATAACACTTTTCAAAGCAACACAGCTTTGGCTTCATCTGCCAAATAACAGTGATCTACTGGCTTATATATCAAATATTGGAAAGGTGTTATTAGGCTTGTTTTCTCTGATAGATGAATTAAAATGTAACTTGGGTTTTTTTTAAGTTAGGGTGAAACTTTGATTGTCTTTGCATAACAGTGCATTATGTTTTATAGCAATATGACCTTCCTGTGCATGTTATGATTGGGGTACAGAAAAGCTACATAACACTGTTGAAAAATATGTTAGCTTGACAATTTAAACATACTTTGCATGTGCACAGGAAAAAATCTGCAGCACAACATAAAAACTCTGCACAAATGAGCATCCAAATCCTGAAGCCTCTTCTGTAAGAAAAATAAGCAGTCACTTACAGTCTGCACTGGAAATGTTCATCTTGGCCCAGTGTCTCAAGAGACTAAGTGCTGCTCCATTAAGCTTTAACATTGTTTTTGTTTCCATTTTTACTCTATATATTTTATTTTAAAATACTGCAATAGGAAGACCCAGTCTATCTCCAGCTGCTGTATCATCTCCCTTTCACAGAGTAATGCTAAATGGCAAAGACCTTCTGGCAGAACCACAGTTTTTCCTTCAGGAATGCAGTTGCCACCCCCGAAGGCATATCATTCCATATGCAGGTCAGACCTTATCTCTAGACAAGATAGAAGAAAAGGAACAAAGTTTTTAAAAAAGTAACAAAATGGGGTGCAAAGATCCATAGTGCTAAGTTCTAATTAGGTGTTCTAGCATCTCAGCCAGTCTGGCAAGGCTGTCTAATTAGCTGTCACAAACTACACCTAAAGAATTCTTTGAGCTCCCTCTTTTTTTTGCATTGCAGTGATGGCTCTAAAAGCCATTCAGGCAGTCTTTCCGTTTTCAAGCCAAGGTAAAACAGGCTTTCCTTGTGTATTTTTAATCATAAAAGCAGTACAGATGTGGAATTTTCTTGGGTTATTACTAAAGATGGGTATGTCCAGAGAGTGATTTGGTTTACACATCTTTCTCTGTTGACCAGAAATGGAATTGAGATGACAGGCTTAGATTAGTCATCATTCAGAGATGGCTAAAATTCAGTGAGATAAATCCCACCTTATGTATATGGCCCAAACAAGAATTTATTTTGGATCTTGAGGTTCAGCAAGTATAATGCTACCATTTTATAGCATGGAACTTAGAAGAATTCTAGAGTAATAAAATCTAAATGGAATTGTACCTTCTTTCAGGAAGGGCGTGATATGGGAGGGTCACCTAGTGCGCACACAGAACACGAAGCAAGCCGTGCCTGCAGAAGAGAAGTTAATAGTTCCCGAATGTGGACTTTGATCCCTCTATAGTTTTAGGAGGAGTAGCGGCAAATTAATACTCGCAAAAGAACATTGTGAGTCTTCCAAATCAGATTCTTTCTTCTGAAGTGGCATCTGGAGATTCTGTACAGCACTGACTTCAGTTACAGTAGCAGAAGCCTCAATCAGAGACCCAGGCCCTCACTGGGCTGTAAGATGGACTCACATGAAGTTGAAAACAACACCCTTCCTCAGTTTCTATAAGCTAAGGTTATGAAATAACAGTATAATAAGAAGAAAACAGAGGTAGGATGCAGGATCCAAGCCAGACAGTGAGAAGACTGCAAAGAGCATAACGCAAAAACCACTCCCAGATCACAGCTAATAACGAACACAGATGTTCCAGGACAGAGTTGCCATTAGCCTCCATCAAACCCACACAGCATGGTACAAACCTGCATTCCCGAAGAAGCGATGATCACAGCGAGCACACCAAGGGAAGGATGGCTTTTATGTAAGTACTTCTGACACTCATATAAAAGCCAGGCTCAGCCCAACCATAACAAAAAAGCAGATTGGGGAGTTCACAGCTGAACCTTCACTTCACCTGCTGTAGCTTGCAAAGAGAGATTTGCAGCATAACACTTCCCAAATGCAACATTAGTGAGTAAAAGACAACTTCACTGTCACTTACGCAGTTGCAATGTCTTGGAGTAGTTCCCATTAAAGATTTTTTTAAAGGAAATCATTACTGAGAATTTTTTTCTTCTCAGCTATCTGATCTTAATTATATCATGTAAAATGAGATCATTTGATGCGCTACCCTTTAACTCTTCTCTTAAAATAGAATCTAAATCTTTATATAGATAGAAGATTCTTTTTGTAATTACACATGAAGTGTTTAGATAAAATGTCTTTTCCTTTCCTGTGCACAAGAATTTATCTTTGGATCAATCAATAGAAGGTTAGCAGACTTTCTAATGAGAGCACAATGTTAACTAAAATTTGTTCTCATTATTTTTGAAAGATGAAAGAGATGCAATATACATCATGTAACAGTTTCTTCTCATCGTCATCTGTGAAATTCAGTTGATCGCTGCACTTAGCTGTTACACGACCATACATCCAGAATATGATAGGAAGAAACATTTAGCTTCAGAGAAATACTTGGGATTTAGTTTAGTTAAGAGAAGAATATAGCTCATTATCTCTGTTTAAATAGATTTACAATGCAGTATGCATGTACCAATTACTTCAAGTGCCTCTGTTCCCTTAGTGTTGAAAATCATTTATGAAAACTATTCGTGGGATGCTTCAGACTGCAGAGAATGCTACTGGATTACATGTGACCACAGCCAGTTTACAAACCCTCCTCTAAACCTTTCTACCTTCTCCCTTTTTACCACTTACTTTCCACTTACACACTTTTCTATCCTGAAATACTGTTGTTCATGATCAGTCGAAACAATTGATCCCAGAACTCAAACACGGATTTACACATACATTTGTAGGATTTTGTGAGCCGTATAGTGGCACTAACACTTCCTTAACTGTGGCAGCTTTCTAAACACTTCATTCCGTAACCAGATGAAACATCTGGATCAACAGGAGTAAGCAGTTATAGAATCATAGAATGTTTTGGGTTGGAAGGGACCTTTAGAGATCATCCAGCCCAAACGCCCTGCAGGAGCAGGGACACCTTTAACCACATCAGGTTGCTCACAGCCCCGTCCAACCTGGCCTGGAATGTTCCCAGGGATGGGGCCTCCACCACCTCTCTGGGCAACCCATTCCAGTATTTCACCACCCTCATTGTAAAGAATTTCTTCCTTAGATCCAGTCTAAACCTACCCTGTTTTAGTTTAAAACCATTACCCCTTGTCCTGTCACAGCTCTCCCTACTAAAAAGATTGCCCCCACCTTTCCTATGGGCCCCCTTTAGGTACTGAAAGGCCGCAATCAGGTCTGCCCGCAGCCTTCTCTTCTCCAGGCTGAACACCCCCAACTCTCCCAGCCTGGCCTCATAAGAGAGGTGCTCCAGCCCTCGGATCATTTT
>NW_009260479.1:1238074-1244025 GCF_000687185.1 Egretta garzetta | reverse complement strand
CCCCCCAGTCCCTCTGGGCAGGGCTGCTCTCCATCCCTTCATCCCCCAGCCTGTATTGATACCAGGGGTTACCCAGTAGGACCTTGCACTTGGCCTTGTTATACCTCAGGCCCACAGTTCCTTTGGCGACAGAGTGCCTTAGGAGAGTCCTACTTTGTGAAAGAGAAAAAAAAATGCTGAAAAGCAAGAGCTTCACCACCTGCCCTTTCCAATATCCTGTGAAACAGCAGTGTAAAAAGTGATAACCGTGAGGGAAATGGATTCACAAATGCTGCTGAAACAGTGGAAACCGAATTCCCTGAAGATCTGTTGAATGGAGAGCAGTTAGTGAACGGAAGCCTGGAGGTGTCATGGTAGCGTTCCTTGACAATCAGCTGATGGCACCAGACTGTCTGAAAACTGAGAGCCTTGTCTTTGGAGCTAAGTTAGAGAAGGCAGAAACATACACTCGGCTTTTATAGTGCTGTGGAACTTTAAGGACCGTGTTAAACAGGATATGGTGTCAGAAACTCCAGGAAAGTTTAAAAATATTTTTAGGGAATGAAGATTATTAGTACAGAACAGGGAGTTTGTCTCAATGAAAGAAGATAGTTTCTGAAATCCTTTGAAGTAAGACAACCAACCTAGAACTTCAGGTAAAAATAACAAGTCGATGTAGTCTGGTGTCTATTTTGGGAAAAGATACGTGCTGCAGGCAGAGAGAATTTCTCCATATGACTTCATTAAGCTGTTACGCGACAAAAATGTCTTTCAGTCAGCACACTGAATCCTCATTGTTTTCTGAGACCAAAAACCAGTCAGTGTATTTAGCTATAGACCATGTGTTGAATTTAAAACGTTTACACCTGGTTTAAAATACAGCCAGAGATCACTGAAACAGCTATATGAGAATCACGACTGTAGGGAGTATTTACAGAGAAGCGATGGGAACATAACCAAGCCAAACTGGGCAGTAGCACACCCAAGCACTGACATAGCTGCCTTTTAGTCCTAGCTGGGCCAGAGCATCAGAAACTGATGGTTGTGCTGTTACAGCTTTGATGTTATTAGTACCCAAGTCAAGCTACACCACGTGCATCTGTAACAGGCAACAACTTAAATCACACCTCTGCCTGCAGAGCAGACCTGTCCCTTTGCACGGTTCTTCCGAGAAATCACTGATCTTCCATATTCAAGGTAGGATATGCCACTGAAAATTAAGTCAACTTGGACAGACTGCATAGAAATGTCAATCTGCAAATTCCATTCAAATGCCCCAGTTTATCTTTCTGGAAGCACTTCCTTAGGACAACAGCCTGTGCTCTGTAGCATTCAGTCCCCATCACCATATTTCTAAGCTCTAAGAATTCTGAAAAAAGAAAGTCAGAATTAATTTTGCCATATTTATTTCATATCCTCCTGTGGTGGGCTGACCTTGGCTGGCTGCCAGGTGCCCACCAGACCGTTTGCTCTCTGCTTCTCCTCATCAGGACAGGGGAATAAAATAAATGAAAAACTCGTGGGTTGAGATAAAGACAGTTTAATTAAAAAAAGAGCTGAAACTGGCTCTGTCCAACATGGGGACAGTCCCTGGCTTCTTGTCACAGAAGCCACTCCTGCAGCCCTCCTGCTGTCAAAACCTTGCCATGTGAACCCATTACACCTCCTCTCTGTCCTCTCTCATGCTTTCTGGTCTTGTAGAGCTTCCTAGTAGTTGCCTGGGGCAGCACGTATTTTCCGGTTTGTTTAGAGCCTACCAAAAAAAGATGTATTCCCTAGGCACCACAGCAATGCAAGCAAAAGGAAGGTAACTTACACCATCAATAATCATCAATAATCTGGTCCATATGTGAAGAAGGAAACAAGAAAATACTGTGACAATGAACACCACCACAACAATGAACCACAATATCACAACAAATGAAAAAAAAAAAAATCTCTTGCCTGATCTTACCAAAAAAATGAAATCAATTCTTCTGAAACTGCAAAGCATTATTTACATTTAATGCATTTGTGAGATTCTTCTAAGTATTCAGGACATTGCTAATACTGGAGTTGAAACCTACTTATTAAAAAACACTTTTGTGGATATATTAGGACTTCCAAAAGAACACAGAAATGTCTCAAGATCTTTTTCCCTATCAATGATCTGACTCTTATTTAACTCTTTTACGCAAAGCTTCTCTTGCAAAGCTTCCTGCCAGACCCTTGTAGTCAAAGCGGGTTTATGTGAACTGTTACTACACGGTGCTGCTCCTTCATTACGAAATTATATGTATTATGTACAGTATAATTGTATAATCTGTGTAATTAGCCCATCTCAGTCATTGCTGGCAATGGAAATAATTGTGAAGGTTGAACAGAGGGGTAAGTTAATGGCACCCATTCACGAACAGGGATTGCAACTGTAAAACTGACTGGCTCAAGCTCTCTGGCTTGTCCCAGGGCACAGAAAGCTGGGATGACCATTAACTAGAGGCACTCAAAAGACACTGATTTATAGCAAATACCTGCTGTAAGCTGCAGCAAACCAGAAGCTGACTCGTAAACATTAGTGTCTGTGAGCTGGGGCATGGGATGAACAGTTACAGTGTCCTCAGCTTCTACATTAGGCTGTGTCAGACCCACTGATGCATCAAAGCCCCACGATGCACAGCAAACCCCTAATCCTTCCACATTCCTAGTTTTCTTTACTTTTCTTTCCCGCCTTGTTCTGACAATAGCTTTGTTTCTCCTTTCACTACTTACCCACTTAAGTATAAACCCTGATTCTGCACTTTCTTTAACATAGAGTTAAGCTCCTGGTTTCACTACCACTTCATTCCTTACGGTTGTGGCCAGCCCAGACCCTAACAACACTGCCTCACACACCTGCACTGCTCACAGACAAGTTGCAGCTGCATTCGTGGGGCTGATTTCAAACAGGCAATAAACCTTCACAGAATCAATCCATCATTGGTTTTAGCATGAAAAGGCAATGCAGAGCCTGATCAAAGGCTGTTTTCTTCTAAGATATTGTCTTTCTCACATCTTTGCTCGAGAGTCTGAATTCCTCTTCTTCATTTGTGCTATGATGTTGCATGATGTATTTGAAGTGTATTTTCAGAAAAAAAAAATATTTGAAGAACTAAACACAGCCTATGGCAAATGAAGACAATCTCCACTGATAAAGCAGGACACTTCATTAATTTATTTCCACTGGATCAAGGAATGAGGTAAAATCCACTGGATGGGATATCTGACAACAGAATATGTATTATACTAGCAAATGTAGCCTAGGAAACAACTCTGCATTGCAGAGAACAGCACTGAATAGCTGAATAAATGTGATTTTGATAACCACGCACTTCCTTTGGCACACAGAAAAATTGCAGGTGCTACAGCCCAGCAGATCTGCATCAAAACAATAAGGCATGAAAATAAAGAGACACAGATGAGCTGTGAAAACATATAGTTAAATACAGAAATATATTGGTAGCTGTAGGGATTGCTTACATAGATACAATATCCTAGCTCATGGATATTTTTGCACCTCTGAAGATGTTAATTACAGTAACTTGAGTTTTCCCAGACCACACAAAGGGATGCTTTCCATTCAGTTCACGTTTTCGTGTTGAGAATGGAAGATTTTTATTGCTGAAAGAGATTCCTGGAGACAACAATATCAAGATATTGAAATCCAACTGCCTGCTTAGCACTTTGTATGTCTGAAAAAGTCTTTGTGTGAAAACTGTTATAAAGGACTGCAAAACACAGATTCTGTCCTCAAAACTGTCCTGCTCAGCTCCAAAGAGATTAATGACACTGAGAAACAGAGGTGACATATCACCAGGGAACTTCTTGCACGCTAAACCTAAAAAGCAGGAGAGAAATCTTTATAGAGTTGGATGGCTTCAGAGTTCCTGATTTATTGGAGTTACTTTACAAAGGACAAGACCGAAGGATGGAACACTGAAGCAGCTCGCCTGAGGCCAGTTCCAGGCTATGAACTAGGTCTCATTTACTGCCTGTTCTGGCAGTTACAAGCTGCAGTCAGCATGAAACTACCCCAGTCCTCTCCCCTTCAGACTGGCACAACCACGAACGCTCTCTCTTGGCTGCAGCAGGGTACCAGAACCACCCCACACAGCAGTGATGTCCCGGATGGATCAGTGCAAGCTATGGTCAGGCAAGTCTTTGCATTTGCACTGAAAGTTGCTCTTTCGGGACAACACAGACAGAACCAAAGTTGTTCTAATGTGAAGTTGCAGGCCCATCACGTGCCTGCCCACCAACTCAGGGGACAAGAAAGCCAGAGGAGAGGCAGCAAGAAAAGATCACGAAGGAAACTATGAACACCTCTTCCTATAGGAGCATGGAAAGAGAGGAATTACCTAGGCCAAACAGCTAATAATAATGCTGCACAACACCTTTTCATTTACAAGATAGATACATTGGTTCTGACATTTTCTTCTGATGAGTTTTAATTTGCTCAGAGACTCTGGTGGCACTGCCGTTGGTAATTGTGTCTGTTATTCTATGCTGCCTGCCTTGGATGCAGTACAGCATGTATCGCACTTACTCTTTGTATCTGGTATTTAACCAACAATTCCCTTCTCTCACCTGCTGTTCTTTGGGATGGCAACTCAGGTTTTTGTTTGTTGTCTCACAGCTGGCAGACAGCTTGCATGGCACTCCAGTTCTTCCCCACAAATTCTTTCTGCATGTCTCCTAGTGTTTGCCCCATCCCTCTGTCAGGGTTCATGCCCTGCATTCTTTGACAGCACTAACATCTGAGCCATTCCTCACCTGTGTTCTGTTATGCCATCTTTCCCTCTAACCTCACAACACTTTCTCCTTAATTTTCTAGGAGATGGTTGCTGCTTCTCACCTCTGCACAACCTGCCATGCTACACCGCCAGCTTTTACTCCTGCACAATGGCATTTCAACATTTTAAATCACTTAACCCATTCACTAAAGTCTTCTGCAGGACCTCCCCCCTCACTGATTCCCACAGCAACTCTTAACTCATGTTCTTCTTCAGACACAAGGTCTCCGTCTCTCTGCTCACTTCGACCTCAACCAGTAGCCTCCCTTTCCTTTCCAAGTTTGCTTGGTTCATTCTCTGCTTTTCCTTTATCCTTTTTCCTCCTCATACTTTCACTCTTCCTGCAACCTTTTGTAATTGCAGAAGAGAAATAAGTTAGTGGTGGAATCCAGTCAAGTACCAGGGAGATGAAAAATCTTTTAATTCTGAGAACTTTTCTACATATTAGCCAGACAGTCTCAGAAAGCGTCATCTTTCAGGTGTGGCGCGGCTCCTACATCAGACATCTTGCTTGGATGCAACCTCCAGGCTTGCCAGAGAGACATCTGAACCAAGTCACTGTTTCTTTCTTCTGAGAGTTGAACAGGTTTATTCCTCTCACCCCAAGGATGTGGACACCAAACTCAGAGTTGAAGTTTCCAGCAAGCAGCATGCTAGTGGAGTTCCCCAGGGCTCGGTACTCGGCCCAGTCTTGTTCAACTTGTTCATCAATGACCTGGACGAGGGGATAGAGTGTACCATCAGCAAGTTCGCTGATGACACAAAACTGGGAGGAGTGGCTGATACGCCGGAAGGCTGTGCTGCCATTCAGCGGGACCTGGACAGGCTGGAGAGTTGGGCAAAGAGGAACTTGATGAAGTTCAACAAGAGCAAGTGTCGAGTGCTGCACCTGGGGAGGTCGAACCCCATGCACCAATACAGGCTGGGGGATGTCCTGCTAGATAGCAGCTCTGCTGAGAGGGACCTGGGAGTCCTGGTGGATGACAAGCTGACCATGAGCCAGCAGGGTGCCCTTGTTGCCAAGAAGGCCAATGGTATCCTGGGGTGTATTAAGAGGAGTGTGGCCAGCAGATCGAGGGAGGTTATCCTCCCCCTCTACTCTGCCCTGGTGAGACCCCACCTGGAGTACTGTGTCCAGTTCTGGGCTCCCCAGTTCAAGAAAGA
>NW_009260479.1:1232681-1236394 GCF_000687185.1 Egretta garzetta | reverse complement strand
GGCTGATACGCCGGAAGGCTGTGCTGCCATTCAGCGGGACCTGGACAGGCTGGAGAGCTGGGCAAGGAGGAACTTGATGAAGTTCAACCAGAGCAAGTGTCGAGTGCTGCACCTGGGGAGGTCGAACCCCATGCACCATTACAGGCTGGGGGGTGACCTGCTAGATAGCAGCTCTGCTGAGAGGGACCTGGGAGTCCTGGTGGGCAATAAGCTGACCATGAGCCAGCAATGTGCCCTTGTTGCCAAGAAGGCCAATGGTATCCTGGGGTGCATTAAGAGGAGTGTGGCCAGCAGGTCGAGGGAGGTTCTCCTCCCCCTCTACTCTGCCCTGGTGAGACCCCACCTGGAGTACTGTGTCCAGTTCTGGGCTCCCCAGTTCAAGAAAGACGAGGAACTCCTAGAAAGAGTCCAGAGGAGAGCTACCAGAATGATAAAGGGACTGGAGCATCTCCCCTACGAGGAAAGGCTGAGAGAGTTGGGCTTGTTCAGCCTGAAGAAGAGAAGACTGAGAGGGGATCTCATCAACGCATACAAATATCTTAAGGGCGGAAGTCAAGAGGACGGAAGCAGTCTGTTTGCAGTGGTGTCCAGCGACAGGACTAGGGGCAATGGATGCAAACTGAAACACGAGAGGTTTCAGTTGAATATGAGGAAGAACTTCTTCACTCTGAGGGTGGCAGAGCACTGGAACAGGCTGCCCAGGGAGGTTGTGGAGTCTCCTTCTCTGGAGATATTCAAAGCCCGCCTGGATGAAGTCCTGTGTAGCATGCTCTAGGTGAGCCTGCTTTAGCAGGGGGGTTGGACTAGATGATCTCCCGAGGTCCCTTCCAACCCTTACGATTCTGTGATTCTGTGAACACTCAGGACCTAGATGTTTGAAACTTCCAGTACTTAAACTGCTTAACTTCATCTCGAGGAAACTATTTTTATCTGGTCCTTATACCTTGAGCAGACAGCTTTTCTGAATGAGCCATCAATGAGTCAGCGACATGTCAGGATTAAATCAAAGCAATTAGCCCTGCCTTTTCCAGCTGATTTTCATTAAGGTAACACGGAAAATAGACAAAGGTCAATGCCCCATGAGTCTCATTTGATTCCCCTAAAGGCAAGCAAAAGGATGAGCGAAGTAAAATGATGCAGAAAAATTACACAGCAATAGGTGTATGGTATCAAAACAAGAGACTGAGACAACTCTCACTTTGTTGCACATCATGTAATACAAATTCCTCATATTCGGTTTATAGCTCAAGTTTCCTAGAAAACAAAAGCCACCACCACTAAGTTCCATGTCACAGGTGTCCACGAAGAACAAAAGATTGATGATAGAGACCAGGGAAATCTGCAGGGATATCACAAAGCCACAGAGATGCTGGTTAGAAGGAGCAGTAGAGTTCATCTAGTCCAACTCGCAGTATGTCACGTTGCCACACCGTGTTTATTTTCACCAAGGAAAGCCAGGGCTTCCTCTGCTCAGTGCTCAAAATCACTAGAAATACTTCATTTCCAGAAGGAACTGGTAAAACCAGAGTAAAGTTTTCAAAGCTGCTCATGAACCTAAGGACTTGGACACATAACTGACTTACCACAGTGAAATCAATTTCTTTCCCTGAGATTTCAGAAGCTGAATTTTAGCTTAGGTTACCAGAAGCTGAGCACACACACAGTCAGTGTCCATATGGTCCAAGAGCATCAATGGCTCGTTCATGTGTCTGGCCCATTCACGGCACTTTCCATGCTCAGTCAGGTTGCTGCAGAGAATGGGAAAACGGAACCGGGGTTTTGATAGAGAGACTAGAAGAGGTAATGCATGGGAGGCAGACAGGAGGCGTGCAGTTGTCGAACACATCAAAGAAGTGATGAAAAAATAACAACACAAATTCTCTTGAGGCCCTGTAACTGGAATGAGCATGGTCAGGTGTTCCACCTCTGCTCGTCCGTGTGTTGACACAATCACAATAACTCAGCCATGGATCTGCAGCTGACGTCTAACAGACACTCAGTAAAATGGGAATCTCTAGGAAATACTTTACACCCATTTACTGAAAATTCCAACTATTATTGATCATATTGCTGGTTACAGGAAAGCATTTTACATAGTCCCATGACATTATAAACTGAAACACACTACTATGATGCCTGTGCCATTCTGACACTCACCTCTCCGGTTCAGCTCACAGACCCTTCTATTCCCCTCAGCATTCACTTAAGGAATAAAACAAAGTCCTTGGGGGAGAATAAAGCTGCTATTATTATTGTTGCCAGAATTTATTTTACAGGAGAAACATGCAGTGAATACAGGAGAGATGAAGGGGTTAAGAACAGATTAGGATGAAAACAAGAAGGCCAGGCTGAGAATGGGTTCGTACATGGATAGCAACTACTACAAGATAAGATCTTGGTGGTGATCTTTTAGCTTTCCCTCAAGAAAGAATAAGAACAACAGCGAAACGCAGCATTCATATTGCTACAGCCTCTCTCCCTTGGACTGGGCAAAGCAATGCACCACCATAGCTGCATCTGGATCCATCCCCGTCCTTTTTGAGACTTAGGCTTTGAAATAGAATGTAGATCCAAATAGTACTTTGTTCCCTCACTTCTCAAACAAAACAAACAAAAAAAGCTTTCTTATTTTAGTGCTGCAAAGAAGGATTCCTCAGTCACAGTCAGCTTTGGCGCAGTGCTGCCAGCTGACAGGTGGAAATGTTCATTTTTAGAGCAGCCTAACAAGAGGGAGACATTTGTTAAATATTGGCACAGCAGTGGGGCAAGCGGTTTATGTGAAGTGGGAAATTCAGAAGATCAGGTTTGACCCAAATGTACCAAACGTGGGTCTGTGGGAACCTGGCTTTCTTTAGTATGAAGCGTTGACAAGGAAGAATGAAATGAGTTCATGCTACAGAGGTCTCAGAAGCTGGTGGCAGGGTTACCTGGCTGGTACAGGGGCACGACTGTGCAAATCCCTGCAACTTCCCACCCCAGAGGTCACCATCCACATCCTGAGGCAGAGAACTTGCGGAACAGGAACATAGCCCTTGAAGAAAAGGGCTTCCCAAGTCAGGGGTCTCTCTCTCTCACCTCCCACCCCCAGAGCTCCTGGGACAGAAGAAGTTCCTACCAGGCAGGAACCTGCTATGGGCTTTCTCTATGGCAGCCTAACACTGTGAGGTCTCTCTGAAGTGTCCCTGCTTTTCATTACCCACATCATCCCCTGCCTTTTACTCTATACCCTTGGAAAGCAATAGGGTGTCTCCAGTTTATGATACCTAGAAATCTATTTCCAGCAATTAAACCCTCGCTGTCCCCACTAGTTTCCGAGCAGAGCTCAGAGCATTCGGTTGGACAAGTGTATGAAGACCAGCACAGAAACCAGGATCCTTGAAAATACCCTGTACTGGTTTTGGCTGGGATACAGTTAATTTTCTTCACTGTAGCTAGCATGGGGCTCTGGTTTGGATTTGTGACCAAAACAGCATGGATAACACAGGCATGGTTTCATTACTGCTGAGCAGGGCTTACACAGAGTCAAGGCCTTTGCTCCTTCTCACCCCACCCCACCAGCCAGGAGACTGGGGGGGGGCACAAGGAGTTGGGAGGGGACACAGCCAGGACAGCTGACCCCAACTGACCAAAGGGCTATCCCAGACCATACGACATCATGCTCAGTATATAAGCTGGGGGAAGAAGAAGGAAGGGGGGGACATTCGGAGTGATGG
>NW_009260479.1:1215273-1232616 GCF_000687185.1 Egretta garzetta | reverse complement strand
CCAGGAGCTTTCTCACTTTTATGCTTCCGATCCTCTCCCCCATCCCACCGGGGGGGAGTGAGCCAGTGGCTGGGTGGTGCTCAGTTGCTGGCTGAGGTTAAACCACAACACCCCTCTGCTTCCAAACTCTGCAATAGCTGCTCTAGTTGAAAAGCAGCAATCACTGTGGCAAGCCTGGAGATTCTGTAACAAGTAATGACTGTTCATCATGTACTTTGAAATACACAAATGCTGATGTTTCAGGTATTACCGGCATAATTCAGCAATAATTAAGTTAAATTAAAATTCTTAGCAGTGAGAAAAAGAATCACTAGGAGTTCACATCTAAGTTTAGTTGAAGTGGTGATGATGCACTAGCAAAGTAATTTCCTTTTTCCTTTGTTTGCCTTATTTCCATGACACATTTTCTGCTTTCCAAATCTCTGTTTGCTCCCTGGCTGACTCAGGAGGGTAAGGGACTGCATTAATTCTTGTGTCACTGTATGGTCAGTGCTTTCCAACCACCAGGGAGGTTGGACAATGCAACAACATTGGGAATGGTTCTTTCTTCTTCTGTTTTCCCAGGGAAAACTCTTCTTGAGATCTAGAGAGTTTTTTTCTGTTTTTTTTTTAAATACTGAGTTTCTGTTCTTATCATTTTCTTCAATGGATTGCTTCTCACTGCACAAGTCTCATATGGAGCAGCATCTGGCCCTCTGTTGTTCCCAGCACTGCAGAGAAAGAAGTCAGCGTAAAGCAATCCAAGTTTTATTGATTTCATGAATTTGTACCAAGAGCTACTGATTATGAACTCCATGAATAACATCTGAGGGGAATGAAACTGCACTGCAAAAGGAAAGAATCTACTAAAAATCCATTCCCTTCCAATTTTCATGGGGAACCATATTTCTCATTGCCTTCTCAAGCTACTAAGAGTGGCTATTCTGATCTGGATGTCAAAACATAAGCAATGTTGGGGTCCAAAACTGTCTAAGAGTTTCCCTTTCACAGGACAGCAGACCATGAGCAAAGTCTTGCATGACTTTCAGAGTCTGAGAACTTTACTGGGACCAGGACACAGCTTGAAGTACTGTTCTTCCAAGTCACAGAAGTTGTAAAGATTACATGAGCAGCAAAGATACTTCCATGCCACCAAGAACACAAAATAAAATACAATGAACCTAAATCTGGTCAATGGACTTACTGGTCTGCAGAACACTCTTCCCGTGAGCAATGGGCAAGTTCAGCAGCCACAGTGGAGGAAGATATTGACCCACTGTTAATATACCTATTTGTTTTTCTTACTAAGCAGTAGAATCTAGAGCATCTGTCAGGTACCTGAGGGTCCACAGTGCCTGCCAGGGGACAGCACTCAGGCAGGAGAGATCAGGTTGATGCAATAGGAAGCAGTACAGCAATGGGCATGGGGTGTACGGCGAGGAAGAATCCCTGCAATCCTCCAAATGCAGGTTCTTGTTGACTGCTCAAGCTTCTTCAGTGTAGATGCTTCACCCCTGAATGGTTACGTTTTCCTTTGCATAACTCTGTAACTTCTAACATAACACACGCCTCCCTGGGAACAAAACTTAGCACTTCCCTTCCTTTAGACTTTCAGAGCACTCCAGTGAAACAACCACCAACACCTAACTTCAGCTAGTGAGCTGCTCGCAAGTAAGTGCTCCACAAAGGCAGGGACAGCAGGGTTCCTTCCAGAACATCCTCCACCTCCTCCTCCACTGTGTCCTTGTCCCCAGTTCACCTCAGTGAGTCTCTTTTACCACCCAGCAGGATGGGGAAGCTGCAGAAGCAGCACTGTTGGTAATTATAGCAGGACAAATTCCGGGACCACGGTTCACACCAGTTTTCTTTCACCCCATCCATCATTTCCACCCCCAAGTGACTCAGTGCAGGTGCCTGTGGACACTTACTTTACCTGCACTTTAAGTGACACCCTGTGGCTGAGAGCAGGAATTACGGGTGACCATTCTTCCAGTGACACTATCCCTAGTTTTCTGACAAGAAACACAGAGGCTGAAACCCGGTGAGGTGCAGGCACTCTTAAGTTTCCTGCTTTGTCTCCCTTTGCAATGCATTTGATTCTTTCCCTTCCGCATATGTCCCTGAGCCATTCCCTCTTCCACTCCTCCCCTGGCCCCAGAAGCACACGATTTTGCAAGTATCACCTAATTCCTAACTTGTGGGAAGAAACTGAACCTCAGTCCATCTGTTTGCCAGCCGGTAGTTGCTGTCACCTTAGACAACAGCTCACGATGCATGTCATGCAAGTGACAGAGGGATGGGTGGTGAGGCTTCCTTAGAGAGAGGGTCGTGGAAGCCTCAAAAAATAAAGTGGGCAACCTTGTGTTCGCTGACCCTCCTGAAGACCACAAGGTTCACAGCCCTCTCAGAGACCCGTCATCACTCTCTCACTGTGACAAGCCACTTTCCCCAGCAGCCCTGGGTGACGACCCCTCTGCCACGAGTCCAGGGTCGCCACCCTGAAGGGCAAAGCAAGGGACTGGGCCTCCTGCACTGTTGTCATGTCAGGTCTGATTGCCTTCGGCAGAGGATCAGATGGGCTTGGTGCAGAACGGCAGCAGCAGTTCCTGGCTCTGGGAAATGTGTGAAGTCTGCCTCAAAAGTGAAGCCTGCTAAAGAGAATCCCAATCAGACACCATAGGATCATAGCAAGGCCACCTCATAACATAACAAATGAAGAACAAAAATATTAAGCAGCGTTTAATTAGCTGGAGAAAAGGTCCCTGAACATGACAGAAGTAACATTAACAAGCTTATTTTACTACATGCAATTAACTTCTGTTCTGTGCTCAGTGAAGAAATCACACATTTCACAGGATGATAGTAGTGGGAGCAAGAAAGATGAGTTATTTTTATTCCTCTTTTTAAATATTATTTTCATCATTCTTTTTCCACACTGCAAAATCAGAGCGATCTCTTACCACAAATTATGCTTCACAACTGAAAGAAAAAAAAAGAAAAAAAACTCAAGGAAAAGAAGTAAAGCCTCTCCCATCTGTGCATGCACTGAAATCAAGAGCCTCCCACTACTGTATTTGTGGAAGAATTCAGCTGAAACTAGCCAGAGAAAATGAACAAAGATGGTTGAAATCTTAATCTGGATACAGCTCTATTGGAGGCAAGCTGACCTAATCAACTGCAGATTTGATCTCCTCAGAGAGAAGCTTTACGAGCTTAAAAATTATAGTTTATTCCCTCCCCCAGAATTCCAACTCCGGCCTTCTTTTTCCTCTGCTGTGTTTGTTTGGATTTTCATCTGTCTCCTTCCTTTAACTTTCATGTACTCTTGACTCCCTAGCTGACAAATACTCTGTTGGTCACCCCAGGATGGCTAGAACATGGCTTCTGCAAGACTGCAGGCTCTTTTTTTTTTTTTTTTTTTTTTTTTTCCAGCCTCTTTGTAGCCAGTCCGTAATTAAAATTAGCTACAAAACACCTCTTCTGACTCCAAATCTCTTTCTGTCTTTAAACAGTCCAGTGGAATAAAAGCCTTCTGGACATCTAAAAAGGCTGCAGAAGAGGGGTGAGGTGGGAGTAGTTTTAGGGCTTCATAGTACTTTTCTGAGTCTGAAAACATACATGCATTGCCTAGCAAAAAGAGAAAGTTGTGTATTGGATCTTTGAAACTCTTCTTTCATGAAGAAATACGTTTTAAATATATAAAGAGTACTTCAATCCAAATGGCACTGCACCAGAACTGCTTAGCATCTGCTGCCTCTCAGGTTGGGATGCTTCCTCTCACTTCGTCCCTTCCCCTAGCCCACACCTCAGCCGCACCTCCTCACTGCATCCAGCTGTACCTCTAGAAATCACCACTCATGCTTACAAGGCTGTGTTGATGGGCATCTTATTTCTCCCTCCACAACAAAGAAGAAAGGCCACCAGAGCAGAAAGGGTCTCTGCCTTTTACAAAGGGACTTAGCTTTCAGAAATGCACCCTTTAGAAACCAAGTCAGAATAACCTCTGAGGAAAAAGTGTCATGCTAATGTGATCAACAGAAGTGCTCAAGACACTCAAATACACAAGATAAAACACAAGTGAAAATGTTAATTGAGCCTCTAGGCTAGCTACTAATAAAAGTGCACATTTCTGTAATTATCGGAACAGATCTTACCCATAGAGTATGAACAAGACTCTGTGACCAATGATTTCTAAGCAAGGCTCATGATTTAGATGCAAGCTGAAGCCACCACTCCAGAAGAACTTTGAACAATAATTAATCAGAAAAGCAGCAGAGGTTAGATCTTGATAAAATGGCTGCTTAACCCATGAAAATTAGCTCTTTTGCTCTTTTAGAAATTAAATAATCTCTTTAACCCCTTTCAAAAGAGGGAGGATGCATGACAGAAGAGCTATTAATTCACTTCTTCACCCTTCCCTCACCACACAAAAGCTTATTTACCTCTGTTCAAGATGAGACAACAAAGAACTGCAGGAATTTTTCTTTCAGTGTGGAGTAGGACATGTCAATAGGTACAACTGTGATACTTGTGCCAATGGCTTTTTGTCCCATGCCCATCCATGCAAACAACAGTTCAGCTGCTAAATCACCAACCCTCACCAAATCGTTCTCAACAAGGGAACTGGTTATAGGGCCACCAAGGAATTGTATAACATCTCAAGTTGGAAGGGACCCATAAGGATCATCAAGCCCAACTCCCTGCTCCTTGCAGGACTACCTAAAACTAAACCATATGACCAAGAGCATCATCCAAATGCTCCTTGAACTGTGGCAGGCTTGGTGCTGTGGCCACTTCCCTGGGGAGCCTGTCCCAGGGACTGACTACCCTCTCAGTGAAGAACCTTTTCCTAATGTCCAATCTGAACTTCCCTGACACAGCTTCATCCCATTTCCTTGTGTCCTGTTTCAGGTCACCAGAGAGAGGAGATCAGCACCTCCCCCTCCACTTCCCCCCTTGAGGACGCTGTAGACTGCACTTAGGTCACCCCTCAGCCTTCTATTCTCCAAGCTGAACAATCCAAGTGACCTCAGCCACTTCACTTAAGTCTTGCCCTCGAGGCCTTTCACCATCTTGGTCGCCCTCCTCTGGACACACTATCATAGTTTGATGCCCAGTACTTGAGGTGGGGCTGCACCAGTGCAGTGCAGAGTGGGACAATCACCTCCCTTAATCAGCTGGCTATGCTGTGCTTGATGCACCCCTGGACACGGTGTGTACATCGTGGTGTATGTACCCTCAGAACAAGGAGTAGGCAAGGAGGGACCAAATCACCATCAGTGCATGGTTACCAGTTTTTCCCAAAACACTAATTTGAAGTGGCTATCTCAGTCAAAGAGCTTTTCTATACTGAGAGAGAGGGGCATGGGAATTTGCAGAGAGGGCATTAGAGCTATAGGGACCTTTTGTTCCTTGTTGATCATGAAAGCAGTCTGGCCTCCTAATGTCAATCCCCAGGCGTGGGTTTAGTGCAGCTCAATAGACACCCAGGCATGAATTCAGCTGCCTAAACACAGGAATTGTATCATTTGTCTTAAGAGTATCTATCTGCAACACCTATGTGGCCTGGAAGGTAAAACACAAACCTACGCAAGGCCTGGGCCCTCAGAAGCAGGAACTAGATACCAGGCAAGATAGCCCTGGACATATCAAACAGCACTAGCACTTCTGCATGGGCTCCTGAACTGATCTGTACATTTAGGTTGAGCTGAGTAACTCTCTAGGCTTCATCCCCTATATCAATTAGAGCTCCACTAACCTGTATGACAGCTTAGATACTTAAATTAGCTGTTCATACCTACATGGAAATACCTAGATTTGTGTGTCTTAATCTGCAAGCCAGAGGCCTTCCAATGCTTCCACCTCCAAACCAAACCGACCAGCCCCTGATGGACAGGTCTCACCATAGACTACCCCTCTGCTGTTGTAGATAAACTCAGATCAGACAGCTAAGGCTACAAGAGACAACGCTTACTGTCCATCAGATGAACACCTGGATTTACTCATTGCACAGGGCAATTTGTCGGGAAAGGAAAGAGTTAAAGTAGACATACTTTAACCTGTAACGTGGTGTAAGTACTTACATGTGCAACCACGTTCTTGCAAGCAGCAAAAAGAGTCTCATTGCTGCCCATTTGCTGAATTAATCAAGCCTCAGGATATCCTAATAAGCGAATTAATCTGTTTCCTACAACAGGAATAAAAGCTGCACACTGTCAAAGTATAAACACATCTAGAGGGCAGCAATGCTATTGTCATCTTTAGCTAAATATAGATCCTGAGCAGAGACAAGTGCACAGCCACACACTGTACCAACACACACATCTTCCCCTTCCCCCCCGCCCTTTCAGAGGAATGCATAAGCTTTGCTGCAAAACTGCAAAGTTGTAAGTGGATGGCATCATTTTCAGACCCTTGGTTAAAGAACATTTTGCCTCCATTCACAAATCACACTACAGGGTAACCAGATCTTGATTTGTCATCACGATTTTATTTCCCAAAGAAAGAAGGAGAAAAAAAATCACCAAAGTGTCGGAGCTGAAAAAACCTCACAGACTGACAGACTTTGTTTTACGAATCCAGCTGAAACTTATCTGAGTCACTCAGCAGTTCCCAAGAGACAAACAGAAACATAGACACACATGCACAAAATCACCATGGGAATTTTTTTGCAGTTAGAATGGAAATATTTTATGCAAACAGTTTATTCTATAGTGGCAAACAGGAGGGGATTTTTTTATACACTAGTTCTTGTTCTTAGGTTTTTTTGACTCAAATGCCTTTTTGTTAAATTTTGCTGGCATATTGCAGGGTTTGATAGCATTCCCCATCAGCGGTTCTGAGTTAGACAGTGTGATAATCATGATAGTTGACGAGATGGATACCAAGCCAGGGTAGGTCCATCCAAAGACTTTGATGTGCTGATCTGTGGAGCGACCTAGTTGTTGCACTTCGTCTTGAATTCCATACACTACGTGCACAGAGATTGCAAAAAGGCACAGAAATAGCCCCATGAGTACCAGAACTTGGGCAGCCTGGTTTGCCATGGATCAGCATCTTGTGCTTGACTGGGTCTGGTATAAAATTTTCATACAGTTCAGGCACTTCCAAGTCTGGATTTTCTAGTATCTACAATGCAAAAGCTTTTGTTTTCAGGGAATGCTACTGGGTTCATTCCCTCCACCTGTTGAGCTACATTTATGAAACTGGTAGGAACCTGGAATCTTTGAGGTCTTCATTTCTTAAAAAAAAAAATAATTACTGAAATGGATCCAAAAATTTTATACACATTAGAATGAAAAATATACTCACAGCCATACAAAACCAAACGAAAGGTATTCTATAGTTCCTACATGTGGCAGCTCACAAACACGGGATCCATGACAGTATAATAAATAGCTGAGTTACGACCTAGAACTGGATGAGCCCTTAGTAAAAGAAAGGCATTGCACACTGCACTTTCTAAACTTGTCTGGTTTTGCTCTCAAAAACAATTCAGTACAATATTACACATCGTCATTTTTGCCTTTGCCTCATCAAAGTGCAAAACAAAACAGGACAAAAATACACTACATGTCTGAGGCAGACATCTTATGGTGATCCAAGCCATCTCCCGATCAAACCTTCATTTTGCAGCCGGATTATCCGCCTCCAAAATTTGCAAGATCCACTTCCCATTTTTTATCAGTTGTCTGTGCTTATTTTATTATCTGCATGAAGTGCGCAGTCTAGGGTTTTAGCACATTGAAGCCCACTACAAGTGGCTCTCTAGTCATCCCACAAACTAACTTGGTGAAATCACGCAAGTAATCAGGCTATGTCAGTATTTGGCCTTCCCAAACTTTGGACGTGTTCTGCATGGACTGGTTGCCACATCTTTCAAATCACAAAAGAGATTTTACCTCTATATTCGAATCTTAACCTGCTGTTCCACTGCTTTCCCAAGCCTTAATCACCGACTACTGTCTCCCAAGAAGCTACTGATTTTACAAGACGACTCAAATCTCGGTATAGTCCTTCCCCTCCTTTTCTGTGCCACAACTTGGAGGAACACATATGGAAGAATATAAGATCAACTGAAAGACATCTACAGTGGCTTTGGTGTATTTTAGTTCTCCTTTGCAAGCTATAGACGCTACGACATCTGGGCACCAGTATGCGCTCCCAATCAGTCCTGCAGACATACGTTTTCTCAATGTGACTACTCACATTTTATTTATGTTGAAAGGAGAAAAATGTCCATTTCCCCAGACTATGGTGAAATAATGCTTCAGAATTTCAATAACATTTTCATCAGTCTTTTCTTTAATTTAATTAACATGTCATTTTTTTAAGAGCAATGAATTTAAGAAAATTTATTAGCACTGTAGTACAAGCATTAGCCACCATTGAGAAGGAGAGGAGCAGGGAAGAACTTTAAATCAGGTCATTGGTAAACTATTGAAAGCATTAACAGAGTTTATCAAAATAAAATAAGGCATTCAAGAGCTTTTTTCTTCTATGCACAGGAAAAGCATTTAAATTCTCTACACTGTGTTTATGATATAAATAAGAATCATCCGTAATGAATTTCTGGGGTTTTTTTTCCTTCCCTCTTTCCTTTTGGAGAAACAAAAATAAGGCAGTGGAAATACTGACATCCTCCACCAAAAAAAGGAAATGGAAAAAAAAAAAAGCCATACTTCTTGCGGTATCTTTTCTATGGCTGTTCTTTTAAGGTCCATTCTGATACACTTGCTCTTGTGTGAGCTGCCTTAATTCTCAGAAATTTTCTTCTGATCTCAACTGAGACTGTAAAGGCGGTGGACTATCTGCTATAATTCAAGACAGCATAACCCAGCCCTTTGCATGCTCCCACCTATTTAATTGCAAAGAGCACAGGTCAGAGAATATAGGGTTTGAGGATGATGTTGCAGGTCCCTGAGGCAACCTCCCTACTCTGCTCAAAGTCAAGGATGAGAGAAACTGGTCCCTAAGAACAAATCTGGAAGAGGGCTTTGTTTTGCATAGCAAATACACATAACTTTTGTCTAGTTATCTGACCCTTGACACCTAGAGCTGAGGAAAGAATAAATTCACTTTCAACAGGTTAAAAAATAAGGTCTAAGATGACAGGGTCATCCTTTCACAGGACTTGTTGAGAATGCTAGCCCCACAAAATTAACACTACCTGAAAATTAGACTCCTAACACCCGAGCAACAGTTCAGAGTGAAACACAGAATGAAATGTCCCCACAGTTAAAAGCACACTGAGTAGTCTGAAAAAATGAGTGACAAACAAGCGGGTATACATATTTGGAACTAATACGTTAAAAACTCTTAATGAAAGGTCCAAACAGTATTGACAGCTAAGGGAAAGGAAATGAGTGCCTGGGTCCGACAGCCTGAATAATAAATTGTTAGTGAGTCATCATGATTGTTTACCTCTAAGACTAAAGGATCAGTTCCAAGAGATTTCTAAGTACCCCCCATACTCCCTTGCTTTGAATATTATTTACCTCCTACTATCTGCTACTGTTTCCCTTGCAGTAACGATGCAGCCACCCCAGCCTCATAAGCCAAGCTCTGATGAAGTTCCTAAACAGATTCCAGACCCAGCCTTCTGTTTGTTTGAGACAACTTCCAGCCCAGTTTGTCCCCCTGTTCACACAGGCAGCTTTGCAAAGCAAGCGTCCTTTCAAAATACAGTTCTTAAGCGTTAAGACTAAGTACTTCACAAGGATCTTTAATTATTTAAATGGCTGAAGCACTGCTACAAATACATTCGGCTACACAGATCTACACATGAACAAACACACAAAGCACAGTGTACCCTCCGTATGTAGACTGCAGAGGGTATTTTTTCCCACATCTACCTAAATACACTTAATTAAAGAGGAATCGGTGTCCAAAAGTCTGTGCTTTTGAGAAATCTGCATCATTCCAGGCAGGAATTTTGAATATACAGGCTGGAATGTGGAGGAAATGTTGATTCCCAGGCAAACATTTTTTTTTCTTTTTTCTTTTTCTAATAGAAAATATATTTTGGGTCTCCCCAGGTGCCTTCTCAACACCAGATCTGTGGGAGACAGAAAGGAGTTTGTACTTACTTGTGGTGTTGTATTTGATCCCATTGAAGAACTCTGGGCAGGGTCTCTCTACTAGTTCCCCTGCAGAGGTTCTGGGCCAGCAGGTCCCGATCTGATCGGTTGTGGCATTGCAGTACGGACCTTTTGCATTAAAAAAGGAGATAGAAAGGGAAAAAGAAGCAGTTGAGAAAGCACAAAAGTGACACACTTTGCATCACAAAGCAAAACGAATCTTAGCACTTATCAAGCTTTTCCAAGCCCTGTGCTAGGTAATGTTTCCTACCATCGAAGCGCAGGAAAGGGATAGAAGAACTCTCTAAAAAAGTCTCTTGTAAACGATCCAGGAGGCTGCAGTTGACATCAAATTCTTCTAAGATGAACTGAGATATGGTCACATCCATTATTGTCCCCGGGACTGCTGGACTGGATCAGGCTCCTTCCCCCTTCTCTGTTTTTTTTTCCTGTCCCTTCTCCTTTCTTCCTTTCTGGAAACAAATGAGCATCAAGCCGCGGACACCCTGCAATCTCGTGTGTGCGCGCGCCTCTCTTCCTCCCAGCGTGCTGACAACTTGGCTGAGAGTCTGCGTCTGGCTGTGCAGTTCAATCCTCCAAGCTCTTCTTTGCTTTAAAACAGCAGCTCAGGAACCAATGGGATCACGCTGAGCCCGGAGTAAGGGGCTTGCGTCTCTTAGCCAGCTTCCCTGGTCTAGCAGCTCTCCAATGCCGCCTCACGTTGCCAGACTGTTGTATTGCTTTCCCTCCCTCCCTCTTCTCTCTTTCTCTCTCTCTCTCAGTCAGTTTTATTGTTAGCTTCGGGGATGAGCACTCCTTTTGCAAAAATACTCGCTGCAAATTAGAGCCAGGGAGAAAAGGAAAAGCCATCAGATGAATATAACTCCTCTGGCTTTTTGTGAAGCGAAGCAATTCCTGCCTTGACTGTGTGGAACTGAGGATGAGCAGAGATGCTCAGACAGGGAGGGGGAAGAAGGGACCCAGTCCTGTAGCTGCAGTTGTGGATCCTGAGCATGGCCTTGAGAAAGAAGAGAAGTAGTAAAAGCTGGGATGAGGGAGATGGTCTGATAGAAAGGAGGCGTCGGAATAAAGGAAACTCGAATAATGACCCAGAGGAGAGGCAGAGTGGGGAGACTGAGAGAAGGGTTGGGAATCCAGCCTGGGAAAAGCGAGGCACAGAGGCAATACATCTTTCAGCCCCTCATGCAGATGGGCTGGGCTGGACAATTTAGCAGGGCAGAGTAGAGCTTTGGAGAGAAGGATGGAGACCAGGTTGGATGGGGCTCTGAGCAACCTGATCTAGTTAATGGTGTCCCTGCTCACTGCAGGGGGGTTGGACTCGGTGATCTCTAGGGGTCCCTTCCAACCCAAAACATTCTATGATTCTATGATCGTCCAGGGGACACAGAAGAAAAGAGAGGCCACAGCCTCATTTTCCAGTGGTAGGAGGGAGCAAGCATTTCAGAAAGGATGAGCACCCAGACTGACCCAGGAAGCAGGAGGAAGAGCCTCTAAGCAAGGAAACCATGATGTGGGGAGAGAGGGAAGAGCAAAGGGCTTGACAAACTGAGGCCATTAAAGAGCAGGACGAGAAGGGTCTGGGGAAGGGAAAAGATGAGAAGTTTTGAGGGAGCTGCCCAGCTGATTGGTCATCTTTCGGGAAATTAAAGCCCAGTACAATGGGAACTGGGTGAAGTTCTCCACTCTGGGATGTGCTGGAGAGCAGCTTAGACCTAACCAGCCTTTCTGACTTGCTACATGAGAATATGAGGAAATCTTTATGAAAAAGTGGCAAAAACTTGGTAAGGAGGATCATAGAGGATGATGGATTCAGAAGGATCTTAGGAAGCAAATAGAAAACTGACTTGTAAGGGAGAAAAACAAGATAAGTGTTTATACCAGTACCAGAGGTGAGTGCAGAAACAGAAGGCAAGGACAATGAAGAAGCTTTGACAGAAAAAAAGGGATCCAGAAATGAACTCCTGTTTACAGTCTGTGTTCACAGCTTTAGATCAGACATGGTGCTTACACTGCGTCCAAAGCAATGGTATAGGACTTCTGATAACATCTATCTCCCACCCTGCAATGGCCTGGACTTTCCCTTTACTCATATATAAGATTGAAGGGCTTCATTCTCTACTCTTCAAGGACCAAAATAATTGTGTTATCCAAAGAAAGGAAAAAGAAAAAAATCCCTGGGTTAGAAGGGCAAATAAATTAACAACATGCACTGATGAGAGAACTAGACAGGAAGCTATTTTGTAATCTGGGAATCCAGAGATTTTTTAACATTTTCAAATTGCAATGGAGGGAGAGGGGAGGAATGCCATCGTGGTTTTGTGATGAGTATTTTTGTTTAAATATGCAAAACCCCACAAAAATAACAAGTCTCCTAACTCTCTAGGCAGTGTGATATTCTGAATGAACGCATCTTTCTTTCTCTGGAGCTATGAGATCCTTCCCAAGCGAATGTTCCCAAAATTGCAACCCTTCTTGAGAAATGTGCATTTCAACAAACTGACCCCTGTCAACACCACCAGATCTCTTTGACCCACGCATCTTTAATCTCAAAAAGCAGGAGATAAAATTTCTTTAGCATCATTCACACAACATGACCACCACCAACTTACTGGTTGTCTTTAAACAGGATTTGGAGAAGAAAAACCCTGTTTCTTGAACTTTCAAATGGGGGGGATAAAGGGTGCTCTAAACCTCTAAGCAATTCACAGACATCTATCCCTCAAAATATCTTCAACTCTACACTTTTTCTTTGCTTCTTCCCGTCAGTGCAGTTGAGTTCAGAAAATTTATTTTTGTTCCTCAAGCAGAGCCACTCAGTGATGGCTATGAGATCTTCTCAGGAGACAGCATTTGTACTTGCCCAATGGCCGAACTGATCAGTGAGTAGGGCGCTTGTCCACGATGCTGATAAGATTTTTTTTTTCTGCTTCTCTGCCTCTCTGCAGGGCAAAAATCACATAGCCTGGCCAAAAGTCTTCATTTCTCACCTACTGTCTGCCTTGTCTATTTTCTCACACTATTTGTGAGGCACCTACCACATAGAATCAAAAACGTGGCTAGAAGCTTTGGCCACTAGAGTTTCCTCAATTTTTGAAGGAATGCTTCACTTAATAAATTATAAAAAGAAAGATTATTTCAAAAAATTAGCTACTTTTAAATTTGGCAAATGTTTCACTTTCCTCAATGCTACCCTGTATTTTCCAGCATAAACACCTGAAGATTTTTCAAATGGTTCAAATATTACAGAGCCAAACACTAAACTGGATTTCATTTCAAAACTGTTCTTTATAGTGGTTTAACACCCAAACAACATCCCTGAATTAAACTAAATATTTTTTTTCAGCATTAAGGGAATGATTTCTTCATTTAAGTGAGAAGAGCTAGAAAATCTTCAATCTAAAATGATCCTTCCCTCCATCTTTTCAGTTCAGCTGACTTTAGAAAATCAGCAGTAGTACATATTGCACAGATAATACTATTGCATTCCATATATTTAACAACCAAAAAACTCACCCTAAAAATAAATACAGAGGTGAGGAACAAATTGTCTAGGAGTAAGTTTTAATGAAGAAAATAATTTATAGTTCCTCAGTCCACAAATTAGCACCACTGTTTAATAATTTCTTCCCAGTTCTACTGTAGCCTCACGATGAAAAGCTACTTTTGCACCTTTCCCTGGGTACAATGAACTGCTTAGCAAAACTTTCCCTCTGGCTGTATCTAGTCAAATCCTGACCATGTCAGCTTGACTCAGTTGATGTGAAAATGTTGCTCTTTATCAAAGAGACAAATGCAATTAAATGAAAGATTGACAGAAATACTGTAGCTGCTGACACTGCCGATTCTCTGCTGATGCAGTACCCCTCCATGATGCGTTTGATACAAACAACTACTAGATCTTGCCAGGCAGCAGGTAGCAGAGATCTGCCTTAAAAATTACTGAGCCACCCAAGAAAGCTAGTAATTGCACTTGACAGGCAGAAAAACTTTGTCAACTCAAAAGCAGGCTTGGTTCCTACGTGGTGGTACTCGCTGGTTTGTTTGGGTGCGTATGCAAGACATATGCACGACCAATCTGAATATTCAATCTGAGTATGCAAGGTTATGGAAGTGAACAAGACAGGCAAATAAACATGTAAACACACACACAGCTCAGTGAGCCTCTTTTACAGAAGAGATGTTGGAAAGTGACCTACAGCTCTTCTAGTAAAAGAATGAGTTCTGCTCATAAATGGGATACAATATTCCCTGGTAATGTAAATCTTTGCATGCCAAACCTTGCAGCACTGTTACACAGCTGTTTTCTCAATCTCCAACCCAACCCAACCCACCTTTGGTAGAATTAGCCAGGGGATAGTTTTTAGTTTGCCCCACTAACACTGACTGACAAGGATGACGTGCTGTGTAACCAGCAACACCAAAACTCAGCTCTGTGCAGACTCAGGCAGCCAACACGTGTTTGTGTGGGGTGGCAGTACCCCCAGACCCACATGGCTGTTCCTTGGTCATGTCTGCTAGAGGGACATCTTCTCCTCAGATACTCAACCTCTACAAAATCAAGAGACCACTATGTATTTCAATACCCAATGTGGGTACTGGAAAAAAAGGGGAAAACCAAGCACCAGTTCTCTCCTCATTTCCCTTCCTCAGAGAAAGAAAAGCCCACTGTACCTCATACAGCCTTCTTTCCCCACTACAGTGACATTTCCCTATCCATTGATGCAAAGAGCTCATGGTTTCTAAGCACGATAGTCACCAATCTCTTCTGGTATGCAACACAAAGCTTAGGACAAGAAATGCACATCATTCATCAAACAACCTGGTTACACCAATACCCTTATTACTTCAGTTCCATTGGCTTTCAGGGATTTACCTCACCAACATGGAAGTATCACACGGAGTCACGGTCTGAGTATTGGCTCTTCAGGTCTCTTTCTTTTAATCCAAGTAAATCCACATCCATACTCATCATCTAACATTATAAATTGGTCTGTTAACAAAGCCATGGTACTATGTTTGGAGCATAATATGAGCAAGACACTTACATACCCAAATAACTGATTCAGAAGTGTGCTATGGTCTGCAGGCCAAATACAATGCCTTCTGGCTGAACCTGATTTCTGTCTGGCCCTTATGGAGTTAATGTGGCTTCATGTGAAATGCCACGAACACTTTGTGATGTTTATGACATCCTCAGTGAGGGAAAGCCTCAGGTGAATCGCAGAGAAAGGATTCCCTACGCTGGTTTTGATGGAAAAATGACAGATAGAGAGAAAGATGAAGGAGAAGAAAGAGGAGAAGAAACAAAAG
Organism: Egretta garzetta; assembly: GCF_000687185.1. Taxonomy (NCBI): domain Eukaryota; kingdom Metazoa; phylum Chordata; class Aves; order Pelecaniformes; family Ardeidae; genus Egretta; species Egretta garzetta. The sequence goes on along the minus strand of NW_009260479.1, from coordinate 1,217,227 downwards.
CATCTCTTATTTGTAGAAATGAAGACTTTAAATCCCTAGAGAACAAACAAAGGGCAGAATTAAGCTTGATGGCAGAAATATGGGGTCATCAACTAATTGCTCATACAACCCAGCTGCTCTAGTTTGGATTTTAGTGTCTTCCTCTGCATTTGTCTACTTCTATGTTTTTGTTGCCTTTAAATATGAGGCAGGGGGGTTACAAATGGCACCATAAGTTTTTCTTTACCTCTCCTTTTTCTGTTTGAAAAATGTCCACCAGTAATCCTTAATTATTGCAATGACCTTTCAGCATCTGAATTTAAAGTTAGAGGGACTATTCAGCTAGGTAAGGAATGCAAGACCATGCACTTTAAGGAAGGTACTAATTTCCCAGAGTGGCTTCTGGACCATAAAGCTGAAGGCCCTCCTTCTCAGCATGCACTGCAAAATTGATCTGACCGCACTTTCAAATGCACTGACAACGTGACCATTACCTGGTAAAATATTTATCTTTCCTTCTCGTTTCAGGTACGCCAGCAATGAATGTAAAGGCATTTTTCGGAGTGGGAACAGGACAGCCTCATACCATATGGAGCAAGACAATTCAAGCAGGAAGAGATTGACACAGCTTAAAGATCTTCATAGACAAGTACGCCTGGCTATCTTCTCTGCCATGCCATGCTACGGCTTCTCACAATGAACTATACTCTGCTACCTGAGTAGAGCATTAAAGAAAACCGCTTCTCAAATCGAGTGCTACTCTTCTAATCAAAATCTGGTCCTTACTGCATATGCTTGAGATTTACACAGAATGTGCAGGGTTGCAAATTGTTGTATGTAGAGAGGAATATCAGACATAGATAAATACAGATCTTTCTTTGTTTCAGTTGATAGACTCATTTGTTAGAAACAGGAGGCATCCTTTATTGCTAGAAATGAAGTATGACTGTAGTGAGCAAAGATAAAATTCAAAAATGCAGGTCTGTGGTGGTGAATCTTAACAGCTTCATTGATGTTAGAAAATATTTACTGCAGGTGTAAAAAGATTCAACAGCATAAATAATAAATGGCTTGTAGCTACATATTAAAATATTTCTTTCAGCACATTAATACACTTATTCTCTACAGCTATAAAACCTGTACAAGCGAATCATATTACATGAGACAAATGATGAGACATTGCGGGGAGTTTATAAGAACACACAAAAGAACCAACCTTGACACACTCATAAACTGCCAATGTTATTTTTTTTTTAAGTGAGGTGCTTGGGATGAATGTGCAGAACACTATCTACCATACGAGAGCACAGAAACATTCACAGAAACATTCATTCCAGAAAAACTGATTTTATACAAGGTCAAATTCAGGGTCAATGCTTCACAGACTTACAAGAACACAAAGGACCCATTTTATATATTTATTTATGCCTGACAATGGCCTGGACCTCTGTTTACAGTATAAGCAAATAAAATGAAAAATAAATGGTGGTTAGGTCACATCTGAACAAATGATGACAAAGACAGTGTGTCTCATTAGTCCCCCTTTCTTTCTGTTAAGTACAATGGGACCATTGCCAAAGAGGATGTATAGAATCAGGAGTCTTGCCCTGCTTGTCTCCTTACAACACATTAGGCAACAAGGTGATTTCTGGTGGCTTAATTCAGGTCATTCCAGTCAAGCTTGTGCTCTCCCTGCCTCCCACTCTGCTTCATTGTGATGCATTTCAGTGCATGCTGGGAAGATCTGAGTAGTCATCTCATTTGGTCGTAAGCTTGGAGGAAGCATAGAAAGAAAAGGTGGAGGGTAATAAAATGCTCAGAATTCAATCCCCCATTTCCTTTGAAAACATGCAGACACTGCATGATAACTGGCTTTGAAAGATCATATAGCTCAGAATGAAGAGAACAAGATAGAAATAACATAGATCATGTTGCCCAATATCCCATAGAATCATAGAATCATAGAATGTTTTGG
>NW_009260479.1:1186663-1214967 GCF_000687185.1 Egretta garzetta | reverse complement strand
TGCCAGTTTTTCACCACCCTCATTGTAAAGAATTTCTTCCTTATATCTAGTCTAAACCTACCCTGTTTTAGTTTAAAACCATGACCCCTTGTCCTGACACAATCTCTGACAATGACCAAAATCAGATGCTTCAGACGATTATGTAGTCCACCAACAAAACCAGCCTGCTCCAAACTGCCATGATCTAATCACTAGGACATCCTAAACAACCTTAACATATGCAGTAAGAGAATTAGTCTTTTGGGTTATGGGTCTTGCCTTCATTGCCAAGCATACAGTATAGTAGATACAGTGTTGTAACTCAGAGTTTTAAACCATCCAACTCATATTTGCTTGGTTTTTTTGAGAAGCATCATCGGTCTGGCTTTGAGACCTTGGGCTAGTGGCTTCCATACTCTTTTGGACACCTCTGCCCAGCCCAGTTGCTAAATCCCCACAAGTGTCTCCCCGCTGTCAGACTCAACAAGGCACAACAATAGCAAGTTTTCTTGTAAGCACTTGATCTTCTAGTATGTATCTCCACTCAGGCTGCTGGATATTAATCTGAGAAAAAATTGGACCTTCCACAGAAGGGAAGAAGCCCATCATCAGCATGTCACTAGGGGGAGTCTTTCACTATTATTGCTTAGGCTTTACCCTATGTAATAGATTTTTATTCCTTGGGTTACCTAACTTGAATCCTAGAATACAAACAAACAAAGAGTAGCACAAGTAGCCTTGTAGAGCAAATGAAGCTTCCCTGACAATTTTCTTCTCTTGGTTGAACTGTTACGCTTACAACATCCTCTCAGAAAGGAAATAAATTCTGGACATGTCAGTATCTCTTACGGTATCTCCAGTGCTGCTGTCTTCAGAGGTGTCAATCAACCTAGGTTTCCTTTGCAGCCAGTGGAAAGAAATAGGAACTTCTGTAATGCAATTCACCTGATCTATTGTAACCACCTACGTTAGGATGAGACTGCTTTTGCCCCCTGAGTAGATCTCTGCTGTCTGTAAGAGGAACATATGACAATTTGGACTGATGTAAATGTCTGCATTCAGTCAAGTGAATCCCATTCCAGATGCCTCAAACAAAGATCAAATTGTTTGCTGAGCTCTTCCCCACTGGCCCACAGCATCTTGCCTCCCTAGAGCATTTGGCAACTGTAATCCCATGAATTTGGGCCTATCATTTCATAGCAGATCAAATGAAAATATTTTAAATTAAACACATCAATAATAAAGATGAGAATAAAAAATGTCTTGTTATGACAGGACTATCACAATGCTAGCAACATAACATTATGTTTAGAGATTCCATGTCTTAAGTTTAGTATAATTATTTACAAGAGGAAACCAATACAATACACACACTGTATAATAGATCTGTGTCTCTCTGGTAGCCAGCTGATTATTATTAAGGACTCCAGGACAGTCGGCAACCACCAGAGAAAATGCCTGGAAATTAAGTGGAAGAAATCATGAGCAGTCATGCCAACTTCAAGAAGTGAGACAGTAGTTCTCAAGAACATCATTTTGTAATAGATAGCGAGGTAGGGTCCAGTCACACTAGACAGAAGCTGGAACGATTAGGCATGAAAATGAATTATCATAATATTATTAGGCTCATGATAACTGACAAAAAAGAACCTAGTGACCCCCTGATTTTTGATTTGCAAAGCACTTTTGAACTGCTACCATATGACATTGCAGCCCCAGAAGAACAGAATGGACGGAAGGACATTATCTCTGTAGCACTAGTTTGTGCCTGTCTGGATTCATCAGCCCTTGCTATCTACATAATTTTGGATACCACCAGGGATAACAACTCCATCTACCTCCCTTCATATCCCTAGCTTGACTCACTACTCTGACCTTTTTATTACCAGGGCCATTATTTCTGATTCTGTACCACAAGGCAATTCAGGTCTTGCATAGATATAGGCTGGATATTTAAGATGTCCATAGTAGCAGAGGGATTCATCTCATCTAATTTCAGTCATCTAATATGTCTAGACTAAGCCAGGTATCTAGGCTCTCTAACAGTCTCCAGAAAAATGGCCACTTTCAGAGAATGATGATTCATTTAATTTGGAGAAAAATACCTTCTTCAAATACATAACTCTTAGATTTTCTACTTAGTGGTTTACACGTTCACAAGCCCTGGTCCTCATGGGGGACTTCAACCACCCTGGTATCTGTTGGAAGGACGACACAGCAGGGCATATCGCAGCCTTCCAGTACCTGAAGGGGGCCTACAAGGATGCTGGAGAGGGACTTTTTACAAGGGCATGTAGTGGTAGGACAAGGGGCAATAGCTTTAGACAGGGTAGATTTAGACTAGATAGAAGGAAGAAATTTTTCGCTCTGAGGGTGGTGAGGCACTGGACCAGGTTGCCCAGAGAAGCTGTGGATGACCCATTCCTGGAAGTGTTCAAGGCCAGGTTGGAGGGACCTTTGAGCAACCTGATCTAGTGGAAGGTGCCCCTGCCCATGGCAGGGGGGTGGGAACCAAAAGATCTTTAATGTCCCTTCCAACCCAGTCCATTCTATGATTCTATGATAATTCAGCCAAGAGATGGTGAGATACATCTGTATTTTATATAGAGCTCTCTCCTGCCAACGCATCACATACCTGCGATGGATATTGGAGCTGTAGATATATGTTAGGCATAAACTGAAGAGAACAAATCACGCAGTGCAGCACAGTGTGTTTCAAAGCAGAAACAAAAATGCCTACATTAAGCTATCCTTACAAGATAAATTATATTAACTACCGTTCATAGAGATGGTTTGATGGGGATGAATTCCACTGAAGGCAGAGAAAAGCCTCCATTTCGTTGAGCCTTGTGTACTATGAATTGTGTTGAGGAACTCTACTGTACACACACACTCATGCTCACATACAGCATTTTCTGAAAAAAGTAGTCGGTGTGATCATACTCACTTGTTGCGCACTATGTAACAGAAAAATGCTTTAAGATCATTCAGGTCTGTGCTGGTTTTGGCTAGGTTAGAGTTAAACTTCTTCATAGTAGCTAGAATGGGGCTATGTTTTGGATTTGTGATGAAAACAGTGTTGATAATACCGGGATGCTTTCATTACTGCTGAACAGTGCTTAGACAGAGTCAAGGCCTTTTCTGCTTCTCGCCCCACCCCACCAGCGAGTACATTGAGGGTGCATAAAAAGCTGGGAGGGGACACAGCCATGACAGCTGACCCCAACTGACCCAAGTCACCATTAGGCAAGATGGAGCCCTGCTTTCCTGGGGGATGGCTGAGCACCTGCCTGCCCGTGGGAAGCAGGGAATGAATTCCTTGTTCTGCTTCGCTTGTGTGTGCGGCTTTTGCTTTACCTATTCAACTGTCTTTATCTCAGCCTACGAGTTTTCTCACTTTTACCCTTCTGATTCTCTCCCCCATCCCATCAGGGGGAGTGAGCGAGCGGCTGGGTGGTGCTTATTTGCTGTCTGGGCTTAAACCCTGACAGTCCTTTTTGGCACCTTTAAGCTGTGTGCAGACCTCAGCTTAAAATTCTGTGTAACAAAAATGCCCTGCTCACATTATAGTGACACACTGTAAAATATGCATTAGGCTTATCATTATTTGTGTTGGGTTTTTTCCTAAGCATGTCCATCGTTGGGGGATATGCTCTGCGGTAAAGGCTGTTTCCTTGTTCCAAGTCTTTGGTGCTAAAACATTGCTTTAACTTTAAAGCCACACTTAACTTTCACTGACTTCAGGAATTAAGGAGGAGTTTGAGTGACTTGGTAGAGGCAATTTGTTGATCTAGGACTTAAATGCTGCTTTGGTTGAAATGCACATATATTTGTTCACATATTATGTTTTCCCTTGGATTTTATTGCTCTTGTATAAAGCTTATAGAAGCTTGTTATTCTGAAACATACTTTTTGAACTGCCTGTAAATTGACAGCGTCCACTTTATGGGTAAGAACTTTCACAAGAAGAATAAACCTCAGAAAACAGTCTAAAGCCTCAAAATCAATGTTTTTCTGTTCTTATCAAGCATTTAGATAGGGAAAGCTCAATCCATAGCTGTTTACATCAGCACTGGTTACCGTGGATTTTTACAAAAGCCAAAGATCATTCCTCAAGGATTCAGTGCAAAACAGCTGAAGACTGAAATGAGCACCAACATTAAAATAGATTCATTTCAGCATAGATGCAAAATCCATGTAACTGTCATCAAGTAAAATAAAATAGCTGATATTGTGATAGATATTTTAATAACAGGTGCAGCAAAAAATTAATCCTGTGTGGTACTTCCAATCTACTTGACAGCACAGCTGGGTTTCTTCTCCCATGATGTGTTAATCTGTTTTGTATTTGGTAAACTGCACATCTCACCCCAATGAATATTAAAGAAAGAGTTTAGGGAAAACATGTAACATACTGCTTAAACATTTTGTCATTCATATGCTCTCACAATCATTTGCAATGATAACTTATCATCTCATTGCTAAGCAAGCACTGCTTCTCTTATGGACTCATCAAATCTCCTCATTAACCTTTTAAAATCTCCTACCTCCAATCAGAGTGGCCATTCACGATGTTGCTAACTGACAGCTTTCATAAGGAGATGTCAAACTCTGTAGAGTGATGCCTGAAAAAGATATTCTTTTTCAGCACTTATTCCTTTCCCCAGCTAATAAAATAATCAGAATCATCGTTTACTGCAATATTGCATGCAACAAGCACCTGGTCATGACAACTTTGCTTTTGGGGGCTATTTAATGAAATAATTATTTTTTTGTGAAGAGTGTTTTTCTGCAGTTATTGCAGTCTGAATACTAAGAATTACTTCAGTGAGAACCAAGTTCTCTTCATTTTCATTTCCTGTAAAGTTATTAAATATAAAACCTATTAGTTTATCCCTGAAGTATTTTCCCCGTCACACAAATAGCCCTTCCTAGACAGAAATGACGAATGAATAAACACATACTGTTTCATTCAGGGATAGACAGAGAGTTTGTCAAGTGCTACGGAATTCTTCTGGATCGAAGTACCAATGTAAGCAGGATATAAGTCATCCCTAACAAGACTGGAAGTTACTACCTTTGAAATATGTAGCACATATTTCTCCCCCCAGATTCCAGACTTGTTTGGCTCACTGCCAGAGCAACACTGATTTCTTTTGCTTGGCCACTGGAGGGCTCTCCTAATTCTCCATTACTGCAAAAGAAACATTTGACTGAGTTTAAAAACGTTATAAAAGAGAACCTGATTATAGTTACCTGAATATAAAACCAACAACAACCAAAACAGGAGAGTTCACTAGTTCATACAAAGATCTGCATATGAACAAAGTTTACTGCCCCTTCTTTAACAGCAAAAATGTTGCTACACTAAGAGATGAATTTCACTGAACAGAAACTTTCCTTTTACACGCAAGATTATCAACTGCACAAGAGAATATGGGTTTGAGATGGAGAGCAAAGCCTGTCCCCATCATCCACTCCTCCCCATACCACATCGTTTCACTCTGAAATCACTGCCCAGCTCAATTCACTTTTCAAGTAAGCGTGCCTTCAGACATCTGCCACCTGATTTCAAACATATTTCCCCACCTCGAGACCAATTCCCCTGGCTGGTTCAATTTGCTCCTGATGGAAACAGTGATGGATCAATCATCTTATCCTTTTCACATTAATGCCGTTCCCATGGAAAGAGGAGATCATGTAAGGCTTTCCATTCCCCTTCAGGGAGAGGGACGTTATGTCCACACTTCCAGGAGTACTTACAGACTATTGCCAATTGAGAATTTCTGACAGTGTGTTTCTTTTTTTTCCTGTTTTTTTTTTTTTTTTTTTTTTTTTTTTAATCAAAAGTCCTTAAAGCTAAATTGTCCTGTGGAAACAGAACAGTTTGTTAAATCTTTTCTTAGGACAGTGCCAAAATAAGAGACAAGTAGCTTTGCCTATCCCAAAATAATCACTGACAATGGACTTTCCCTTGTGATGAGGGAAACCCAGCTGTAGAGCCCTGTTTCACTCAGTTTTGCCCCATGCATTTGTCACTCACTGCTCAACCAAACTCTTAGGTATATCCTGAGTCAAAATCTCTTTTCTCTTTTCCCTTTTCCCTGACCCCACTGAAGTGAACGTTATTTGCATGCAGAGACCACAGCAGCTTTCACAGGCCTCACGGGAAGATGTCCACCTCCAGAAGGGCACCAGCTTGAATAAACAGTCCTGGCTGTGACCATTTTATCCTAGATCCTTTGAGACAGTCTCACACAGATAGAAAACCTACCTATGATAATGGGCAAATAGATTTTCTTGGCCTCTGTGACTCTGTTTCTGTCCTTGAATATAAGATTAGCTATTTGGGCTGGAACACCCTAAGGGTCATTTAAATTACACTTTAATTATTTGGTCTGAATTCCATGGGATTTTTAGTTTGCTAGGTGACAGAAAATGTAGACAGGAGAAGAACAAAGTTGTGAAATACGGAGTAGGAATTTACATCAATTTCCTAGACTGTTTTGAAATCTGCAGTTTCCTGAATGAAATAAATACTTGGGATCCTTAAATTTTACATGTCGATTACTTTATCCTAAAGGCCCTTATGATACCATTGGTGTATTACAGTTAATAATGATATTTCTGTGCTTGGACCTGCAGCAGGTCATGTGCAAGCACAAACTGGAAGCTCTGACCATGTGGACGTGCAGTAGCATCTGCCTGCAAGCTAACCCCTGGGACTCCCTGAACAGCCAATGGAAGAGCCAGGCACATCTCGTTATAAATGGTACATTTAAATCAGGTGAATGTATAAATGCTACAATGCTAGCAATTGCTTATAAGAGGAGCCTGAGGTGTCTGATTTAATTGCAGTTGTCTACATTATGCATCTCTAACTTTAGGTGAGCTGAATTCTTTGTCTACCTCTGATTATAAGCAAAGATTATTCCTCCAATACAGTCCTGTGAATTTAATGTTAAAATTCCAGTCTCCACTGAAATCAATAACTAAGTGTTCCTCCACAGCAAGAAAGCCATGGTTTCATTTGAAATAACAGGTTATTTCATGGAGATGAAAGAACAGCCCATTTTACCCTCTTCAGATAAAAACTAATAACGTCCTTATAAGAAACTTCTGAGAATAAGAAGAAATTTGTGGGTTTTAGCAGAAAACACCGCTCCAGTTCAGAAGAATTGTACTAGTTTTCATGGATTATGTTCCCTAAAAGTCTTTGCTGGAGGCAAAATCTGTAGAAAATATAAACCAAATAGTCCATAAAAGAATTGATAGATAGGCATTGCTCAGGCCAGTTCTCCTCTGAGTTGCAAATGAGGTGGATGGGATTGCTTGTCTCAGTTTAATAGTCTATAGAGTAGCTGTCAGTGGCAGAGAAATCTCTAGGGTCCTTTAAGAGTCAAGAGGGATCTAGTCAGTGCAGTCAGCGGACTCTATGGAATGATTTCTGTCGCTACAAAGAAGATACTTAAACCGGGTCAGATAAATTGTCTTCTAAAAGTCTCTCTATCTATCCATTAACTGTAAAGGCAACCTGGGCTGACCTGCTTACTGGAACATGTCTGTACTATAAATGTCTAAACTTAGGGACAGGAATCCCATCTGTAGAGAAAAAAAAGTAAAATCAGGCTTAGAAAATCTTTCTTGTAAGAATAGCCTCAGTTTGTGGACAGCTGAACACACTGTGTCTTTGCTTTTGGTTTCATTTTTGTTAATTTTCCATGATTATGTTTATTATGGCTACATAGAAACCCTAATCACAGTGTCTTTATTTAACGAAAGATTGGTTTTCGCTAACCAATAGCATCAAATAAGAGAAAAGTGAACACTGAATTAGAAATACTTCCACGGTTTTACTTATACATAATTGAAACAGCATGACTTTGGCTTTTTAATGTCTGACACGAGCCATCGTTACATTTGAGGCCTCCTGATGGATACGCCTTCGCAAACCAGGCAACAGAACCAGCATTGCTCCAAGAGATCAAGTGCAGTTTTTCATTTCATTGGTATGTGTAGCTGTGTCCTGCTCCCCAAAATAACTACTGGGGTCTTTGAAGGAGGAAGTATTCATGCAGAGAATTATCCATATTGTGGAAGAATTAGTGTTCTTCGTAGGAATTGGCAGAGACAAACGTAAAATGATTTAACCCAGCTGAAAACTGTTCACACCCAGCTCTGGGCACAGGCAGAATGAAAAGCTGTTCTGAATGCACCTTTAATGTGTTCAGTACCTGTAGGACTAAGAGCAGGCTGTACACCATTCATGTGAGATGACTTTTCTTTGATTAACTTTAAGCCTAAGATTAACTGAATTTGCTCATGCTACAACCCAGCCCAGTAAAACACACTGTGAGAAAGCTGAAGCAACAGCCATCTTAATACACAGGGCCAAACCCGAGGCAGCTGGACCTATACGGTGTATTTCTACGCTGTGAGCTAAATGGCCATAACTGCATTTGCCGACTTCAAAAATGCGCTGTCTGTGATCGAGCATGCGGGAGGCTGTAACAACCTAACCAGCTAAACAACTGCTAAACCAAACCAACCTATTTTGCCCCATTTTCTGAACTAAGTAGAATCAAACTGCTCAGGACTAAGAACTCAGCATCAAAGGAGAAAATGCAAGGTACCTCAAAGCAGTCAGAAAATATCCGGCTACTGCAAAGTGCTGAGTTTGGGGATTTTCTGCTGAATAGATTCCATTTGCACTTCTCCTGTTAATACAGCCCATCAGTTCAGGACTGATGTCATTTTAAGAGCGTTAGTTAAGAGTAGAAAATCTCATTGAAGCCCATGTTTTCCAGAATAAATACAAAGGGAAGGAAGGAGGCAAACAAGCAGCTGTAAACTCTCACTGTTTAAAGGATAAAAAACCTCTTCCTTTCTGAGTATGTTGAGATCTGCAGAATGTTTATTCCAAGAGACACGCTGATCTGATTTAGCTTCTAGATACTATCATAATAAGAAAATTAATACTAACAATAACAATATGATTTATAACCACAAGACAGACTTTTTCAGATAGACAGAGTTTTCATTTCTGAGATTAGAAGTACCCCCATGCAAATGATTCTGTGATTCTACGATCATGCTTAGAAATGCATTTGCTGCTTTCCCTAATCAAACCCTGTAGTTCCTCAGAACAGCATTTTCCTTGGATAATGACTATTCCTCTTATGAGAGAAACACAAAAAAATGCAGGCCAAAGGCTACAAAAATAAAATATTTATGATACCTCAATGTAAGCAGAGAAAAGGCCTGATTGTACAAACAAGTGGGGTAGAATTAATCTCACCTCATTTCAGGCATCCACAGTGGAGGGAGAGTTTTATCCTACATATTTTAAAATGTGGAAATATCTCAGTTTACTCAGACAACCCTCTCCCTTCATTTTCTGATTAGGCATAACTTAAATTGATTTGAAGGAGATTTGTTTCATTTATGGATTTAATGTAATTTTTCTAATACATGGATTTCCAAACATGTCAAAATTGGATTTTTTTTTTACCTTGTCAAAAGAAAACATATACATTATGAAAATCCAGAATTTTTTTTTTTAACTCTGGCAGTAATTTTTGAAAATTTAACACATTCCTAAAGTCAAAATCTGTATGTTTTGGAGTTAAAAGGAATATTGAAGGAAAGCATTCACAAACGGTATTGGGAGTCAGCAGCTTCTTCTCTGGGATGTGTCTAGAACAGAACTGGTGAGCTCCAGAGGGAGTTCTACCACCCACCAATGCCCAACAGATGCCTGGAAATGAAGAGCCCATGAGATTATTCCTGATCCCCCTTGAGGGTTATTTGGTCTTTGCTCCATATATTTTATACTCGCACTGGACTCGGTTGTCAACAGATGAGTCAACTACTGAAAAATATATGTGGTCAATCATGATAAGATTAGCACAGGCTGAGAAGCTGCCATCTCTTCTGATACCTAAAAAAGGACCATCAGCTAGAATGAAAAGCAAACTGTCTTTGCCTAAATCAGTTTGAGCATGTAAGAAAGAAGGGGAGGGAAGAAATGCCTTCTGAAAAATGGGCTGTCATAACTATCTGACTGTACCCTAAGTAAAGCATCCTGCTGCTTTTCCTCCCGGCTAATGTTATTTTTTTTTTTTTTTATTTAAAAAAATAGCCAATTAAGTGAGGTCTGGTTTATCTTTTCTGAAGATTTTAGTACACTTGAAAGTAGTCTCCAAAATATTTTCAAAATCTTACAAAATAAGTATTCCTAAAGGTAAAATTTGTTTTATTCTTACCTAGTCATCTAGTAGCAACCATAAGCATTAAGATTTTAAGTTGATTTTTTTTTTTAAGTTTGCTTTTGCCAATGGGAAATTTTACATTATCATTGCCTTAAGAATTTGTGTTGGAACTTCTTAAACAGACAGGAATAGCAAACACTCTGACTGTAATTATATTTAGTGTTTGGGAACCATTCTGTACATTATGGGAACTGAAAGAAAAGGCACTGAAACTGGGTGCATACTCACACTACTAGCTTTATATTGCTTTTCTGCTACTATGTGTTGTTATTATTAATCTAGGTCATATTTAGAAATTAATTTACTAACAAGATCATGTTTAAGTGCTTCTTGACACTTTTAAAGAGTCTCTGTTGTTAAATACTCTGGCATGCTAACAATTACTGACAATATTGCTTCTCTAGATATACTAAAAGATTTCAGACTTAAGCTGTGACTTTGATGTAGCATCCAATAAACACAAATATAAGTTTGAAAAGCACTTTTTTTTTTTTTTTTAAAATCTTGGTTGTATATCCCATGACAATTGCTCCTGTGTCTCAGGAGTCTTTGGAGGAGCAGGAAGGAAGAGGAGAGAGTAGAGGAAGAGCCTGGAGAACAGGGGAAAGATACATCATCTGTCCATCTCCCAACTTCTCAGCTCCTTCCTACGCAATGAAATTTCCAAATTTGCACTGACTTTTTACCTTTTCTGCTCTCTATCAGTAATCATCTCAGACAAATCTCTTTATTTGCAAAGAGCAGCAAGTTTATTTCACGACAGGCAATCACAACCACACAATCTAGAATAATAAAGTACAGCTCTGTAGCAGCAGCTGCAGAGTTGTAAGGGACAAGGACGCTTATCTGCAAGCAGACGCTGTCTCACAACTACACCTGATTTAAAAAAAATAAATAAAGCGCTGGGAAGAAGGAATGGAAACAACACTGTCTTGAAATTACCCATGATAGTACAGCCTGGGAAAGAATAGCATTGCTTCCCCATAGAAAGCCTTTGGTAGCATTTAGCTAGTGGGGCCACGTCTCCTCCACCTCCTGGTAACTCAGCTGGAGAGGGCAAAGGGTAGTAATTACAAAGCAGAACTGTTATTTGCAAGGTGTAATGCAATCATGGGCCAAAGGCCAAATAAAAAAATAACAATTGAAAACAAGAAATGTTTCAAGTTTGGCCTTGAAAATAATAAAGAAAGCACAGGAGAAAAAAAGCATGTGGGGAGGTATTCCACTACCTGAAGCCAGAGGTGATGGCACTCCAAGATGGAGTCTGCTGGCGGCCACAGAAGTACGAGAAGCACTAATGAGAAAAGTGTTTAGCCCACATGTTAGCTCCTCATGAGGGAGCAGAATTGAGCCCCTATGTTTGCACAGCGCACTTGGCCCAACAACAAATGAGCTACCAAGAACAAAGTGTAGAAGGTGAAGGAAACCACTTATTTGGACTGCATTGACATGAAGAGAAATTTTAAAAAAGCTTTAGAATGTCACACTTCTGATGCTTATTAACACACACCCTGAGAGATTCCAGGGAGAAAAGTGCTGTATATACCAAAGGCTGTCATGGTAACAAGGCTAGCAGCATTTCTGTCTCATATTAAATTCTGTAATTGCATGTGCTGAGGTGTTTGGCCACATATCTCTCTGAGGTAAATCCCACCTCTTAGGCTTTGTGCCCAAATATCCTGCAACAGTTCACTGGGGTCCTTCAGGACCGGAGAACAGCTCGCTGTAACTCAGGTCACTTGGCCTGTGTTTCAGTTTTTTCCTGTCAGGTTTTTTTCATGTTTGAGAATTTCCAGCTACTGTTCAAAGCCAGCTTTGCAGATCAGATGAAGGCTGGACACGATCAGGTAAGACTTCTGTAGCTGTTGGCTTACCCACATCATTATTCTCTTCCATGACAGTCTTGTCTACATTGACACTACTTAGTTAAGCTAATATATTAATCCAATACACATACTGATAATCATGACAATTCACAGCATCCATAAGTAGCATTCACATATCAGTCAAGAACTGTCTACATGTAACAGCTAAAGAGGAGAGGCATTTTTATTATGCTGATCACCTTGCCCTTGCTACATACAAATGCAAACCTTCTCAATGCCATCAGGTCTTTCTCAGGCTAGTATGGCACAAAGGTGTTTCTACAGCAGATAACACTCCAGTGTCATGCTAACATGGTTATACCCTATTTTCTTTACATCAAAATATGTAAGTAAGTGCCACATTTATAAGGGAAGAGAGTAGTTATTAGAGCATGAGGCAGAGAGAGAGGAATTTCAAATCCACTTCTAGCTAACACCGTGATCTTGGGCAAGTTCTCTCTCTTGCCTTTACTTGTGTTTCCAATAGACACTAGATAATTATTCATTGTGAACACCTCTGCACTCCCCTCCCCAAAATTATTACTTCTATTCCCTGGAACTTCACACCAGTCACCGAAATCCAAATTTAATCCCTTATTTTTCCATGGAGCTATGACTGTGAGTTTCAACTTTGGCCCTCCAAGATTTCTGAAGAAGATCAAATGAAAGTACCAACACATAAGAGCCCCTGCTAAAAGCAAGAGCAATTACATCAATCAATTAGAAAGTTCTCATGTTGCATGTGGGCTTGCAAGGCTATCACGGAATATTTAAAACTTCTTCAATGCAAAAATGCCAGCTGCTTACTTTTAATTGCTATGTTTTTAGTACCAAGTACTGCAGGCAGGCTGCAGAGCAAGAATGTCTCAAGTTCTAATATTCTTCCAGTGACTGGCTTTGAATTCTTGGCAAATCATTTAACTTTTCACCATATATCAAACAGAGATAAAAATATCCACTCCTCAACTTCCATGGATTCTGTAAGAATGTTTTCACTATTAAGTTTTTAACTTTTAAACTATGGAAAGCTAACTAGAAAAAAAATTCCTATTTTAGACTGGAAACAAGAAGTAACTGAAAATGGTGGACTTTTAGAGTAAAATAATCTGTAACAGTCAGGCATCCTGAAATGAGATGAACAGTCAAAAAGTGCTCCAAAATCTGCAATGCAGATTAAAAAATCAAGTATTCTTTGCTTTTTTCATCTGTGAAAAACAAAGTAATAGATACTGTGTAATGCTGCATATGCTTTTCCTCAACTGTGTGTTTTCTCAAATAAAATGGACATATTTATTTCATTTTATTGTGGATGTTGATGAAATTCTAATGATTATAATATAAAACCAGAAGGCATAATAATTTCTCCTGTGCATGTTTCCACTAATGCCCCTGAGCTCTCTGTCTCCCTGTTGAAAATGGTCAAATAATCTTACCCTCCAGGTTATAGAAATAGTAGCCTAAAGTTTAATAACATATATAGCTATAATAATTTTGATTGACATCTTACAAAAAAATCATTTTTTTTTTTTAAAGTACATATACTGGGTAAATTTCGGTATCACTTATCTCAGAGTTTTGTATCCTAACTGGCATGACAAGCTATTTTATAGCAACCCAGAAAACCGTATCTTTTCTGCTAACAAGAGTTGGATCTGAGTAGGCTTCGTAAGAAATTAAGTAAAAGAAGAACAGTAATCAATCAAAATAACATGAGAGAAGACCAGCCTGGTCTGAGTGAATTGGGCAGTCTTTCCCAAGCAGAAATGACAAGCACTTTAGGTGGCAACTGTAGTATTTAAAAACAGTATTTCCCCCCCTCTGAAAATTAACACTTTCAAAACCTCTAGGAGAAATGGGAAAAAAAAATAGTGAGCATCCTGCATAAATCATTGACTTTATTTATCCGTGAAGAAAATGGAGATTTGTGCAAAGTTTTAAAGTAACTCAAACAAGAGAACAGGATCTATTTTTCTGGAGGGATTAAAGCAAAAAACACCCATCATACTCCAAAATCCTTGAACTCAAATGTTTAAAAGTTCACCCAGTGGCTACTGGAAGAACAATTTCAGCACAATGACACTCCTTATTTTTAAAATATTCCCATGTTTATACATATATGTATGTAGAATTTTATATATATGCATATATGTATATTAAAAATCCACAACAAATTGCTCAGATAAGAAGCCACCCATCTTAGCCAGAAATCTTGGGTTTAGCTCACTAATACAAATTGCAAAGACCTGATGCCCACTGAAGTGTGGCTACACATTGAGGATTCCTGTAAAGATTTCATACCCACGTTCACAGTGATGAACTCACAAGCAGACTCCTCAAGCAGATTAATAATGAAATTGCAACTATATCTCCCTTCTGATATTAACTCATTCCCTTTTATTTACACAGAAGGCTGCAAGTAAGTCTTCCACATGATGATAAATTACCTCAGGGATACTTTCAAAGAAAGAGAAGGTTCTTAGGAGTATGATTAATTTCCTGTAACTCTAGATATTGCAAAGTAGACATCTGCAGCTGAGTGGGCCTTAGGGTGCCTCTATACCCAATGATAAAATAGGCTTGTTTAAAAATACCAGAACAGGCCTATTGGTTCTGACTAAAGGTCCACCTACTACATCTTCCTGTCTTAAGTGAATGCTTAGGGAAGAACACAGGAACAGGAGACAAATAAGCACCCTCCCAGCCTCCATTCGTCTCAGAGGATTTCCTGAACAAGACAAGGTTTCTCTGGTATGGTAAACCTCTGTGCATTTAACAGTGTTAGCAGTCAAGAGAGGAGCTTCTAAATGCTTGGCCTTATGTACCAGCACAACTGCACAAGATGGAGTTTCAAGAGGATGAAGATGGAACCTTCAATGGTAGAGTTCCCTATGGTGTTCTTTAGAGGGTTTTAGGGAGGACAAACAAATCCACAGAGAGGCTAGCAGGTTTCTTACAGCAGTGCTATTTAGTCATTAAATCCAATTCCTGTAGCACATTAATGGAGTTGAGATACCACATAGCATTTACACCTTTAGGAATCTGTTTCTCATTTCTCTCTTAGCTATGGGTATGTGCACTTGAAATACTTGCACCAATAAACAAACTTTTTGTCCAACATGTTTATGCACACAAGTAACATTACGCAGTGGAGCATATCGCTGCAGTGAATGAGTTCTCATACAAGTAAAGATATACACAGGGTGAAGTGGTTGAACAGTTCAGGTCCTAGTGGCTTACATAAACTGTGTTAACATTTTCCATTATCTTTTTCTTATAGACCCAGCTTCCACACTTTGACAGTTTAATGAGTAAGATGAATGCCTGGAGGAAAAAAAAAAAAAATCACAGTTCTTATTTTGTAATGGAATCAGAAAGCTGAACAATATGGAGCTGGAGCTTGACAGGTCAGCTTTGCATTTTCACTAGCTTTAGTGCTTAACTATTTTTTGATACATGGGACTATACAATAAGATGTCCCCACCTCGGGGTTGAAGGCCAAGGCAAATCAATTCCATGCATAACAGGGTTTATTCAGAAAAGATCGACTAAGTGATGCAGTTGAGAGCTAAACAAGAAGAGATGAGTTGCCAGCTGCAACTTTACAATAGGTGATTTATGCAAGCTGAACCTCTGATCCATTGTCTATGTTCACATTCTAGTCCACAGTAGGCCATGACAGCATCTGTAAGTACGACGCATCCTACCACTTTCTCTTCCTCAGTCCATCCACTGGGTTCTCAA
The DNA here is from genome assembly GCF_000687185.1 of Egretta garzetta. Classification (NCBI taxonomy): domain Eukaryota; kingdom Metazoa; phylum Chordata; class Aves; order Pelecaniformes; family Ardeidae; genus Egretta; species Egretta garzetta. Next base: position 1,199,111 of record NW_009260479.1, on the reverse strand, counting down.
AGAACTTTGAGTACATCTGGCAATGTACTAGTATCAGATAGTAGAAGTTCACCCTCTTTTTTTGCTTTTAGTAGATGCAAGTGAAGTAAGGCAGTGCTGGCAGGTATGACACAGGGGCCTAAGACACACCGTTTACGATTATACCTTCACAAAGAAATGGATGGAGCCTAGTCTCACCTTGGTCTGCCCATATGGTGAATCTGGCTCTGGGTGTGGCTCAGGGACACTCCTCCAAAAGAAGCATGGAAATATCCATTATTGTAAAAAGCAGGGAGACAAAGGCAAGACAACTTCTGCATGTCAACAAGAGCACATCTAGAGGCTCATTCCTAAACTGGAGAGCCAGCTTAGTCATGGGGGCGTAGGATCTTCAGCATTTTATTGAAATCAGAAACAACAATAAAAAATCCCATTCTAGATCCTCTCTCCCATTTCCTAATAGCAGTTATCCTCCAGCACTATATATTTTAGACATCCTCTTGAACCATCCATCTTTCCAAATAATGCAGTTTGTAGTATCACTATTGTGACGCGGGTTTACTCTCTAGATGGCCAAAGCATTATTTCACTGCTTGAAGGGCTCATCAACCCACAAACCTAGAGAGAAATGTTGATTTAAAGGACAGGAGGTGTTTTCATTTAAGACCAGATTCACTGACGTGATTCCATGTGAGCAGAAAAGGCACTCCATCTGTTTAGTAGAACTTGACAAAATGAGAGGTTCTACAGAGTGTATTTTTATCTGCCAAGTGTACAAAAATGATATCTAATTTAGAAACCACATTCAGCAAATGGTATTTATTGTACTAACTGTATAAATTCAAAGATTTAAGTATATTTGATGAAGTGCGGCATTGTAACAGCCATTACCGAGAGTCTGCTGAGAACATATCATGCAGAAGTGACAGATCCAGGATTGAGGTGTGCCATTCTTCTGAAATATGAAACAAAACTCAATGGCATGTTCCCACTGTAACATGTTTTTGTTTATAAGCTATGCCTGTCTTATATGCATTCCTCTAAAATTTTACACTGTTCACTTTTCCCTTTCCTTACTCCTCAGAGCATCCCGGGCTGGCAGCATGGAATCACCATGGCAATGCTGTCAGGGTTCATCACTATAAATGCTTCTAGTATCTAACAGGATCATGGGATCCGCCCTGACTTCATACCATTAGAAACCCTATTCTACACTCCTCCCTCAGACCCACACATACCCAACATCTTAGTGACTCCAGGTAAACATGCTACAGATTTTCTTTTCAGTCAGTTCAGACCTGATGCCACTGAGAGACTGTTTTGATGAAGATGTCCAGAGGGTTGTTACTTTCCTGTATAATGTAAAGTCTGAGGAAAGTTATTCTTGATTTCAGAGGAGTTGATATTTCATCCTGAATCACTAGCACCACATCCAGTGTAGTTGGTCCCTCTTCTAAGCCAAGGTTACTTCATTTGGTAGTTTCCTGAAGTTCTGCAAAAGCATCCATTTATGGGGTCAAGGCACTGGAACAACTTGTTACTGAAACATGTTTGATATGCAGAATCGCAACACAAAGCCAGACCACAAAAAACAGCTACTCCTGTGAAAAAAACCCACCACCTCAAAACCCCCCCAAATTCTCTGCATGGCTCCCATCAATATAATAGCTGAGCACTTTACAGCCTCATTTACACAGCTTTTACTGTAAATTTCAGAAGAACTTGTCAGTCTCTGGACACCTAGGGTAAATGTAGGAACCTTTAAATATGTTTATATATCTCATCCATAAACAATTTACAATAAAACCAACAAACACCATCCACCCCCACTGCCCCAAACCACCATAAATATTCTCCTTGTACAGCAAATGTACAAAGTAGACGTGGCACTTAGGGACATGGTTCAGTGGTGGACTTGGCAGCGTTAGGTTAATGGTTGGACTTGGCCATCTTAAGGGTCTTTTCCAACCTAAATGATTCTATGATTCTAAATAATCCTCTCTGGTGGACCACAGAACTTGTTGGACTGTCTACATAGTTTCTTAATATGTGAGAGTTTTTCCACATCCTCAGCTTGGAACAGGACCAGACTTAAGAACTGCAACTTTTAAAATTATCAGGACTGGTGGCAGTAATACAAATTGTGCAACAACATACAACACAGTCAGCTTTATTTTGGGAAGTACAGGAAAGCAGTGCTAGACTGCCTGGTATGTCATTTGAGGCAGTGGGAAAATGAACCAACATTATCACCTCTATTTAAATAGCGTTATTGCAACATCTGAAAATAGGAAGCACTAGAAGATTGCATGTGTCTTTAGCTCAAGCTTTGATCATCCAGTCGCTGGTGCTCAAGGTTAACTTTATGCCTGTGAGCAGTAACTGGGTTGTGTGGATGTGATGAAAGCACATTCCTAAATGCCCCACAGGCAGCTGCAGGAGCAGCATATGTGGATTCAGCCAGCAGGCTGATGCCAAGAGAGTGCAAAGCATATGTTAAAATGAATACCTCATCCGAGTATCATTATAAATGGAAGTGCTCATTGACGTGACCTGCTGGGAAAATCAGAAGGGAAACAGTGAGAATTGCAGCCATGCCATTACTGTAGAGGGATATTTAGAGATGTAATGAAGCCAAATCTTCTGTTTCCGAGAAATAGAATAGTGAAATGTACGGAAATAAATAACCCTTGGAGCAGTGAGTGCCTCACCTTTGCAGTTCTGGATAGAAAGGAAGTTATCAAGTATGTTTGCCTGTAATGAAACTTTCACCTACAAAAAGAATAATTGATTGAATTTGACTACTAAAAATTAACAACAGTCAGCCAAGAAAAATCTACAGCCTATGTGCACTCAACAGCAGGGGCATCAAGGCAAAACACAACTTTTTTTTTTTTTTTTTTTGATAGCCATAGCATTTGTGATTAAACCACCTTGTCAGAGAAGATTTCATATATGCATTTGAGCTATAAATATGGAGTTGGCTTCCATCTTGCATACTACCTGCTATAAGGCATTCAATTTGCAGATTTCTATGAAAACTCCTGTGTGGAACTGCCTATATAGGGATGTCTAGACTGAGCTGAACACCTAGTTCAACTCATCTAGTTCATCCAGTGCAGTCAGTGGAGATCTAAGGAAATATTCAGATGGCCACACACAACCACCTAGAGCCACCAAGTGCCCTGAGAATCCCTCCACCCAGCAGCAGCTATTCTAGAGAGCACAAGACTCTTGTAGATTCTGTGTCATACCTGCCAGCCCTGCAGGTCTTGGTTACTACAAAGCATCGCAAAGGGCACAGATGGGAGGGCAGCTAAATCCCATTCCACTGGCAACAATGGGAGCGCAGACTTATATGTAAACACAAATATTCAGACGTGTAACGTATGAGGTGAGTCCCACCTTATGAATCTATGAGACCCTCAGTAACAGTGGAATGGTTCCTAAGCACTTCCAATTTCAGCTATTAGCTTTTGCTCTGAAACTCCAGGTTCAGTCCCACCTGCCTGGTTCACAGAGGTGACCTCCATACATGCATTAAGCAGAAATGACCCAACCAAGCCTGTATTAACAGCAAATCAGGACGGTGGTTTGATGACCAGCACACAAAACCATACCGAAACATCTGCAAGTCCAAGATGGTCACACCTGTCTGATCTTCAGAGATTCATGATCAGTAGAAGTCCCAATCAGATATAAAGAGTGAACCAAGGGAAAAATCTAACCAGTTAGTCAACTGCTGTTTACCAAGTTTTGAGCTGAAGAAACTAACATTGAATATCTTTCCTACAGACAAACAGGCCATACCCAGGATCACTACCCTTAAAATAGGCATGGAGATTGCTTTGAGAAAAGGCCTGTGTTGCTTCTGGGTTAGAAATGAACACAGTACAAAGAATCTGGGTGAAAAAGAAATTCTTCTAGCCACAGATGACAGAACCCTTTCCAGTAAAGCAGCACAGATAAAACCTCTATAAACCTAGAATGTTCATATTTGTTCTTATTCCAAGAAAACCAGAATAATTTAAAAATTAAATCATTCACAAAGTCTGCAAGGCCCACTATCTCACAATAGTTGCAGAACTTGTTTAAAGACACTTGCACTTATGCCACATTCACAGAGGCGGATCTGTCTGGGGACGACAACAAAACAAAAATTGATGGAAATAAAAGCACTGTAATGAATGGTCAGCTTCAAGGTGGCAGAAACACTGCACAAACATAGCATCAAGCCTTCAAACCCTTTCTTATCAAAATGATAGGGAATAATTTTCTGAAAAATGAACTTCACAGTTTTTAATGTTTGAAATGAAGCTTTACTTTGAAATGAATCTTTTACTTTTTTTTTGGTGCCTGAGTATTTCAAACTAAAGATAAATGTAATCTATAAAACAGTGATAAAATTAAGTTACATATTTAACTGGTTCTCCAAATAAATCTTTCAAATTTTCATTTCAACAAGAAACCCACATTTTAGGATGCTACTTTTCCCCAATTTATGTGGTTTTGTCACCACTATGCAAAACCACAAACACATCCTTATACTCCCCCCAGTACACACACACTTATTTACTTTGTAGATATGCACTTTTATAGCTGGAAACAGAACCAGATCCATGCTTCAACGTTGAAGCAATATTCAAAGGTCTGAAGTAACCCTTATGTATTATTTTTTTTTTTTGTCACAGAGGGAGCACTGTTGCATCTTAATCTCATTAATTTAGGCTGGAGTGACAAAGATCATGCAGCAAACACACAGCTGTCAGCTACTATCTTTCAATATACACTTTAAAAAGTAACCTGCGAAGTCACGTGTGTCCACATGCTCTCTCTCCCTCTCCTAAGTTGCCTTTACTGCTGTCTAGCATACTTGTCAACAGCTTCCTCTGAAAAGGGATAATAACTTACTCCACAGCAGCTGAGCATAAGGCTATCTGTAGTTGGTTTACATGAGCCCTCTAGGCAAAATGTCTTTAGTAGCTCAACATTGATAGACATATTAAGAAGTTATCTGAAGTGTGACAGTGACCAGAGAGGAATTTTGATCCATCCTTCAGAATGGTATGAGATTTCATAAATCCTTCTCTCGAATGAACATTGCTTTGGCAGGTTGTGACTGACCAATAAACCCCTACAATGGAAGAAAGCTCAGAGGATACCGCCAGAGGTGCTGTGCCCATGAAGCTCAGGGAATGATGTAGGGTGACTGACTACAGCTGTTGCAAAGAAGCTGACTTTATTTAAACACAAAGGGGACTGGCCTTTGTTTTAGGTAAACAGCTATCAAGATTTGAGTGGATCAACTGGTGGTGTAAATATATTTCTCCCTGAGTTCATTAAAGGAGCGTGAATGTCTCCCAGAGTTAGGCAGACCAGCATGGGGGGAGTGTATACGTGGCTCATGCCCACAGAGAATATAAAACCTAAACAACTAAGAGAAGAATTCTGAAGAGTGCAATGGGCTTGAGCTGGCTTCAACTCACATATTCCTTCCCAGGGAGTGGGGATACCCAGTGTCCTGATGGTAAGCATATTATAGAGACCAGTAATGAGGATCACATTGGTATTGTGATTGAACCGTGTATTGCAACTGTTATATTTTCCTAAATGTAACTTATATTTGTATTGTCTATTCAGTATATTTTGTATCACTTTTCTAAATCAGAAAATCAAATATTTTCAAATAAGGAAATTTTGCATTAAACTTAATACCCTACACATTTGGAATACCTAGAAGAACCCAGTCAGAAGGTTCAGGCTCTGACACCTATGCCTGTCCAGGAGAAATACTGCAAACCAGAGCTTCCCCAGAGACTTGAGAAAACATCAGTTATACTAATAAGCCAGGAATTGTACAGGTGGAATCATGCACCACTCAGAATCAGGAGATCTACACCACTTCTGCGAGACGAGAGTCTTTCACTGTACTACAAAGTGACCAGAATGAGGTCAAGGAACCTACCTCCACCTCAAGAGAATCCAGTCACCAGGGAGAACAAATAATTTTTCCTTTCAGTGTATCCCAGGAATTCATGAAATGAAATGCATGACATCTAATCTACTGTCTCTCCTTTATTGGGTTGTCTGAATAGCCCTAAACACCATAAACGCAAGTTACAATCTTCAAAGTGACTGAAGGGTAAGAAAGAGAAGGAAAATGGAGGATGTAATTCTTATACTGATGCAATCAGCACAGTAGCACTGGCCATTCACCTTCTGGTTTATTTTCTGGACAAAATTCCTCATTTCAGATAAATCATATTTTGACAAGGTCAAAGACTGTGTGTCCAAATATGTCAACGGACCAAAAAGTGGGATCAAAAGACTTCCATGGAGATCAAAACTGAGTAGGATCAGCTGTAGGCCAAGACTTCTAGTCTCTAGTGGAAACATGTAAGATGGAAAAGTCAAAGAATGTGAAGGGAAGCATGACAAAACCCATGGAATATCATTGTGAACTGAGGATCCACTTCCTCTATGTTCCTATAAAAATTCAAGTTGTACCTCAGTGCATGTATCACACAGACATCTAGAATTACAGTCATTCGGTCATCCTGGATATTACTGTAATTCTAGCCAAACCATATGAGGAGATTACAACATCAGAAACATCTTCAGCTGAGTCACTATAGAAAAAATCCTGCCATTTCAACCAATTGCTCTTATATATGAAAGCAAAGTAATAATTAAATAAAATTCTTCATTAGGTCCACAAATACAAACACCCATTCCCATCAAGCTCAAAAGCTGCACCCAAGCAATCATGAAGTTGTCATCCAGGGATTTTTCAAGGAAACAATGCCTAAAAGAGAGAGCGAGTGATATTGCCTTCCAACTCTGAAAAAGTATTGCTTAGTTTAAATCACTTCAGACTGAATTTACGATGTCATTCACTCAGCAATTCAGTGAAATTACACATCCATGAAATTCTCAAAAGCATTTTATGCCATCTGTTTGGGATACTTAGTGTGAACATATTTGGGGGGTGAAGCTAGTAATTATAGGGGGAGGAAATTAACATATTGGACTAATTAAGAGCATCTTCAGGAAAAGAGACAGGGAAGATAACCAATTACAAAACTTTAATGTTTACTGTTCTGCCAGCTATAAATAAAGACTGTTCAATATGGCTCTCCCTGGGCGTTTTTTGTTGATTTTTTTTCCCTTCTAAAATATGATATCTGCACTGTGTCTAAGAACATGAGCCAGAGAAAAGACTCAGACATTACAGACTCTATGGTCTGGTTCTGTACATCCATGCTGCTGAATGGAGCACACCAGTATTTCAATGGGATAGATCCTTATTGTTATGAGGGTTCAAAATGAAGGATGCACATAGCTCACCTAATTTTGGACATCAAAAAATTAGGGTGGTCACAGGAGCTTGTTATCCTTGGATCCCTTTAAAGAAAAAAACATTTCTATCTGCTCAATTTTAGATCCTAGTTCAGGATGAAATCCTGCTCTCCCCCACCGGGGCAGGGGAGAGTGAGCGAGTGGCTTTGTGGTGCTTAGTTGCCAGCTGGAGTTAAACCATGACATTGGGATTTTAACTGTACCAACTAGAACTTTACTGACTATGAAGAGGGTATCACTATTGTAGATGTCCCTTTTTAATGAGAAGACTCATAGCTGAATAGTCCAGGCCATTCTGAAGATCCCGCAATTTTCATGGAAGACAAAAAGAACATGTAGTGGTTAGAAGCACCATGTTGATGATCCACCATACGGAGAAAAGTACATCGGCCCATGCTAAGCAAAAAAGTGAACTTTTGTCCCTTGTACGTCTCCAGGTTCACTTCATGCTTATGCCTGAGTCTGGGCTTCTGTCCAACTGGTCTGAACACGAAGCAGCTTTAGGTTTTCCTATATGTATAAGTCCATGCTCAAAGCAGAGTACAGGTTCACAGGATTTTGAAGTATGCTGCAGAAAGAGCTATGGTCACAAGCATCATGGGAAGGTATGTTCTAGAAAAGCTGCATGTTGGATTGTCTCTATATAACAAACGAGTTTCATTAATTTCAGAGCAGTGCTTTACCTTTTTGATCAGTGATACCTTACAATGAAGTGCTTCTGTGACTTCTTTCTTTTTTTCATATTAAAATGCTATTATAGTAGTTGCACTCAGCCTGAGAAGATGCCCTGTGTTCATGCATGATGTAAATAGCCCAGAAAATTATTCTTTGTCAACAGTTAAAAAGTAAGTTGTTTGCTGACTTCGAAGACAGCCTGGTGTGAAATTTGGGGCTTTTTTTTCAATAGAAACTCTGGGCAAGAAAAAATATATTATGAATTAATGGAAAGTTTTACAATAATATTTACAAAAATATTCAAAAGGCAAAGAAAACCTGAAAGAAATGTCCAAAATTATGGAAGGTTTCACAGAATCTCATCTATCTTTCCTTTGTTTCCAGATACAGAATGGAATAGATGGTCATTAAAATTTATACAAGCAAATACACCACATGAGGCAGAACTGCTCCCTGGAACACAATGGCACAAGTTGCAGAGCTCAGGCTAGATTCATAATACAGGTCAACATACCCATTTATATGCAAATTAAGAGGCAGTTAAGGCAACACAACTTTCAGACTTCAGTCTGATCAGCTTATCTAGATCAGCTTATTGAACTTAAGGAATTGATATAGTCAGAATAAACCATAATTGATCTGAGTTATTATACGGAAAGGTTTTTTTCTTCCTTGAGCTTCATTTCCTTTGCCATTTCTCAGGGCTGAAGAACTGGCTGAATGATAATATCTCCATTATTACAAGACATTTTAAACTCCTCCCTCCAAATAAAAAAGAAAAAAAAAAAAGAGAAGTGAAGGGGAAAGAAACAAACTTATTTTTTCCCCTGGTAGCATCACTCCTTGCAACACAGCCCCCCCTTCAGTCACTCCACAGAGGAGTGGCTGTGACTTTGCCTCTCCCACTTCTGAAGCAAAGCCGGATCCAGTTTCACAGCTCTTACAGTATCATTTTTGCGCTAGTGTGTTTTAGCCAAGAGTCGAGCACAAGAATCAGTGCTTTTCCCTGCTTTCAAAAACCAGTATGAGGGAAGCAAAAGCACCATATTCCCCCCACTCCTCCCTTTGTCTTCTAGAGAGTAGGTGATATTCCCTTGACACCACTGCCAGTACCCCTCAGTGCCCCTGCCCTACCTCTCTGTCAGAAAAACCTTCTGTCCTTACCTAAACCATTAGAGTCAGGCTTTGGAGACTTGATGGTGGGATCAGGAAACAGAAATTGGAAAGTTTTGAGGTTAAACATATGTACTGTGTTCTGATTTGGAGGACTAGTGTTTCTCATGATAAATACTCATGATAAATACTCGTGATAAATATTGATCTGACTGAAATGGTCCAATGTTCACCCCTATCTTATATCAGATGTCAGTCTGGTCAGAGCACTCCAGTTTCTACAATGAATGCCACACAAGGGCTGGATTTTACTAGCACATCCACCTGTCTTCACCTGCCCAACCTGGATGTCCCATGCTGCACTTGGAGAATTGTAGACAGCCTTTGGATTGTGGACAACGAGTCTGGACCCATCTTCATACAGACACTTTACTGACCTTCAACTATCATATCAGTTGGAGAGTATAGTCAGATTAACAGATTAAGTTATGAAAAAGGGCTGTCATTGTTAGTTCACCTGAAGCTCTTTCCAGGTGTGCAAAATTCAAAGTTTTCTTTTCATGTCACGCCACTGTACATTGTTGCCAATGAAAACCCAAGGCTGGAGGCGCTATGTTTATCTCAGCGGGAAAAGGCGTTCCTGGTGTAAGGACACTTTGAAAACAGATCCTACAGTAACAAGAAGCCAACAAGAAATGGAGAAATAAATACCTGTGACATTGGTGTGGGCTGACAAAGCTTCACAGTACTTTTCCAGCAGAACAGACAAGGGCAGATTCACAGAAGCTTCACAGTGAAGAACTATCTGGATGAACAGACAGAAACAAAACAAACCAAATAGTAAAGCATCAGCACAGGATAGATTTTCTTATTCATGAGTACAACAATCCCCAGCACTTTTATAGCAGCTCCCATTCATAATTGATTCAGGTACAGATATCTGCTAAAGATGAGATTTGTGGTTATACTTGCTTAGCTCCACTACATCAGGTGGCATTCATCTGACTAACTCCAGGCATCTACAAATGAACCACCTATCCTGCAACTCTTTTGTGCGAGCTAGTCAACAGCATTAACAAAGCTCAGGACACAATTCATCTTGCCTAAAAGTTGCCTAAGTTACTTTAGTTGCCTAAAGTAGAGAAGATGAATCACATCCCACTAAAGATCACGTGTGGAATTTTTTCAACCAACTTAATGGTTACACGGGTGCTAAAGATCCTTACACATTCAAAAGAGACAGCAATTGGCAAAGGACGATTCAGAAGGTTTGAGGAAAGTGCTTCTACTGACTGTATAGGAAAAGTAGGCATCCCTGTAAGATGATCCTTGGCTCTTTTTAGCCAGTAAAGGCTAAAGTTCTGACACCAGTTTCTGACCCTCAGAATTAGGGTGCTGAGCTCTCCACTGAGGGCAAATGCTAGCAAGAAAGAGAGCAGTAATGTCAACATGGGCTCTTCAAGAGAGCTGCAGGTTCAGTATGGGGTAATAGCACATCCCCAAGTAAATTTTAGAAAATGTATATTTAGAGTTGAAGCCAAGGAATACATTGCCATTTTCACACTCAGAAATGAAATTACTGAAGTGACCACTACAGACAGGGGAGAGAAGCCAAGAGAACTGTACATCTCAATGTACAGCTGAGTTGGGATACTGCTTGGAGCAAGAGAAGCTCTTGAAAAGCGCTTTAAGTAAGGCAGATCTAAACATGGTGAGAAAATTCAGGAGTGACACAACAATGACAGAAAATTCCATTTTCAAACTATGAAAAATATCTTTCTGACTATTTCTGAGGGGATGTAAACCTGCGGTAACACACAAAAAGCCTTTGCTTTTCTATTTACACAGAATGACTCTAACATAATACAGACAGCTTTCACTCGGGGAAACGACCATACTCCTTGAATGTTGACATTACTTTTCAGTGCTCTAAGATGCATTAAGTGATTGCAGAGCCCTTTTATGTCACTGAATTCCTTGTCACTTAATAAGAAGTGGAGTAAATGATCATGACAATAGAATTCATCAGCAATGTTGGTCTCTAAAGAGCAACTGTTCTTTGTACAATACCATTTCTACCTATTTCTCACTTTGCTGTTATTTTACAAAATAGGAAGTCTTGAAATACAAACAAAAAGCCTTTCTCAGACTTCATTCTTTTCAAATAAACACCAAGAAGCTGGTGTTTCTCCAACAGGGAGACTTGAACTCCTGCCTCCGTAGCAGAGCCTTCCAGGGTACTGACCATGCATGGTCAGGCCAAGGAGCTAGATAAAGGCAATGGCTCTGCTCTGCAGCCAGGAAAGTTGCCATCTTACAAGGCACGCAACTCCAGCCGCGCCTGCCAAAAAGCAGACTCCTAGCGGTCCTGTCTCATGTCAGACCCAGTCACATGAGTTGACATAGCAGAGGCATTTCTTCCCTTCTATCCCTCCACCCCTCTGCTACCTCACAGGCCAAAGCACTGTCTCACTTCAAAGAAGAAACTTGAGACATCTCCATGTACTGTAAATACACTGCATGTTCAGCTGTCCGCTTCGTAAGATGATGGGAAAGAACACACAGAGGTCAAGCTTAGCACAGCATGTGTAGGAACAAGAAAGGTTAAATGTCACATTTGCTTTAGGGTCAACTTAGGTTCATTTGGCTAGAGGGAAAAGTGCCTTCCACATATTATGTTACTTTTGCTTTCATTTTCTCTCCACTAACCACAGTGAACATCTTTCTTGTATGTGATACCTTTTAAAAATTGTATTTAAAGCAGACAAACGCCCAAAGCCTAAAAAACCCTCTTAAAAATAATAAAGAACAGCAAAAAAAGAAACGTTTAAGCAATGTAGAGTTTTAATGATAAATAATTGAGCCTGTGACTGTGTAAATATTTTGAAAGATTAGTTCCTTTGAGTAACTAATGTACTACTTTACTCAAACTGCATTTTTCTTAAAACAGCTACTATTCCACGACCCCTTCCCACCAAATCAGTTCTATGTTATCTTGCACATTTACCTGAAACATGCACAAAACCATCTATCTTAATTTCTCTGAGCCACTGTGGACATTTACGAACAAATAAAAATAATGCACTGAGGCAGAGATTAAAGTGAAAAGGAGTCCCTTACTTTCTAAAGCAGGGGCACCAACTAATAGACTTCAGGCCAGTTCTGACTCTTCAGAACAACATATGGAGCCTTTGGTCAACTTCCTGTTCACATCTGAGAGGGCTTTTAGAAAAGGACTGGATGAATTGTTCTAGTGTGTCACTGTCTGAGTCTCTCATGGTCATTTCGTTAGACCTTTCCCCTTGTCCATGGTCACCGCTCT
>NW_009260479.1:1174613-1185951 GCF_000687185.1 Egretta garzetta | reverse complement strand
GATTCTGCCCCTCTACTCTGCTCTGGGGAGACCTCACCTAGAGTACTGCGTCCAGCTCTGGAGCCCTCAGCACAAGAAGGACATGGACCTGTTGGAGCGGGTCCAGAGGAGGGCCACAAAAATGATCCGAGGGCTGGAGCACCTCTGCTATGAGGACAGGCTGAGGGAGTTGGGCTTGTTCAGCCTGGAGAGGAGAAGGCTGCGGGGAGACCTGATTGCGGCCTTTCAATACCTAAAGGGGGCCTGTAGGAAAGATAGGGAAAAACTTTTTAGTAGGGCCAGCTGTGACAGGACAAGGGGTAATGGTTTTAAACTAAACCAGGGTAGGTTTAGACTGGATCTAAGGAAGAAATTCTTTACAATGAGGGTGGTAAAACACTGGAATAGGTTGCCCAGAGAGGGGGTGGAGGCCCCATCCCTGGAAGCATTCAAGGCCAGGTTGGACGGGGCTCTGAGCAAACTGATCTAGTTAGCGGTGTCCCTGCTCCTGCAGGGGGGTTGGACTAGATGACCTCTAGGGGTCCCTTCCAACCCAAAACATTCTATGATTCTATGATTCTCACAGGGCATGCAACTACAAGGCACAATCAGCGGAAATCGCCGTAAGATCACCTCTAGATATCGGAAGGGCAGATGAAAAGGGCAACAGTCTAAGAGACAGTAACATACTGCTGTGTTACATTGTTAGAAGTTGCAAGACTGTAATAGTAGTGTGTGTTCCTTTGAAAATAGAAGGGCTCCAATCTTGCAAACATTTATTTATGCAGAATTTGGTTTTTGTCACACAAGTACTCTCATAAAGTTCCAACATGAAGTCATAAAAACACATGCCACATTATATGATACATACAGCATGCCTCCGTGGATCCACATGGAGAGCTCTGGGCATAGACAAATGTCTGGCCCATCAAAGTGTTGCCTCCTCTCAATTGTTACCAGAACTTGTGATTATTTCATGCAGATTAGAGAGGACTTGTAACTTAATTTTAAAAACAATTAACATAGAGTCATGGTTTGAAAGTTTATTATGTTCCACTAAGTAGTGAGAGAGAGAGAGATAAAAACCCCAAATGAACACTGGTACTGTAATTCACCTGCATTGGAGAGGTTGTTTTCTTCTCTCAAACATGTAAGAAATGGCTACAGTAACATAAACAAGCCCTCAAAGCTATAAATAGGATCCAGAACTGTCAGTATAGGCGTGGGGCTACCACAGGGATACAGTGGACAGCATCTTTTAAGTTTAAATATCTAGCAGTAAGAAGCAGCAGAGCAGATGAAGCCAGCATGACTGAAGACTGAAGGAAAGAGTTGAAGTGGAAAAGGACAACACATGACAGTGCAACTTTCGTTGCCAGGATGGAGGAGGTAAGCTTGGAGGCAGCAAATGCTGCCAAACATGGACAGATGCATACTCTCTGCTGTCCCATTCTCACATAAGAATTCCCAGATACCATATTCTAGTTGTCTAATAAAAGCCGGCTTTTTAGAAAAAGCTGTTACACCTCCCTGCAAAGCATTTGCTCGTGGCATGCTGCACAAAAGCAGAAGTGCTAACATCTGAGACATAGTCTCAAAGCAACAGAGCAAAACTTCTCCCTTTCAAAAAAATGTAGTATTTAGTACTTAACTAAGAGTCCTAGAGAAATCCATCCCATGGAACTATAACAGCATCTCATCAGAATGCCACTCGCAGAAAATCAGTGGGGTTTATCTCAAATAGCTCAGACCTCAAAATAAAGAGAGCAACAGCTGAGCTGATCACTGGGGCATTCCTTTGCAATTCAGGAAGAGAAGTAGGAATTTTTCTGGTGCCGTTCATCTGCCACACTGTAAATCTTTAAGTTAAAGTGAATCAGTCCCTGACCTCCACTAACAGCATTAGCTGGGTCTCACCCACTATCAGGACAGAGTAACTCAGACGAATCCTTCCAAAATTTTCTTTAGACACTATATGCAAAAGGAGAGGTAAAAACATTCTCAGAGTTGATGGCTACAGAAGACAGGAACACATCACCATCTTGTAAAATTATCTGGAGTACTACTGTTTTCTTTTACTGAGCAAGATGAAATGACCTTCCAACACCAAACGATTTTGTAGTTATCACCCACAGTACGTGTGCTCAGTCCACAGTTGACAAGAGAAGGATCCATCTCATGTCTCCATTGCCATATAAAAATGAAGTCTCAGCCTAAACCAGCCATCTGTGCTCCTTATAAGGTCAAAGCTCTTTCCCCTCCTGAGTAGACATCTATGGTAATGATATGGATCATGTTAGGAGGATGCTTACTCCTACCCTTCGTTTCTGTGAAGCAGCACTGCTGTTAAGTCTCCTGCTGCACATCCTCCCAGGGGGTTCTGTAAAACATCTAGGGGTGTTGAGGCCTTAAATTCGACCTTGTTTCAACATCAACAGCGCAGTGAAATTGCCTTCAGCACACAGAAAGCTGCTAGTTAGTAGCTTTGCCCCAGAACTCAAAAAAAAAAAAAAATAAATATACGGAAACCTGTATTTAATTTTTAGTTCTTCAATTAGACAATTCAAATAAATTAATTTGAGAAATACTCCTCACTCAAAGACAACCTTATTAAGTTAAGCTCTCCAAATGCACCATTTCTACAACAAGATCAGGTGTTCACCTGAAAGTTTGGGAAGGACTGCCT
This sequence comes from Egretta garzetta, assembly GCF_000687185.1. Lineage (NCBI taxonomy): Eukaryota > Metazoa > Chordata > Aves > Pelecaniformes > Ardeidae > Egretta > Egretta garzetta. Next base: position 1,183,286 of record NW_009260479.1, on the reverse strand, counting down.
CAGAGCAGAGGTTCAACTGAACGCAAAAACTGTTAGTGTCCACAGCAGCTCAGTTTAGGAAAATGTGTTCATCTGCCTTCACCATGAAAATATAACCAGTGAAAGAGCTTGATGCAGCAAAATCAAAGCAAATCCCACACTTCCTTGACAAAACCCATACTTTGCTTGAATACAGCTAGGGAGTTTCCAGAGCAGGCTGGGCATCTGGCAAGTTTTGCAGGGGTTCCTGCCATCACCAGTACTTGTGTGTGAAAACAAATGCTTTGGGAAAAACACCAGGTATTCAGTGGAATGCACTTATAAGAAATGCCAACATTCACCTGAGAAGCTCTTTCTCTCTAACAAGAGACGGCAATACATGGGAGAGAGAGAGGACAGCCAGAATATTTGCTGACTACTAATCACCTGAGGGAACAGGCACAACCTGGAGAGTGAAGGATGCCGCTCAAAGAGGAAAAAAAAACAGCCTAGGAGAGGAGGGGAAGGCAGTCTTTTCTGTGGCCAGGATGGATTTATATTCACGGTCGTGTGGTTACTTTGTACACAAGATTTATGCAAAACAGATGCTTATTAAAGGACAGTGCTAAGAGAGCCAGCATGGCGGAAATACTTTGCTTCTTGAAGAACCAAAAAAGGTCAGTCCTCTGCTTCAACATATCTTTGGCCTTCCTCAATTCAATAACTTAACTTTGCTATTGCAGCAGCATTTGGCAGTATACAATTGTTTGGCTCTGTTTCACCAGAAAAATAATTTCCATAGAAGGTCTAAATACAAGTTTTCACAGGAACCTGCAACCTGATCCCGCTAAGGTTACAGTAAGAGGAAATACTGCTAGCACAGTTCAAGAAAAACAGTCTCTCTTCATGTCATCCTTCAGCTCTTTCAACTCCCTGTCATTATTTGTCTCCAAATTAATCCAAGCAGCTAGACAAAATAGTGCTACTAGCTAGTGAACCCCAAATGAACCAGGAGACATTGCTCTGTGATCTTATAGACCAGCATGTATTCCGCAGCTCTTCCAGGAAGTTTGGATTAAGAAAATATAAATCTGCATGGTAGGACCTCAGTTCAATAACAGAGCTAAACACAAGCTTAGTTCTAAGCATGAAATTAAATTTGTCTTTATTCAGAAATAAATTAAAAAAACATCAAGCATCTGTTACACTGAGCCCACCACTGAACTTCATTGCTGTCTTTGAAACTTGGAGATCTGCCTTCATTAAGCATCTGCCTACGTGCTCTGCTGAATAAGGGTGTAGAGGGGAGGTTCTTCATCCACTGAAACCCATGCATGCTAAGTGCCTTTCTGAGTCACAGCATACAAAGCAAAACTGTTTAAGACCACCCATGAGCTGGACTTGTCCCACCAAGTCTTCATGCCCTCTGAAAGCAACATGAGATATTAAAAAGGAGCAAACCAGCATTTAAATCCCAGGTTACAGATGTCTTCAAATAAAATTATTTAATGGAAAGACTTTTCAATTTCACAGCCTTGAAGAATTTTGTTCTTTATTCCCCGTATCTGTGGATATCATGGTCAGAATATGGAAGGGGAGCAGACCCTTCACAGCACTCCTGCCTTCATGTCTGCCCTGTTCCCAAGTCGTCACACCAAACCCGTGACTAATTCTTCCCCACTCTTACCACCCAATTCACATTACTATGAATCCCCTCAGCAGCTCAAATGTGATTCACCTCACTCACTTATTTCAGAAGGCATTGCTTTAGGCTCCCTAATTCAGGGGAAGAAGGAAGCACTATCAAGGAACAATCCATCACTTCTGCTTTAAACATGTACTTTAGGGCAAGATGACTTATGTATTGGAAACAAAACACACAGGGAATACAGAGCTCAGGTTTAGAAGTCACATTTACCCAAACGAATTCCAGTATCTCAGGCAAACTCGTAACCCCCTTAATAGAAAAGATCATTCACCCATCCATCATTATCACACTGCCATTACACTTCAAGTCCTACCTTCGCAGGCTCTCAATTCTATATTATCAAATGTGAGCTCCTACTCTTTGTTTTTCAGGTCTTTGCCAGCATACCCCCATCTAAAAAAGGTAAAAATCCATCTCCCATTCTGGATCAAGACTTTAATCAGCTAATGATATCTGCTCTCACTGTCCATGGAACATTGACAATATCCTCCATAAATGTTCCTTTGACCCAAGACTTCATGACAGTTCACTGCTGATGTCCAGTGTCATGTCACTGGCTCACTTTTAATTCTCTTTCTCTCCATCTATTGCTTCTTCCTTAAACTGCTAAGTCTTGGGCTGGAAGCCAACTTTAGTATGTGAAAAGCACATATCACGGTGAAATTTAACTCCAAGACTGGAACAAGAGAAGGTCTAACAACAGTCTTTCACTACCTGAAGGGGAATTACAGAGGAGTCAGGCTTTTCTCAGAAGTTTACAGCAAAAGGACAAGAGGCAGGCATCATTCACAAGTTGCAGCAAGGAAAAGTCTTACAGGACATGAAGAAAAAATTATGCACCATGACAATGGCTAGGCATTGGAAAAGAGGTTCAGAGATGTTGTGAAAAGAGGTTCAGAGATGTTGTGAAATCTCCATCACTGCAGGTTTTCACAGCCAAACTGGATGAGGCCATGAGCAGCATGATCTAGTTCTGGAATTAGCCTTGCTTTGAGAAAGAGGCTGGACAAGAGACCTGCAGCAGTCCCTTCCAGCAAAAATTAGGTTTTTGTTCTTTGATTCTAGGACATATAGTCTCTGTGGTAAAAATAGTAATAAACAACCGTTACTACCAAACCCTTCTTGTTGGTGATGCTGTAATGAACAGTTTACAGACTGTATCTTGAACAATAACCAGCAATTTAGAGGCTTTAAGGTTTTTTTCACTTGTTTCTAATATTTTGGACTCTGTTCACATAATCATAATTAAAATATTATACCAAATACTATAAAAAGCTATTTTTAAACTATTTTTATATTTAAAGATAGAATTTTGTTTTAAACTTTTTTTTCTACCTAAAAGGAAGTAATACTGAAAGTCTAACAAGACTTGGAAAATATTCATGAAAAGACACTTGCTTTGAGAAAGTAGGGATCTCTCAAGTTCAAGATGGACTAAATAGATGATCTCCCAGCAGTCAGAACATGAGGTAGGATGAGGAAAGAATCAAAGAACCACAGAATGGCAGGGGTTGCAAGGGACCTCTGGAGATCACCCAGTCCAACCCACCTGCTAAAGCAGGCTCACCCAGAGCAGGACATCGTCCAGGCGGGGGTTGAATATCTCCAGAGAAGGAGACTCCGCAGCCCCCCTGGGCAGCCTGTTCCAGTGTTCTGTCACCCTCAAAGTAAGGAAGTTCTTCCTCACTCCACCTGATTTGGAGCTCACCTAGTCAAAAAATCTGTCACGTGCTCTGAGACATCATTCTTGTCAGCCAGAGGGATAACTCTGGCCTTCCTCTCTGCTTTGAAAGAGTCAATTGATACCGGAAGGAGCAGATGTCCTCACCCCCAAAACGAGGAAACAGCAGAGCACAGCGCTCCTCTGAGTAGCCCTGAGGACTGGAACTGAGAAAGCAGAAAGGTTACGGATGTGGTGGCCACACTACAAAGTACAGCCGCTGGTGCTGGCTCACAGGGCACCTCTCTGCTTCTGCTGGCATGAGCCTGCTGAAACCCAAGCCGTGTCTGGGCTGTGGGAGCCTGCTACTGCCACTCAAAGGGAATTGATACTTTAGTCCGCACACTGAGATGCCTGCTAGCAGAGCCTGGCTGGCAGCCCTGCAGGCAACATGTTCAGACTCATCAGCACACTTCCTTTTATCCACTTTCGCCTTCTTTGCTCCTTCCTCCCAGAACTTCCTTTCCACTGGAAAAGCCACCCCTGCTAGAGGACAGCACTCCCAAAACTCAGGCAGCACAAAGATAACAGCACTCAGAAAGCCTCCCACATCCCAGGAACCCGGGTAACAGCAAGGGAGGTTGCCCCATAGCCCCCAGAGGCAGGTGGCTCCCTTCCAGTTCTCTGGCACTTCAGCTACTATTACCAGGGCAAGGTTTTAGCATTGCAGTGAGGACAGCTAATGTATTTTAATCTCCATCTGCACTGCTCACTATTTACTTTCCTGGCATCCACAACCCGGAGTGGATAGTTATTCAGCCAGGATTACGCAAAAGTTTATAGAGCTTTAATTAGTTTCACTTTCTTACAGCTCTGTTGAAGAAGTACTTTTCAGCTCTTGAAACACCAAATGGATTTTCTTTCTTATTTAGTGAAAACAAGCTGCGTTTCTGTACAAACACATGCCATTTAATTGATCATTCCCAGAGAAGTACAGCTTCCAAGTTCTCCACCCATTTAGCTCCACAATAGAGCTGTCTATCTGGGGAACAAGACATGCATGGGCAGGAGCGGCACGCTCCCAGCACCTGACTCTCAACGTGGGCTCACTAGCACAGCGATGAGGTACCCGTGAGCCAGAGGTCAGGACAGGATGTCGAAACCCATCTCTGTGAACCTGCTTTCTCAGAACGCCACTGTCCCCACCACGGCGCTTCCCAAATGGCACAGCCTTTGTCAAGATCATGCAGAGCGGGCAGAACCTCTGCTTGTGAGAGCCAGCCCAAATGATCCCAGACCCAGAGAACTGCTCAGTACTTACCAAAGCTTGACATGCTACCTGTCAAAGAGCATTGCAGGAAGCACCTAACAGTTACCCCCCACCACGGCACCAGAAACTGGAAGTGAAATTTTCATACATTTGGAGGGGATTGATGAAATCCAAGCAGCCGTTCATCTGTAGGACAGTACTTGCTAGCAGACTGACCGCAGTAGTAAATGACTAGTTACTGTTTGTCTTCTCTTGTAATAAGTGCCATAGTAAAATTTATCCAAGTCTTCAGAGGAGAAAAAAAAATAAAAATAAAATGCATAATGCTCTTTACCCAACACTCGGCAGCTCAAATCAAATACAGCTATTTTCAAAGCCATTAAGATTAAAAATAAAGGAATTGCAGTAAAAGAAAGAAATTCTATATAAATAAATAGTTTGATAAAGCAAACCAGCTGGAATTTTTTAGTTGTCAAGGCTGGTTGTTACGAATAGAAAGATAAGGAGGCAAAGACAATGTTTATGCAGTGCTTTGATACGTATCATTGCTTATCTACAGGAGGCAAGGAGGTGCCATGTGGCTCGCTGGACAGCTCCAGCTTTACATCCGAGAATTATTGTTTTCACTTTAAGGGAGAACAGACTACATTTGGGATTGAAACTGGTGTAAATTGAAAGAAAGAAGTACATGTACATGATCAAGATTTGATCTATCCGTTTCAATTCATAGACATGGAGTGGAAAGGTAAATTCCTGCAGAAATGTTATTTATTGGATAAAGTTTTAATCTAAAGTAAACCAGCTTTCCCCCAAAGCCTCCTTCTTGGGTTTGCAGTGCTGCAAAACTGAAAGTAACATAAATTTAAAAGGATCAAATTCAGCAGTGAGCGTAGCCTGTTTTTACTACCCCCATTTCCTCACCTCCCCCCTTCCCCCCAAATATCTGCGGAACTATTAAAAAAAATACAGAAATGTGCAAATGTTTGGTCTAATAGTAATAATTTTAAATATTTGGTTTAATAATATATAGGACAAAATGAAAATAAAAAGAAAACAGAAACTTTAAAAGTTGGTATTATCCACTACCCTGTTTTTCTCATTGTGAATCTCTCAGATCATCACATCACCAGCAGGATCCCATGGTAATCTCTAACACAAAGAAAGCTGATCCCTGAATTCAAAGCAATGAAGAGTTTGCCTCAGAGGCAAATGCCTCCCTCAGGCACTCACTGAGAGCCCTGAGCAATGGCAGCACAGCAGACTCCATCTAAACTAATAAATCAAACAGTGCAAAGGCCTGTTTTAAGTACTTAATCATTTATACTGTTAAATTTTTAGAATGGTTCCTGGCCACATTTTTGCCCCAAGCAATCTAGCGGTATCTCAAACAGTTCCCGGGAATGATCTGGGAGTTAGGCTGCACCATGGACCATTCTCGATGGGCAGTTTGCACACAGTCTCCCCGTTTTAGAAGCTGAAGGAGCTTAATCGCATGGACACAAGCCACTCTCTGGCATTTGGCCTGAAGGCTGAAGAGCTGTCCTGCCAATCCCAATGTACCGGTAGAGATAAAACCTATGAGACTGAAACTAAACAAGCATGCACCTGATAGAGAACACTCTGCAATGAGATCCCTGTACTGGTTTCCTCCACCGGCTTCAGCAGAGGCATGCAAGAAGCAGGGCAGGCACAAATGCACTCAGGTTTGCAATATGAAGGCCACAGAGCTTAGAATTCTAGACTTAATAATCATCTCTCCTCCGCTCTTGACAGAGTAATAATGAGTAAGCAGATGCCTTATATGAACAAAAGCTAAAGGCTGCTTTCTTTCTAGCTAAGGGCAGAATATCCCTGAAATGTTTCATGGCAAAACTACCAGTCAGCCAACATCAGCCGTTCTTCCTCGCGTACAACCACCTCCTTCAAACATCCAGTAATTACCACAAGACGGCTGCAGATTTAAACCCTGCCAAAGGACTACACCGGGTAAGGCTTCTCATGATGAGATGTTTATACAACATTAATTCACAGTAGGACTGAATTTTGGCAGTCTCAGACCAGGAATATTATTTAAGTTGTCACCACTGGCTGATACACTCAAACTGCTCTGGCTGTTTGAACAGCTTCAGGAGGGGACATAAATTATAGCAAGCATTGCTTTTTTTTTTGATGAATAATCCCCCCTCCTCCAAATTATGTGAACTCAGCAAGGACTCCATATCAAAACGTCAAAAGATTCATTTGCCTTTGTTTTATGGTTTGTTTGTTTGTTTTTCACATTCAAATAAATGCATTTTGCAGTGTATCATACGTATAGAAACCCTTTAAGAGAACATAAATCTCGGAGCCTGCTGTGCAAGTCTTCACCCTTTTGCTGACCAGCCCTGTGAAATCTGACAGGTCATTTGCACCAGCATTTTCATGTGGCAGATCTAATTCTGTACTAGAAAGCCGGCTCATTTCATAAGTGTTGCAAACCCACAGTTCCCATAAAACGCAATTGCTCAGCTGCTGTGAAAACTTAAGCTTCCTTAATCACGTAAGGCCCTGCTCCCACAAGCAGCTATGCCTTTTCTCAAATCCGCAAATGTGAATAGAGCCATTGACTTCGAGTCAACTTTCAAGTGTTTTCAAGTTAAACAGGAACTTAAGAGCTTTGGATTTGAATCAAAGTCTTAAAACACTTCTCTTAAGCTTCTTGGTGCAAAGTTCCATCCAGCTGCAAAGCAGGGATACAGATTTACCAATATTTGCGGATGAAAACACACCCCAAAAGAACAGCAAAAGCTCTGCTTTTGCTACAACCAGAGCAACAAGAGCTGTTCTATACATAAGGCTGAAGATCATCTTCCAACACATCATTTCCACCACACAGGCGTACACACGAGTCTGTATCAGACACAAGCATGCTACATCCAAACAAGCTCCTTCATATAAGCACGCTTGGAATATACTCCAAGTACACATTTCTCTCAGACTAAATGCATTTTATGGAAACTCGACATTTTGATTCCTAATCTGAGCTACTTTTTTTTTTTTCTTTCTTTCTTTCAAGGCAGATATTTTGTTTTTAAAGCAGCAACCCAACTACCAAAATTTACAGGGGAACTGGAAAACCGTCCGTAGATTACATGTACAGGGGAAGCACGTCGCATTCTCTGATTCATTGAAACAGAATTGGTCTGGCAGCTCTTGGTACCTGGGTACTTTTGATAACCTCACTGGCAAGAAATCCCCCTCTCTCTAAACATAAACTGAAACATTTTTGTGGACCAAAAGAAATCAATAAGGGAAAACACAGCCTGGAAGAGAAGAGGGACTAAGAAACAAAGATTAGGAAGAACTGTTTGGGGACTGAAAACAGCAAGCACGTAGACCCCTGCCACTCCGATCCCAAGTGCACTGACCTCTGCTTGGAAAAAAAAGACATGGGCAGCGCTGAGAAGATATTCTCTGTCTTCTAAGAAAGCTACCGCAAAGGTTTTAAGATTAAATTGTTGCTTGCCTTTGGAGCCTGTTGCTTTTCCTGACCTTGCTTCCTTCTATCTTTGTAAATTAGAGAGGGAAAAAAAAAAAGACGAAAAAAAGACAGAATATAAGGAAATAGAACAGATTTGCTTTCTTTATCTAAGGAAATGTTAAAGATGGGCCAGTTACACTACAGTCCAGAAGGACCACTGAACAGCCTTTACAAATTCTGCACAAGATCAGTGCACCTCCTGCTTAATCTCTCACATTTGCTTTGCAAGTATCACTTACCACACCTAAAACTATCACTCAAAACAAGCCACCAAAGAAGCCAGCGTGACTTAGGAGTGTGGGCTGGGAAAGTTGTTTTGAGTCCAGTCTGACACAGGCCAACCTTATCTCCACCTCATCCTGGCATTGCCCAGAGGGGAAGCTTGTGATGAAGAAGGACCAGGAGGAAAAGCCTCTCTCACGTTTCGCTCAAGAGAAACTCAGAGCAAACACTTGGATGGATGCGTGGGCTGAGCCCTGCCCTTCGCCACCGTCTGCCGATCCCTGTGGTGAAAAAGCGACCAGTGCTGAGCAGATGCTGGGAGGAGAGGGACCAGG
>NW_009260479.1:1174030-1174555 GCF_000687185.1 Egretta garzetta | reverse complement strand
AGGAAAACCCCTTTCCTCTGGGGCAGGGAGCTGCCACCCCAGTGGGGTCCCTGTACCGGACCTTTTCTGGCAAGGAAAGGGGTCAGGGAGGTGGCTACTTCACGGAGAAGGGGAGACCAAGAAGGGTCATGGTTCGTCCCAGGGGCTCTGAGGGGACCCAGAGGTGAGCAGCCATGGGGTGTTTCAGCGCCTGGAGATGGGTGGGACCTGTGAGGGAGCAGGTAACGGCCACCGGGACAGTGTCTCTCAGCACCTGGGGGCGGGCAGGACCCGTGAGGGAGTGGGTTACAGCCACCGGATGGATCCCTCGGCACCCGGGGGCGGGTGGGACCTGTGAGGGAGCGGGTGACGGCCACCGGGACGGGGTAGCTCAGCACCCGGGGGCGGGTGGGACCTGTGAGGGAGCGGGTGACGGCCACCGGGACGGGGTCTCTCAGCACCCGGGAAAGGGCGGGATCTGTGAGGCAGCGGGTAACGGCAACCGGACGGATCCCCGGGCACCCGGAGGCGGGCGGGGCCCGTGGG
>NW_009260479.1:1171507-1173704 GCF_000687185.1 Egretta garzetta | reverse complement strand
CCTCGGGGATGGAGGCGGCTGGGGGCGCCCCGGGGGAGCGCGACCCTCAAAGCCTCCAGAAGCAAGAGGGACCTTCCTCTCCCCCTGTGCTGAATGCAAGAGGGATTCCCTCTTCCACCAGGCACTGGGTGCAACAGGGACTGAACTGCCCACAGTCCTCCAGAAGCAATGGGGTCACCGCCTCCCCAAGCACTAAGTGCAATGGAGATCCCTTTCCCCAAGTGCCGGGTGCGATGGGGATGCCTTCCACATAAGCCTCCAGAAATAAAGGGGATCCTCCTCCACTCACCCACCCCCTCCATGGACTGGGGGCTCCACTGCCTCAAAGTTTCCAGGAACAAGAGGATTCCCCCTGACCAGGCTCTAGGTGCAATGGGTATCCCTTTCCAAAATTAGGTGCAACGCAGACACCCCACCCCCCCACCCCCAATCCTCCAGAAGCAAAAAAAATCCCTTCATTATCACCCCCTCCTGCCAGGCATTAGAAGCAATGTTAACTCCATCGCCCATGAACTTTCAGGAGCAACAGTTTTCCCCCACTGCCCGGGCACAAAGTGCATTGTAGATCCCCTACAAGCCACGGGAAGGAAGGGGGAATCCTTCCTGACACTATGTGCAATATGAACCACCAGGAGTAAGGGGACACCCCCCAGCCCTAGATGCATTGTTACTAGGTGCAACGAGGACCTCCACCTCCAAGAAATGAGGAGCAAGTCTCCAGGATTTCCTGGGTACCCCAGGGGCAAACGGATTCCAGACTGTTGATCACCCAATTCATTAGCACACCTTCCCCCAAATCTCCAGGCCTGTGGGGCATCCCCTTCGCTACTCTGTAGCTGCAATGGGAAGCCCTTTCTCCTCAACAGCCAAGCCTTGTAAGACTCCCCAGCAGCATGTCTCAGCTGGGAATGTACACCCTCCTAACCAGGCAGCCCAAAACTATCCTGGGTGGTTGTTTCTTGTGCTCTTGGTCTCTGAAACAAGAGATGTTTGTCCTGCTCTTCTCATCTACAGATACTTGCCAGACTGGACCCCTATGCAAGTGAAGACTAAACAATGTCACCCCGTATCTTCATGCCATATTCACACTGACACACTTGCCCTAGGGCTTCTGCCCTCTGCTCTATTGCTCTAGGGTGGCTGTTGGTGCTAAGGGAATTGGAGTCTTACAGATTTGGACACCTGACCTTCTTGGGGCCCATAAACTCCTGGGCCTAACAGAGTCTAATTACTCCCTGCCTTCTGCATCCAGCTAGGCCTCTCCATGCAATGGATGTGTCTGTGGTATTGTTAGACTGTGAGCATCAGGCCAACCCCTGGTCTTCCCAGTGCCAGCAATGAGCCTTATAAGATTTTTTTCTCCTCTGCTCCGTCCTATCTGCTCAGAAGACAGTGAATCACAGTTGGTACCTGCACACAGCTGCAGCTGGGACTGTCCCCAAACGCCCAGCCGTGTTCTGAGGCACACAAGCCTCAGTCACAATTTTGGAGCAGGAGCTGAACTGCTCCTTCCCAGCCCAGATGCTGGATTTCCACAGGGAGCAGTGTTGTACACTGCCCATCACCTCCAATGGGCAAAGCCTGCCCTGGTCACCCTTTGCCAATGGTCTCCTTTCAGGGAGGTGTTGCCTTTTCCTCCCTGAGACACTGCCTTTCCAACACCCCGCCTGTTTTTTTTTTTTAAATCAAAATCTATTGGCATAGAGGTCATGATGGCACAGAGGAAAGAGTCCCAACAAATTCTCAGGGTTTGCAAAAGCTTAGCAATCAATGGGCAAAGCCTGCCCTGGTCACCCTTTGCCAATGGTCTCCTTTCAGGGAGGTGTTGCCTTTTCCTCCCTGAGACACTGCCTTTCCAACACCCCGCCTGTTTTTTTTTTTTAAATCAAAATCTATTGGCATAGAGGTCATGATGGCACAGAGGAAAGAGTCCCAACAAATTGTCAGGGTTTGCAAAAGCTTAGCAAGCCTTACTTAGAAACAGAGGTACCTGGACATCTTTCTTTGGGGTCTCGCTGAATTATTTTGCCTTTTGTCATTTGCTCAGAAAGGTATAAAATGACAGCTTCTTACCCTCTTTAAAACACCTACAAGGAGACTTACATTCCTAATCCCATGCAGGAATCCCACTTAATATAGCGTGAATATCACAGCAAGGAGACAGACACTCGTATACACCAGCGGACCTGGAATCCTC
>NW_009260479.1:1149375-1171457 GCF_000687185.1 Egretta garzetta | reverse complement strand
TGGCTATTCAATGGTTTGAATGCATTTAAATATTTAAGCTTGCCTAGTTTTTCCTCCACTGTCAGTTGCACACCAACATTTGTTTCCTTTCATTATTAAAAGAAAACAAAACCATAACTCAAAGTTGCATGCTTCCAATTAATATGAATGCTTTCATGAAAATGCAAAAGGAGGAAGAAATCCAGCACAGTTTTTTATTGCATTTAAACATTCACCTCCAGGACTGGAAACTCAAATGCCACAGGATTACGTGAACCCATGAGAAGTGGTAAAGGAAGCCTGAAGCTGCATGTGCACAGACCTAGGTCATCTGCCCTGAAACCAGCACCAGCATGCTGCTCCATGGCTTTCTGTTATGATTTGTCTGTGTTTATTGCACTGACCAGAACTGGAGGCTTATAATGTTAAAAGCTGTATTGAAACAGAATAAAACAACCCCAAGTTGTGACTATCTAAGGATTAAACAAATTGTTCCCTCAGTCTCATTTCCAGGGCTTTTCCCTGTATAGCTGATTGCAAAGTCCAACCAATGCTTTTCGTTGGCTGGGTTGCTTATAAAGTCACTCCACTTCGGATCCCCTTGAGTTCTTTAAGGGCTGAGCTCATGTTGCAGCTTTTCCTTCAGTCATGGTGTGCCTGGGGACTCTTCTCCCAGTCATCTCCTTTTATAAAACTTGTGGGATCATTCATCATACTGCCTGGATTTATGGGTGAATTGGTTAAAGAGTTAAAATGGAGACAGAGACATATGCAGACACAGATACACACACACTTGTGCATGAGGATATGGCATATGAAACATCAGCATTGTTCTTTTAGAAAACAGTCTAAGACCCATGAGATCAATATGCAGAGATTCAGGAACGTAGGAGAAAAATGTGACAATTCTGATCAGTTGGATGGAGTGAGTCTCCATATGGGATCATGGCATGGGTCCAATTGTTCAGTTCTTGCCCAAATGACTTTTAGATATTGCTTGCAACCATGCCCATACAAGGATGACTCCCCCTTGCTTGTTTGGTGATGGTTTTTTTTTCCCTTGTAAAGGTCCTGAAAGGACCCAGGCATATCTCCAACTCTAAGCCTGCTTTCCATGGTGAAACTTTACAGAAAGCATCTTTGCGGAGGAAGGGCAAGGCCAGCTCTTGGCATAACATCTAGCACAGTAAGGTCCTTGCCATGTCTGGAACTCTGAGGAGTTTCTACAATACAACTAAGTAATTTGATAAACAGTTTTGATAATAATCACAAACATCACACAAGACATAATAACCCAAAGGGTGGAATCAGACTGAATCAGGTGCCAACTTTGTCTCTCTGAAATATTGGATGACCCCTCAGAGGGATGAGATGCCTTTCAGTTAAAGTGAACCAACAGAAAATATCAAATATATCCCTTCAGGTGAGATCCAGAGTCCTCTTCTATGGATGTGTTACCAGCAGAGCGATGGCAGGGGTGGCATTGGGCTTCTCATCTGTGAAATGGGACACCATATCCAGCTGGAACGTGTCCAGAGGAAACCAACAAAGCTGATGAGGGGTCTGGAGCACAAGTCTTATGAGCAGCAGCTGAGGGAACTCAGGTTGGGTAGACTGGAGAAAAGAAGGCTTATTGCTCCCTACAACTGCCTGACAGGAGGGTGTAGTGAGGTGGGGGTTGGTCTCTTCTCCTTGGTAATGGGCAATAGGACAAGGGGAAAGAGCCTCAAGTTGCACCAGGGCAGGTTTAGGTTGGACATGAGGAAAAATTTCTGCACCACAAGGGTTGTCAAGAGCTGGAAGGGGGTGCCCAGGGAAGGGGTCGAGTCCCCATCCTTGGAGGTATTTAAAAGACAGGCAGATGAGGTGCTTAGGGACATGGTTTAGTGGTGAGATGGCAGGGTTAAGGTAACAGTTGGGTTTGGTGATCTTAAAGGTCTTTTCCAACCTAAATGATTCTGTGATTCTATGATTCTATGACCATGGGTCTTAAGCAATAGGTCAGTTTACTGGGGCTGAGCTCCAGCTGCTGCATCTGTCCTATGAGTATCTTGAATGACTGCACTCTCCATCTCCTCTTGAAATTGAGCCTGGACTGCAAAAGCTCTGGGATCTGGAAGAGATGAGTATGAGGTGATCACAGACATATGGTTGGAGGCAGAGTAGTGCTTGCACTTTTTGCTAGAACCTCAGTGGATCAAAACACCCAAAGAGCCTGGGTTCAGTTTCTGACCCTAGTCTCAACCTCTGCCTAGATGCTCTCTATACTCAGTGCAAAATGCAGGTTTTTACTTCTATTGTCAGCAATGAAATGATGCAGGCTTTTGGGGGAGGTGGACAGACTGGGTCCCCATTTGGGACCTCAGATGGGTTTTAGGTCTCTTGTGCAGGACCTGAGTGGATCCAATTTTAAGAATTTATTGGATGTTCTATTCATCCCCTAAGCTAATGAAGTTAAACTCCTTCCAGAGATGTTGTGATGGCTCAGAAAAGCTACAAATCTCTGAAAGCGTTGTACTGCCCTGTCCCCTTTTGACTGCATCAGTTTCAGCTCTGTTTCAAAGAGGCGGGTGTATTGATCTAGGTATGCCAGATCTGAAAAAGGTCAGTCTGGGAAAGGGAATGGGAGGAGTCCCCCCTGCTTCTTGCCGAGTGAGAGAATGCCATAGGGAAAAGACCACATGATGACATTTGAAATCACAATAATGTCTGCAAGGGAGGAAAGTTAGCTGGAAGGCTCTTATTAATAATGAGTGTAATGGTTTCCTGAAATAATGGTGGGTCAGAGCCGGTAACGAGCACAGCTCAGGATAACAGAAATCGCTCTGACAAAATAAAGGCACATAGTTTCTTCCTCTTTGGCAAGCTAGTATTTGCAATTACACTTGAATGAGGAATGTAAGTAGGATGGAGGAGAAAATGGTGATATTTAAAGAAAGTTCCATTGTTTGAAAAGGATCCTAATAGTGAGTCTCTGGAGTGGAGTATAAACTTTGGGTTTGAGGGGAGAGGAGGAAAATGAGGTGGAAGCATCACCCCTTAGGCATAAAATAGATTTACTGGCTTTCTTTACCGTGGAACTCATGTGGATACAGTATTCTCATGGAATAACACAGGGCTTTTCCTTGCGACAGTATGCCCAGCTGAGTGTTTTGCACATCCCATTGCCAAGGCAATGTTCATTGCTTCCCTAGAGCCCCACAAACCTAAGCTAGCACCAAGACCTTATGGGCTGGGCAAATTGTTCCGGTGTCTGCAGACACCACCAGATGCTCCACTTTCCCTAGCTGGCTGGGGGACAGCAAACCTGCCACATCAGGGGATGACAATCTGAGTGCCTTGCAGTCTGACTTTCAGGTGCCTTGCTCCAGCTGATGGGCAGGCTTGAAGGACAACTGGCAGCCTGGACACCATTGCTCTGAGGGAATCCTGACGTTCTCTGGCAAAGCAGCTTCAGAGACAAATTTCCTGTCCAAAGGAACAGGCATGGAGCCTCTTCCTAGCCCAGGACCCTCCTGGAGGGAAAACAAAGGCAATACATCCTAGCAAGGTTTTAAGATCAGATATCCTACACTGGAGCAAGGAGAAGGAGCAGATCCTGTCACATACCACAGTTGTCATTAAATCATCACTGTTACTAGTGCTGTTCTGTCCTTGTCGGTGGAAAGGATTGTAGACATCAGTGCCTGGCAGACATCTGAAGCAAAAATCTGGGTGTATTGACTGCAGGACAACAATTTTTTCCTTCACCTTTCTCTAGGTGAAAAAGTACCTACGACGATGCACTCCCAGTTGGTCCATATCATATGTGATGGGAGGGTAGCTGGACTTGTCAGGAAGGGGCTAAAAAAGATAGTCAGACCAGTATCTACTGCAGAGAGATGATTACAAGGACAGGGCAAACGTGGAGTGATGCTTCCATCACCCAGAGATCTGTGGCACATGCTTACCCATACAGCTGTCTTTGTATTTCAGGTCTCAAAGTGTATTCCTCCCATGGTTTTCCTTTGTTATCCAGGAAATTGTTCCCATGCCTCACTAGAAGGAGAAGTACTCCTTTTTGCATGGAATACATGAAGGAGAAAGGAGAACTACTGGTTACACAAATGACAACACAGATCCCAATTCAGGAAAATTATAGTTGCATTTACTTTGGCCCATCCCTACTTAGATAAGTACTAAAACCTCTATAAAACTGTGCCATGGTTGCACAGTCAACGGGACTTTAAAATATGGTTAAATGTATTACCAGTATTACCAAATATATTACCTGTATTTCACCACACTGATGCTGAAAGGGATCAGAGACTAGACAATCAAATGAAGATTGAGACCCACACCTTCTGCATCTAACTTTAATCCATTGATTACACTTAAATCTGATTCGTCTTTTTTCTGTTACAGTGCTTTCTCCAAGTGGTGATTTTTTAATATTAGCAGTCTTAAAGAAAAATAAATAACAAAGCTTGAGGGCCAACCCCCTGATCCTTTTAACCTGAAGTAACTTTATAGGTTACTGTTAAGGCCTCAATAGGAAGAACTCTTATTACAATACTTTTGGGAACATACAGCATACAACTGAAAGACTCCAGGTTTGCAAAGAGATTCATATAACTTATTCCTCTCCTCTTCCACTTCTCCTTTCTCTTTGGATCTTTCTGATTCAATTAATCTGTCTGGATTTTTGCTCTCTGCAAGATACATGTTTGGCTCAAATAAGTTTTCATCTCTAGCTTTCAATGTCACCTTCCATGTTATAGTAGCTTCCATTCTTAACTGAGGCTCAGACACCCAATTATGTCCTGCAGTTTAAACGGGTTACTATGGACAGGACTTCTCTCTCGGACTGAGAAAAATAAATGTAGGTGTCTCCATATTTTCATGCTGAGCTCATATCATGCTCATCAGAGATCTAGTGAACCCAGCGAAACCTAAGAAGTACTTTTCTGTCTGATAGAGATATTTCTTTGGGGGTCCCTCTCTACGTTTCACTGGCTGTATGGAGTAGATCTCCTTTGTGAGGCACCTAGCTCACACGGAGACATCGAAATACAGCATCTTTTAATATTTGTACCGAATCACACACCGTGTGTCAGCTGAACCATATTTTCACCGTTTGCGTATTCCCAGCCCATCACAAGTCTCAGGGAAACAGAGAAGTTAAGGTGCTCAGCCTCTGTTCGCTGTGGATTGAGTGTACGCGCGTGGCAGGTGACTGCAGCCAGAACATGGGAATTCAATTAGGCCTTCACCCCCCCTACACACCAGTCTGTCATTTCTGACAAGCTTCATCGTTGCCTTTGAAAGCTTTCTTGCTCAAGTGCAGTTTCACCAGATGAAGTTTTCAGAGGATACTTCCCTTGAGCAGGCTGCTCTGAATTCCTTGAGGTCTCAATTATTTTAGTAGCTGGGTTGTCAGCAGTTTCTGGCCCCAGAACTGCCAAGTCACCTTAGGATTTCCTTGTGGGGGGTTATCACACCACCTCACTTAGCATGCCAGGAATTTCCTTAGAGAAGTTTTTTGCCCATGCAATGTTTGTTTTATTTTTTGCCATCATCTGACAACACTGCTCATTTAACTTTCTTAGTAAAATATTTGAAAATCGCTGCTTTTTTCCCCCCAAGAATTGTTTGCAAACTCCCTGAGAGCTCACAGCACAGCAAACAAACAAGCAAAAAATGATCATGATATTTCTTCACATAGTTGCCTGATGCTGTCAGCTTTAGTGGAGGAGCCTCTAAAATTTGACTCAGCAGTTGGCAGGTAAATGACTCAAAAGCAGTTTTACAAATATTTGTTTGTCACAGCAGTAATATTCCAGTTCTACACTTTGTAGCCATGTGGATTTCAGTGAAGCAATACTGGAGGTACATGCAAGGCTTAGAGAGTGGAAGAATGCATAAAACGGGGATTTTTTACATACATTTGCCTAGAATTCAGCTGTCAGCATAATATATTTCTTTTCATCTCTGTAGCCTAATAGTGCTGTGTCATCCCTGAATAAAAACATCACTCTTTTCCCAAGAATAACTGTCTTCTATTTTGGATTGCGCTTGCTGCATTTTTTCCATTCTGGGTGGCTAAAGTTATCCACTGGAATACATATTGGGCTGGGCATGTAAGCATACTCATTTGTGTGTAAGGACTAGCCTTACTTCAGTGAGCTAAGTATCCATGCAAAATAAATTAGAATTAGGTATCTCTGTGAGCTAGGACTCTCAGACTGGATGCATAATTATAAAATTTATCCTGGAGCTACTGAATGTGACCGTAGAGTTTGCTTTTGCAACATCTGCATTAATATATAAACTGCTTGCAGAAATCTTACTGCCAAGAAACTGATAGTCAAACAAATGACTTATCTTCTGTTAGGAAAGAAAAGCAAGGAACTTGTTCATAATGTTTTTTTCATTTTACTTCTTGCTCTTCAGTCATCTCAGTTTTCCTAGTTACTGGAGTCAGCAGCAGTGCAATACCCCATTTGGTAAACAATAGGTCTAGAAATTATGCTGATAAACAGAAATAAATGCAAGCAGACAGACTGCATACTAAGCAGAGGTTCTTGTTAATATTTCAGTCTCTGCATAAGACATTCATAACATCTCCAGCACAGGACACTAAACTTTTAAAAAAGGACATAGGAAATGAGACATCAGTTCCTAGGAAAATTTTCTGCCTTGACAAACTGCCATCGTAGGTAGGACTGGGCTGAATAAAAATCGTTATTTGTAATGTACCTACAGACAACCTCGTTTCTCCACTCTCCCTTTATAGTTAGTGGACATCTAATCAATACAGTCAGAGAAGTCCAGCTGCACTTCATGACACCCTAAACTCAATGTCTACAGTCAGTTTGATGACTCGCATCCCAGTTCTGCTTCTTCCCTTGACTATGAAAGGAGTTGAGAGCAGTGAGTTCAGATGGGAACAGCTGCACTGTAGATAAGTGAAGTTAGATGAGATAAATCCCATCCAATCTTTCACGAGAGAAGAAATTATGCTGCAAGTTTTATTACTTTATTACTTAGCTGTTCTTCGTTGCCACAATATTATGACATTTTACAATGACTGAAGATCTGGTCCAACATGCTTAAATCCTTACTGAGAGGCATCATCTTTAGGCATGAGAGTATTTGATTTCTGACGCCCATCTTGTTCACAGCAATTAATTAGTGCCACCTTTGGCAATTCTTCCCTGTGATGAACATCTGTCTCCCAGAATATGAATCAAAGCTGCATGTGTTGCCTTACTTTATATGACAGCTCTTACAGGCAGGAGAGCTGTAGGACCTTTTAGTCATTCATGTTAATTCACTCCTAAATATTTCAGCAATCAGCTATGGCAATTTCAAATTTGATAGCTTCGGGTATGAAATTTTACAGAGTAATGCTTCGTGCACTCTGTCAGTATCTAATTAAAATACATGCTGATGGGCTTACTGTGGCTCAGCCAAGATGGCTCGTGTTCATTTCCTTTCGCCCTTCTGACGCTCTGTCCTAATCCCTTTCCACAGGAGTTCTTTGCATCGGATGTCTAACTCCAACAGTCTCCATATTCACTAAGAGTATTTTTGGAGGGTTCACAACTTATTTTACAAGCAAATAATGGCCCTGTTTATGCTACCTTAGATTAGGATAGTTTAACCTTTTCCAGGCTAGATATCATATGCCAGTATTGAAACCTCCCACCTGGAGCGTCAGATGAAGTTAGCAGTGAATCCTCCAAAGTCCTCCGAAAGATAAGACTGTGCACATCACCAGAAAAAAAAGATTTGACTTTTGGGGTCCACATACTTCATTACTAGCTCTACCCTGATGTTTCCATGGACACTGAAGAAAATGTGGCAAAGTGGGTGGACTCAGCCTGTGGATTACCAAGGGAAACATCTCATCAAAATGTACAGGCGTTCCTGTAAAATTCCAGCTCTTCATTCATCTCAGCAGAAATGAAGTTACTGAATCACTTACAGAGATTTCCCTCCAGCTCTTTAAGGCAGAGAAAAGATTTTTATGCTGGTTTCTCACCACTCTGCATTTCTTAACCATCTTTTCATCCATCTAGTCTCCTAATTCTGTAATCCAGCCGCTACTGAGCTGCTGTGTCAGCTGAAAACTATCCTCTGCACAGCAGTGTTTTTATTCTGAATAATTTGTAGGGAGAAAGTGAGCCATCCAAACCCTATGTTCCCCCAGCATGTCTGGGCTCTGCAGATCTCAAGCTGAAAAGCCGTGGAACATAAGCAAGTGGAGATCACTCCTTTCACAACCACTTTTTACCTTCCATGATCTGCTTACCTCTCCTTTGTAAACTTAGTAGTGAGCTCAGATTTGGATCCCGGGGCTTTCAGCATCACATCCCAGACCTCTATCACAGGAGCTAAAGGAGCAGCCATGTTGGTAAATAATAACAAAAAGCAGTTGTCTCACCAGATGCCCGAAACTAGACTTACAACCACAACTGGAAAATGTGTTGTCTATAGGAAAAAGGGCATAGCACTCAATGATTGCAAGAAAATGATACATCAGAGCACAACAACACTTGTTGGTACTGGAAATCACTCAACAGGACTTGTTGCTTACTCAGAGACCCATCCATTTCCCATTGCACTCACTGCCTCTACTTTCACCTTTTCCAGAACTGACCTTGTCTGTCATAGAGACCATACTGTAAGAACAACGGTAATCTTCTCAAAGCGGAGTACTGAGTTGTAACATGTTCCTATCAGTGACTTCCTCCACCCCTTTTTCTGAAGAAAATCTTGAAGAACGCAATGTGCCACACTATCTGGCAATGGAAGGGGAACCCTGGCCTTGTTTATTCTAAGTGAAGAATTAATATGTATTCAGGTTTTCATCTTCCCACCATAAAGAGTGAAGGTGAAGAACCAGCTCTACTGGAAAAACCTTCATGAAAGGAAGGTTTTAATTTACAGTCATACTGAAGTATTGGTGAAAGTAGCTAATTCTACTATGAAGATATGAAAGCATGAGTTATGATAGCATAAAAGGGATGAACCATTTCATGCTTATTTATCAGAGAATTTTGTAATAAAGAATTTCCTTTTGCTCAGAAATCGAGTTCCCTGGGTATTGGCTGTTTGTCAATAAATGCTGCATTACACACTGAGATATGGAAAGGAAAGGAAAAGATTACTGTTAGGGCTAATGCAATTTACACTCTAATGAAAACAAAGGTAGAGAAATTGGGCTAAAGGCACCTGCAGTTTAAATGCTTAATGTTGTGTAATTTCTGTCTTGCTTGTCTTCTGTTTTAGGTGGACAAGACACTTTTTCCAGATATGCTGATGAGAGCGATTGACTGAACATTGCACTTGCCAGAAAAACACAAGTTTTAGTCTGTGAAAGACTGAAAGTTTATGTATAGAATTGTTCATTTTCTCTTCGACTCCAAGAACAGATACAGAAAGTGTTTGACAGACTTAACAAAGGCTTTATTCCTCCTCATTTGAAATCTTTGAAACAGCTGGGTGAAGCATGTAAGGATGGACAGAATAATATTCCCCAAGTACCTGCAGCTGTCAGTAATACTGGCTGAGTGGCAGACAGACCCACAGACCTTTCTTTCAATCCACATGAAAAAATTTAGGACGCTGGTGAAGCGTACAGATACATATACATGTCCTGAAAACAGTGGTTCCTGCATACCAGCCTGTGAATCAGTGATAGGTATGATGATAAAATGCAGCTGGACTGCAAAATCATCCTAATAAGGCTTGAATTAAAATTCAGATATAAGTGCAGTTGATCCACAAGAATTCCACAAGTTTTGCAGTGATCCACTGAACGCCAAAATAGTTCATAAAAATTAAAAATCTGGAAATTTCCCTATATGGAGGCAGAAAGCAAGCAGCAGTAATGAATTAAACCAACATTGTCTCATACCATGCTAGCACATCTCTTCTGATCCAAATTGGAAAGAACTCCAATGTATCCTACATTATTTAAGGAAAAGAGATTGAAAGAGTTTCTATCAGTGCTGCAGGGAACTAATCTATTTAAAAAAAGAGCTTGGGGATTTTCCGTGCCTCACTGGACAAGTCCCTGAGCCTGACTTTGAAGTCAGCCCTGCTTTGAGCAGCAGTTAGACTACACATCTCCAGAGGTTTCTTCCAACCCAAGTTTTTCTATGATTCTGTATTTCATTGTAATTTAATTTGCATCTAGAAACAGCTTTTTTACTTTAGGAAAAATCTTTGTAGAACTCCTGAGGGGGAAAAAAGTGAAACTTCGTTATCATCAATAGATTGTGGTCATTGTCAGGTTATGCTCTACCTATGTGATTTATGCTAGGAGCCAAATCTTGCATGGACATGCTTCACATCCTGCTACCTCAAATACCTGGACTTGCTTTCCACCTACCTCCCTGCCAAGGGTGGTATCGACCAAGTGGAATCAGGAGAAAGCTGAGTAAGTCAAAAGTCTGACCTGGCTCATGAATAAAATTGTGCAGAAGATAAACAGAAGCTCACAGGGCCACAGAGTGAAGCACAGACAAAAATACTTTTACTGAAAGAAAGGAAAAGGCATTTATGGTACAGGGAGTTTCCCACAGCTGAGTGACTCTCCCCGGAGCACTGCCTGCTTTAGAGGATTTATCCCTTTTTCTGGCATGGGACTGTAAGTGCCATCTAAATAACTTCTGTGGAAGAGTTCTGAATCACATTCATCCACTTTAAGCAGCAATCAGGATCAAAACAAAGACAGCAGGCTTTAGTCTAGTGAGCCCAGTGGGGACATCCTTTACAGAATAAGTCTCTAGGTTACAGAAGTAAAGCTTAAAAACAAGAAAAGGCAACCTTAAATATGCCTGACATCTGCCTCGTGTTAATCTGCCGCTGAGGTGGCGAGTGCAGCAGATGAGCAATCTCAGCGGTACCTCTCCCCCGTGGTGCTGTCTTCAAGAAGGGCTCATTTTTGACAGTGTGCCTCCTCATTGATATCCAAGGGGACCAAAGCAACGTTTGGCAATGCCCATTTCTCCTTCCTCTGTTCAGTAAAAGACACTCATCATGCTAAGCTTATGATGGGTAATTGTCAGTTTGCAAATTGTAGGTTATCTCAAATTTGCCAAGCATTAATACATAATATCCTGTATTCTCACACTGTGCCAGTCTTTCTGTGTAGGAAGCCCATTGATTTTCAGCCTCCTCTAACCTCTGACATTCCATACAGCAAGATGTACCTGAGGCTTTCCAGGACACGTAGTTCCCACAATAATCAGAAACTAACCAAGTATCAGATATCTCTATTCTTGGATTCAGAAAAAAACACAGACATAAAATGGAGGAAAGACTGCCTTGGTTTGCTGGCTTGGGCAAGAGCATGAGAACCAGGAATTCAAATTTCACATGTTCCACTGCTGACAAGTTGTGTTTTACGTCAAGCCTTCTCTTTGCTTGCCCTACCTGTAAAGTTGGAAAGACCCAGAATGTTTTTGTGGTTACCATAAAATGCAGCATCAGTATGCAAAGTGTGGAGCATGTGGTGTTTATATCAACAAGAAATATTTTTGTGCTTGAATGGCAGGCAGAAAGCTCCCCTCCACTGCATGGTGGGTGCACTGATTACTGAGTTTATTGGAAGTAAACTAAAGGCAGCTCTGTCTCAGCTACTCAGCTAATAATTTAATGCTGAAAGCACAGGATGCCAGCTCCTAACTTCATCTGACCTGTGGACAATACTACAAAACAAGAAGTGCTATGGGGGCAGCTTCTTGCTTTTCTCTTTCTTTCAGCCTCAGTTTTGAATTTACCAGTTCCTGTATTCTGATGGCCAATATGTTACAATAACCAGTATGAGTCAGGACCACTGGCATAAAACCACCAGGATTAATATAACCAAGTAATCCAATCTTAATGAGGTTTAAAAAGGAGCTTGACTAGTTTAAAACCACTTATTAGATGTACGGCTTGTCTGTGACTACTGAAGCATGCAAAGAATGTTATTAATAGGTCTGCAGTCAGGTGAATAGGTCTGCAGTCTTTGGATTAATTGCATGTAGCAACAGGCAGTGGGGTTTTCAGTAGGTGGAAACTTCAATGACAAACATGTTGATAAACTTTCCAAGAGCTTGAGGAAACACAGCAATGGAAAATGGATAAGGATAAATGTCTTGAGTAAACATTTGTATCTCAGATTCATCCTTCAAGCACATCTGCTCCACACCCCTCAATTTCACAAACCTCCAGAAGTAAACACACACTCTCTTTCCAGAACTTAAGGCTGAAATTATGTACCTGGCTCCTCAACTGTAAGAAGGCATAAATGATTATGAAATAAAAAATGACTGCAATGAACAGAAAGTGCAGATGCCACTGACTCCTGGACAGGTCTGTGTGAGCAGAGCAGTGACCTCAGGTTAAAGGAGGAGTAACCTCCTTGAAATTGCAATGTTGTCAAAGCACCATAGGCTATATAACTGCGTACCGATGTCTGTGCCTAGTCAACACAAAGGCCTGTCTAGCTCCATTTCATGGGCATGGCTAACATCAAAAAGGGACAGGCAGGTAGTACTTTCCTGGAGTATTTACCAGTCTCTGGCAATTTCTGTCCCACCAGTTTCCTAGGCCACGTGGTATGTCTTTGCATTTAAAAAATAATTTTAAAAATAGCTTTTGAATTATTTTTTTCTACTCCACATACATTCCATATTTATTGCTCTACATGCCCATTATTTTGCACCCACATAAACTCTTACTTTTCACAACATGCTGTGTCAAGGAGTTTCACAGGTCACGCCGTGTGAAGAATCATTAGAAAATGGTGGTGGTAGAAACCATTGGTTTTGAAACTGACCCTTGGTAGTTTTGCTTTACAACTCTTAGTTCTTGAATTGAAAGAAACAGTAAACGATCACTCTCTGGCCACCTTCTGCAGGATCCATATCTTTCAGACTCCATGTTGTTTGCAATATATTCCACTGTAAATTCACAGAATGCTATTGTGAAATTAAAATAGGATAACATTGCAAATAACCACTTTTTTTTTTTTTTTAATTTGCTGTACACATTTGTAGTCCGCTGGCTAACAGTGTCTCCTTTCCCCCTCTGACAGTTCAAAGTCTAAGATCAATAATTCTACTAGTCTCAGAATTGAGGACATAATGATCCCCAGGTTCATCCATTTAAGTAAAAAGTTCAATGTCTAAAGACAGCTTGTCGGTACAAGCAATAGTGCAAACAAGCAGTCATTTTGTAGAGGACAAAAAAAGCGCACATGAATTTGGGATTTTTTTAAATAATGAAAAAATACAGACCTTTGTGAGAACGTCATCTGAAGCAGAAAAGAGATAATGTGCTATTGCTGGAGCAAGTCAGCTTTGCTGAAATTCTTCTGGTTACATACTAGTGCCAGTGAGAACATGGCGCCATAGTTTTAAAATGGTTTGAATACTGAGTCAGATCTTGCCATCGTTACATATAAAAGGCAGTAATTCTCATCAGTCTCAGTGGAGGTCTCTGCTTAAAAGCTGAGTCCCAATCCTCCTCATTTGTTTTCAAGAAACAAATGCCTTTCAGTAAGTGTATTTTTCACTAATAGCAAATTCAGTCTGCTGAGCTTCTGAACAGCTATTTAAATCTGGAGACTTAAGAGATTAGTACGGGAACGCTTATTAAGAGTCAAGACATTAAGTCTGACATTAAGGATTTTCTACAGCGGCTGTGTTCTCATGATAGAGAGGCATCAGGTTACCTGCTTCATTAAGCCCTAGTATTTGTTTATGCGATTCATTAAGGCAGAACACAGAATGCAGTGATCTGTCTGCTTCCAAAGACCCCCATGGAATTATTATAATACTTTTGAGCATCCCACAAGTTGTGCCTTTACTTTAAGAACTGCAGATCATCTGAAACAACCCATCAGAAACATTCCTAGGGAATGTTTTCCTACCAGGAAATGCTGAACTGTCAAAAGAAAAATGTATGATGGGAATATGTCAAGTTGACAAAACACTGTATTGAAAAATCAGAATAGAACACATCCATAGAAATATTCTCTTGTCAGTCTTTCAGGAGCAGCAGGGTTTGTTTTCCATTTTAAAGCAATTTTTTGTTTTACTTTATTTCCCAGGAAAGAAAGAGATCAGAAATCATAATGAAGCATTTTTAATGCCCCCAGACAAACAGCATTCAATGTTATCACTGATTTATTTCATGGGGAAATTTGGTTTTCTACTATCCATTTAAAACTGAATTTCGTTTTCACTTGTCAGAATTTCAGGTGAAAAAGAGAATCTATTTCCTTCTACAGTTTTAATTAAGTCATGTGTTTCCCAAAGATTTATCAGAATTGGAATTGTTAAAGTCCTGCAAGCATTCAGGACCAGAAAAAAAAAAATAAAAAAAAAAATAAAAGAAGAAAAATAGACTAAATGAAAATGGCAGAATTCCCTCCATAGACTGTGACTTTGGGTCCCCATGCCTCTGAATCATTTTCTCACGTGGATTTTATTGGTAAGTGCACCACTGTGTAATTGCCATGGATTTTCACATTTACTGCACATTTCTATGTCTGGCTGTGTAGTCTGCAGCCCACAGCAACTGTTTACGCTATCCTGAGTTCCCTGGACATGAGGTCCTTACCTGCAACTCAACTCAATAGCTACAGTTAAGGTCAAAACCAAGACTAATTTACAAGTAGCATGTTTGTTCTCAGGAATCACATGACATTACCATGGCCTAAAATTCCAGATCTTTTCCCGCTCCCTCTCAGGGAGATGTTGGAGACTCAGTCCGTAGCTTTGGCAAGAGATTCCTAGCTAAGGAAAGGGGCAGACAAATCAGATTCTCCTCCTCCTCTTAAACTGGGGTGAATGGATAAAAGTATATTTTCCCCATTGTTATACACTCCCAGGAAGTGGAAGGAAACTAGAAAACACAGACATCAATTGAATTAAATATGGAGTATTGGAATATATATGGGAAAAATGGGCAAATTCATAGAAGAAAAAGTTTGTAAGGGTTTTTGAATACAAAGACACGCCAGCTGACCTTGGGAATCTGGCTGACTCCAGAGAAGTCTTCATGGACATGAGCAGTTTAACCTTAGCAGGTGTGGACTGCTATCAGGGCTCACTCCACTGCAATAATCAGCAAAAACTTAGGTTGATTCTAGCAATGAAACGAGAAGCCATGACTAATCTCTTAGCAATCTGGCATATTTTACTTCTTCTGAGACTAGTTTGTTTTACCGATGGGTCTGCCATTGCTGGCTCCTAAAATAATATGTGCTGTCCTTTCTGTGGGAAGCTTTGGATGATAGTCATGGAAACACATTGTGTCACAGGCCATATCGCTCTCAAACTGGAGCTATGATGGGTCAATTAGGAAGGCTAATCTGTCTGAGAGGGACAACCTACTAACACAGCTATATTGTTTCCATGTCCAGAATTAGCTTGGTTGGGACTGAATATCTCAGCCTTGGCAGCACGTTGCAGAATGTAGATATTTCCCATGAGGCATACCCATAATCTGTCTGCTTTGGAGGCAGATGCTGTCAGCTGGCACAGTAATATGTTATTTCTTTCCATATACAATCAAGAGGAACAGCAGCATCGTATGGATTTTCTGGCATTTCTCCTTCTTAGGTTCAGAATGTATTTAAGGCTACAACGTTTTTTGTCTCAGTTATTTTGTTTTGTGGTGGTGAGAGAAAGTGTGGGAGAAGTTCAAAATGGAAGAGATTTTTTTCCAAGATTGAGGTGTTGAAATCTTTCCTGAAGAAAACCAGGAAAAGGAGCTGCTTGAACTTCTTGAGCAGATTGTCCCATAGGCAGATATCAGTGGCACACAGGAGTTTGTCCTAGGCTTGGTTTGAGAATTACTGAATTGACAGAGCCATGGGGATACAAATAGTCATGTTCTGTACTAGTTGGTGTCCAGGTAATGATGAGTTGGTTACTGTAGCATAGCCTGGCAGTGATAAATGCATGGATTACAGAGGCTTATCAGGAGAAAAAAGATGTCAATCCTCAGTAGGAATGGAGTACTACAATAAGAAAATCTGGATCATCCAAGACTGAGGAGTCAAACTATGCTGGAAGGTTTCATACCACCTTCATACATAAGGCCTGTTAGGCTTTTCAGGGAGACAGTTTCTTGTTTGACTCTTTCATTTCCGGCATTTCAGCAGCACAGAGTTGGGTTTCTTGGGCCTCAACTTGCTTCCTGACCTTCAGGCAAGAGCAAACTGATCTTAAGAGATCTTAAGGTGACATTACCTAATTCAGTTACTTTCTTCTCCATACAGAAACCAGTATATTCATTATATGGAAACTAAATAGCACTCAGTAGCTTAAATTCCAGTTTTCCAAAGTGCCCTGCTTCTAAACCGGATAAGTTTCCTCTGAAGCAGGATTTGATTTTAGGCTATGGTGCACCAGAAATCAAGACAGACTCAGGAAAACACTAATGTTAGATCTAATGTGAGACTTGTCTGATCAGCTGCAGGTGCCTGAGCTTCTTGTCTCTCTTCCCTTTATAATTAGTGGACAGAAGCAGGCTTCCAGGGTCCTGAGAGCACCAATGGATCTTATCAACCCTGACCAACCTCTTCTGACATCTCTGTGCACAAGCCTGCTCATGGGCTCCCTTTAAGTTCAGTCCTGGTCCTTCAGCTTTATCCTGAGTTATCTTGTGCTCTTGTCAGAGCAGTGGAACAGGCTTTGTGGAGTCTCCTTCTGTGGAGATATTCAAACGCCGCTGGGATGATGTCCTGTGCACCCTGCTCTGGGTGACCCTGCTTTAGCAGGGGGGTTGGACTGGGTGATCTCCAGGGGTCCCTTCCAACCCTTGCCATTCTGTGTTTCTGTGTGATTCTGTGTGCTCAGTCACAGCTCTGTCTGGGCATGGACACCCACAGGCTGACTTCCCAGCTTGACCTTGGACCTGCCTCGTCACCATAGGCCTGTGTGGCAATCAAAGGACTATGCCTGACTCTGGTTATTATTGCTAGGCCTGATCCTAACCTTGACTTCCTGGCTTATCCTAGACTTGCCTCATCAGTATGAACTTGCTTGATGATTTTGACTTTTGGCTGAACCTTGGTGCCATCTCTGGATTTGCCTCACTTTGGGGTGCTGCGAGGCAGGATCTTGGCCAGGGAGGTCCTAGCCCTGCTGGCTGGTTTACCACTCAGTTCCTGGCTCCCTGCACCTCAGGGAGCAGCTGGCCATTGCTGCTCCCTGACAAAGGCATTTTATAGCTCGTGCTGTTGCATGACAGCTGTCTACTACAACCTGGAACAGCATCAACTCTTTAAAAGACTGACAAACTCCCACAAGATGGGGAGCAATTTTTCATTATGTGAGATGTGCAGCTGTGTTGAACAGCTCGTAGCACCAAAGCCCTGAGGCAACCAACCCAACCACAGACAAAACCCCATCTGTGGGGAAAGAGAAACCTTTATAAATTAAAGGAACAAAAATTGTCTTGTGCCACTGGATAGCAGTGAGAACAAAATTGTGGAACAGGCTGAAAAGCAGCATATATTCAAATGAGTAATTAGAAACTCCCCTGTGAAGTACTTATGCCTATGTACTTATAAGTGATACTGATAAGCTTTTGATGTTTAAGCCAAGCATTACTCTACCAGTAGGTTAAAATGGAATTTTAATGTATAGCTATTCATTAACAGGTATTTTTTTCTCCTGTCTTGCTTCAGCCAGGCAACAGTAACGGAATGAACCCAGGCTGATCAGGTTTGAATAACCTTACATGTCCAGCAAATGCAAGGAGTGAACTTGACAGGGGACTGTAATTCCTTTATTCCGATAAGCAGCTGTTTAGTTCTGTAACAAGATGAATGAAGCTTGGATTGCTTAGGACTGACTGAAAGAAGAGCTTATGGTCTCTAACTTCATGCTTTTTTCCTTCAAAGCCTGAGCTGATGATGGAGCTGAAGAATGTTTGCCAAATCAGCCTGAACCATGGCAATAGTATTTTCCACATTAAATCCCAAAGCATTTAGAATTTATGGTCATAAAAGACATTTATATCACTCTCTTGAAAGACAGTGCACCTGAGGAGCTTTTAGATGGTATTTTTGAAATGTAAAGTGATAGAAATAGTCAGTAAAAGTGTCTACCTGCGTTTGGTGCTTTTTCTCACCCCAGTTGATTTAGTGATTTGGCTTGCAGCTTGGATCACAAAGGGTTATAACAGCTCAATGACGGTGCAAGTGAACTGACATAAAGATAGAAGTGAATAATGAGGGAGCAAGAACCACCTTTGCTGCAGAAAATGCCATATGGAACCATGATTTCACTATCACACTTCTGCACTATTGGTCACAGTAAAGGTTACTGGATACCCAGCAAGTATTGAATCAACTCCAAAGAAGAAAAGATAGCTTGGGGTTTTTTCCCTCCTTTCTCTACTGTGCATCACAAATCAGGATTTATATTCATTGCTGAAGAGCCTTGGAAAAACTTTTAAAAAAAAAAAACAAACCAAAAGACACATCCCCCCAAAACCCAAACAAACAAAAAACACCTCACTGCCTAGTCTTAATTATTAGGGTTAGCTGATCTTGACTGTAATTACTAGGATCTGATGAAATGCTATCCAAGAGCTATTATTATTAGAAACAGTAAGCTAAACCAGCACTGTGCTTTAGCACACTCTCATCTGATCACCTTCTCAGGCAGTTTCTGGTCAGTACACAGATCAGAAGTGATTTCTAAAATTGGTGTTGCCAATGCTATATTTTTAGAAATCGTAAGAAGTCCTCCAAAAAGGGAGCTTTGAAAATGCTTATTTACAATCCTTTCCCTATATTTATAGGGATTATCTGATTTCTTTGCAACAAATGTTCAGGACTCCCTCCATAACCAGTTTAGGGCAGAAAAAATTTGTAGGGCTCTATGGATTTTCCTTACTAAGTTCCTTTCCAATGGCTTTGCTGCAGAAGCTGGAGAAAAAAAGTGAAGTGGGAACTAGTAGGATACTCACAGTGAAGGCTGTGAGCTGGAAGCACTGAATTGTACATGAAATTAATGTGTTCTTCCATATTGGTAGGTAGTACAGAGTTATCAAAAACTTTATGTAACAAATTGTGAGTCACTAATGGCTTTCTACAGTGTGCCAGCCAGGGAGAGTCAGAAAGCCAACCGCATCCTGGGCTGAATTAAAAGAAGCATGACCAGCAGGTCAAGGGAGGTGATTCTGCCCCTCTACTCTGCTCTTGTGAGACCCCACCTGGAGTACTGCATCCAGCTCTGGGGCCACCAACATAAGAAGGACATGGACCTGTTGGAAAGAGTCCAGAGCAGGGCCACAAAGATGATCTGAGGGCTGGAGCCCCTCTCCTATGAAGACAGGCTGAAGGAGTTGGGCTTGTTCAGCCTGGAGAAGAGAAGGCTGTGGGGAGACCTGATTGCGGCACTGGGGAGACCTTATCACAGCCTTCCAGTACATGAGGGGGACCTACAAGGAAGCTGGAGAGGGACTTTTTACTAGGGCATGTAATTATAGAACAAGGGGCAATGGCTTTAAACAGGGTAGATTTAGACTAGTTATAAGGAAGAAATTGTTTATTCTGAGGGTGGTGAGGCACTGGACCAGGTTACCCAGAGAAGCTGTGGATACCCCATCCCTGGAAGTATTCAAGGCCAGGTTGGATGGGGCTTTGAGCAACCTGGTCTAGTGGAAGGTGTCCCTGACCTTGGCAGGGGGGCTGGAACTAGATGATCTTTAAGGTCCCTTCCAACCGTTCAATGATTCTATGATCAAGTTTTCAGAGTCTGTAATGGAAACATAATAGCCATGAGAATTTGAGGAGACTTAGGGACATTTTTTCATTCAGGATATTCATGCATTGATTTGACACTGCTCTTCTATCCCAGCAACCCTTTCCAGCCTGGTGTACTGTGTCTACTTCACTATCTCTCCATTTCAAACATTCACAAATACAACAATTAATGCCATCTTTATATTTACCCAGTTAACAGAACACACATGCATGCTTCCTGTTTAAAACTACAGCACTAAGTCATATGTTTCATAAGACAACTCTCCTTTAAAAATAGCAGTGTGTGTTTGGGAACACTGCCTGCCTGTGCCTGCCATAGGACACCCACCTACCATTGCATTTCCCTATTGTGTTAGCATGAAGCTTTTGACCCTGGAGGTGGAGCCAGACTTTCAAATTCTTCCCTGAAATCCCAGCAGCTGCACGACCCTCATGGTGAGTGATTTAGTCAATTTATTTTTAGAAAGGCTGTTTTAAAGAGTCTAAGCCTGTCTTATTTTGTCCAGGAGTAACTCAAGGTAAATTCTGCTAAGTAAAGGAAGCTAGACATATTAAACTAGCTTGTGCAACAGCAGATCCAGGCATCACAATTCCTTTCCAGCTGAAGTCAAAGCCAGATTTTACCACTGCTGTTGATTTTATACAAAGGACCTCTCATCGCTGTGGTGACAGACAGTAGCACAAAATAAAATGAGGCAAATTACACTCCATTGAAAACAGAGGTCACTTGGACAGAAAAATTGAGGAAAAGAGAAGGATTGGTTATGCATAATTCCTGTAATCATGCAGGTGCTCCAAAGTAATTTGTCTAACATGTTAGCATAGTCCAAACCAAGGATTGTGTGTAATGACCTCCAGGGATTGCTAAACCAGGCTGTTGGCTGGTTGAGTGTGGTGTGGCAGGTAAGCAAGCAGCTCTCTGCCACTCATTTGGTGCCTTTTGTTTTGGGATATCTGTGGTCATGCTTTCAAAAGTACATTGCATCAGTACAACGGAGTCCAAGCATTCATCTATATTCAAAAGTTAAATGCATTCACTGGCCCCGGGGAACAACTAGCATAGAACACCCCACATCTGTTGTATTAAATTAGGGTCCCACAACCAAAGAGCCTGTAGGGAAGAGATGTTAACCTGTTAATTCCTGACCTGTCCGGAAGATGCTTGTTGGCTCAGGCCTCAGCTGTGCTCAGCAGCAAGCTCTCCTTTGACATGACAGACCATTATATATCCCAAGCTGTTTCCTGGCATGCTTTAATTTCTTAGCGTAGGAAAAACTAAAGGAGGTAAGGATGCAGCTCTGAAGGTGAGACCTTTTGCATTGGCTTCACCTGGAGTAAAGTCAGGTTTTCATCTGAACATCAGGAAAGTGCTCAATGACAAGGGATGAGTTCTCTGAGAAACTGAAACCAAGCAGTGAACACTCAGGATGGTTCAGGCATGCAGCTCTGCCCCAGGTGTTGCTTAAATTGCCTTACAAGCCAACCCCTGTTGCAGTGCGTGGGGAGGAAACCTTGACAGACCTTGAAGTCAGTGGGGTTTTTTGCCCTCAATACTTAATGCAAATCCTAGAAAAAACCCAAGGAAATATTCCTCTGCTTCCCCTTGCCATGTGAGATTCAGACATCTGTCCCCAGGGATCCTTTGGGCTCTGAAGCCTACTTTTGTGGCAGTACTTAATTACAGCTAGAAGTGCTTGAATCAAGAGAAGAAAGTATTTCTGATGTGTTCTTCTCTTCAGCATTTCCTACTGGTCAGCTCAGTGAGTGCGAGTAGTCTGAATTGCAGCTGGTGCCCAAGTCAGCATGGGAACTTTGAATAATCTCAACACTGGTCCCAACACTGGATTTGTCCCTTTGTCACTAAATTATGCTGTGTACCAGTAAACTGATCTTTTAAACTAAATAATCTTCCCAATTATTGGATTAAAACCTATGTGATATCTTTCTAGTTTCTTTCATAGTTTCATAACAATCCTTCAGCTCTAAATTAAGGCAGATTAAATCTACATATTTGTTTATACTTGCTAAACCACAAATCCTACTGTCAGTTATGAGTGCTCAGTTTAAAAGTCTAATCAAGCCTGACGTTTTCACAAGACACTTCACACAAGATTCTTGGAAAGGTGCTCCTCAACCCAGTGGATTATTGAATTAATTGTCAGTAGTAATGCCATTGCTGTATATAGATGGGAAAAGGAAAGCAAAACAGCTCACTGACTTGGAATCGAGACAGTCCCCTGAGGATATTAATGTCGCCAAGTCCATAAAGGGATTTTAGAGTTCAATAAAAATAGAAACAAAGTCAATGCCTTGTTTAAAAAGACGAGAAAGG
>NW_009260479.1:1136264-1149338 GCF_000687185.1 Egretta garzetta | reverse complement strand
ACAACTAACCTTAAATGAGTGATTTAGGCTCCCGTTTCTGATTGTAAACTGCCTTGGTCCAACAGTTATTACTCCTTTCCCTTCCCCACCTTCCCCCTCCCTGAAATTCCTATCAAAACACTTCAGGGAGTAACCCACACTCTCTAGCCTGCTCACAAGCAGTTTATTGCCAGAACACAATATATGATATTGAAGAATCAGCTTGGTTGGACAGGTTGCGATAGGTTTCTGTGTCTTCCTTGGAAGAGGATAACTCTTCAGATGAGTTATCCCTGTATTGCAGAGAGCCATGTTTACAAATCTGAAAGGAGCAATTAGCAGTAAATAGCCTCTTCTGGGTAATGAGCTTTTATGCTTCTAAGAACTAGGCTTAATTGAAGAACAAGCAGTTGTTTTGTCCTCCAAGCCACTGGAGCCTGCTGAAGAGGGAGGAGGTTTTTTGTGTGGTGTTTTATGTCAGTTCTTGTGTAAGGTCCCGTCAGATGTGTTTACTCAGCTAATATCAGTCGTGAATTTTTTTCATGTCTTTTGGTTGGGATTGTTTTGCAATATTCATAAAAAAAAAAAATGAGCTGTTCCAGCCCTTCTTGCATTTAGTAACATTGCTATAGACATCAGCACATAAAAAAAAAAAATAGACCTGTTCAGACACCTGTATATAACCCTTCTGCTCTCTATAGCACTGGGTTACAAGGGCCCCAGAGGTGTCAGTGGAGTGATGTGACCAAGGTGGCCTCCGCGCCTGCTGTAGCATCCAGAGGGTGACCAGCAGCTACTGGGGGGGGACTCCATGAGTGCTGACCTGTGCTGGGTGAAGGATTTGAAACAGTCAACACCAGACACAGGATTTTGCTCTGCTGTAGCCAATAATTCTCCTGCCTCGCGTGCCTTTGGGGAGGGTACGTGCTTGCTCACAGCACTGCCCAGAGCAGATGCAGCTTCCCTCCTGCTGTGGTTTTCCTTACATTCGGAAAGGCAGGAACACTATGCAATTTACAGAGCTGGCAATTTTTGGCCTTGTTGGACAGGCCAGGTAATCAAACCTGACCATTATTCAAGCAGTATTATTGCAGT
The DNA here is from genome assembly GCF_000687185.1 of Egretta garzetta. NCBI lineage: Eukaryota > Metazoa > Chordata > Aves > Pelecaniformes > Ardeidae > Egretta > Egretta garzetta. The sequence goes on along the minus strand of NW_009260479.1, from coordinate 1,148,264 downwards.
GTATCTCCTGACAAATTTCTCTCCAGGGTTTTTCAGGTACCGACAGGCTTCTACAGTGGTTATACTAACAACAGCAGCTAGTTCGTATGTAACTGCCTGTGACAGTCGGATTCTGCTTCCTCCCAGAGCCCTTTCTCGTATTGTGCATATGTGTTTATGAAACCAGAATGTTGTTTTCTGTGTATTGAGTCTTTGTATTTCTAAGAACTGTCACTAACTGGGAGAAGACCTGTCATTCCTCTGTTGCTGCAAGCCTGTTCAGACACACACATACCCCCACAACGCTCTCTCCTGGGCAATGGTACAGCTGTTCTTTTATTTCTGATAATTGTTTTATTATTGTTATTCAGCTAACATGAAAGCTGGGTGGTTGAAAATAAGCAGGCAACTAAAGCAAATAGTGTCTAGAGGACAGTGAATGGACTGGAGAAAAAAGAATTATTATACTAAAGTGCTCTTAAATGGTACCGACTGACCAAAGGCTAAACCTTACACTCTGCACCAGCTCCCCTCATGGGATACAGGAGCCTGAGTGTGAGTGCAAGTCCATGGTCTAAATCTGACAGGAGGGAGATTTGAATGGCAGTCCCAAAGCTCCTGGGATAAACAGCAAACTATTACTCCTTTACTCAGACCCTTCCTTGACCAGACATTACAACCCTGTTGAAATGCTGTGCTCATTTATATAAAAAACCCAAAACTTTTGCAGGGAAAATAAAAAAAAAAAAAAGAAAAAATTGCCAGTAATTTCTTGTCCAGACCTTCTTAGGATCCCATTAGCCTCTATCAGAGCAATCTCTTCTCTAGGTCTTTTCTCGATCTAATTTATTTGCTGGTATTAGTTAAAAAATGAGAAGGGTTCTGATATGATTTGATCCCACATGTAAGCATTAGCGAAGCTGCAGCACAAACCAGAGTTCTGCAAATAGATATGTAAATGTACAAGAAATTGCTTGTTCCCTGCAGTCAAGAGGTAGTTTACGTATGCGATCCATCACTCCTCACAGAACTCTCTACTGACAGGTTAACAAAACTTCTGGGACACCATGAAATCCAGGATGAAGACAGTAATATGTATTCATGAGGCTGATGGCATCTGGGATGGCACTGGTGTAGAGAGGTACGTGGTGTGATGCCAGGGTACTGGGCACTACCAAAGAACACGATGGCATTTACTCACCCATAACAAAAATACACAAGAGGCCATATGAACAAATCCAATCCAAGAAAAGTTACAGTTCCTGGTCATCTATCTATTGTGTGTGCAGCCAAATGGCCTATAGCAGGGAAGGATATCATCTTGTACTTAAATCTGCGGGGGTCTTATGTTTATAGAATCACAGCGTTTCTAGCAATGCTCAAAGGTAAGGGTACTCATAAATTGTCTTCCATAATCCAGTGCTGACATCCCAAAATAAGGCTTGCAGCAAAGCCCCCGTGCCAATACAGCCCAACATCCTGTGTGCTCATTCACCAGGTGCAGAGCTGCAGAGGGGGTCCACCCTACAGGCTGCAGCTCACGCTGAGCGGGAGCAATTGCACGGATCTGTTGGTTCTCCAACCCTGTTGGGGTTGTTTTCCTCCCTGTTCATCATTTTTAAAAGTGGATGTGGGAGACAGCTGGCTCAAATTCCACACCCACCCACACCACTAGCATTTTCCTGCCTCCGTGTCAACAGTTGACAAGCCTAAATTGTGAAGTGCTTCAGGAATAGTGAAAAAGTTGAGCCTGCTACGCTGAGAAAACCTTTATTCCCCTGAAGGAATGATGCATAAACCATTTTAAGCTATTTTATTGCATGGTGCATATAGCTATGGATTTGACTGACTGTAATGTAAACCAAGTTTTTTAAACAATACCAAAAAATACAGTAGCTTTGTTTATATGAAGAATCTTTAAACAGCAGAGGAGACTGAGTATGTATACATTTTATTTTTGGTCATTTAAACTATGAATATTAAAGACATGATCAGCAAGTATTTGCTCCTGGTTTTAAATAAACCTTGGCTTACCCTGATATTCCTACCATGTTTGCTTTGTGCGACAATCCAGAGAAAGAATTTATTTGTCAGATCACATCTGTGAGTGATTCTTGGTCTGTACTTTCTTTACAAGCATCCATTACGTAGGTTTGAACACAGGGATTCAAAGTTCAGGACGTGTTGGGCAGCTGCTGTGCATTTTGGTTCCTTGCACAGGGAGCAGAGCTATTAGAATTGCATTTCCTCAGGGAATAATTATATTTACAAATTTCAAATATGGCCTCTGCAAATACGCTTGAGTACTAACCTAAATTGCTTTGTTCCCACAAACACAGCAGATGATTTTATCTTCCATTGAACTGCCCAGCTAGCCCCTCCTTTTTCACAGCTACACTACATTACTTCACCACCTTCTTGTAGGAGCTACAGAAGCAAGAAATAGTTTATTACCTGGCACCTTTCCTAAGAGACAGACTATAGAAAATATTTCATGTCAGTAATTCACACTGTTCAGTGTAAGGTCAATCAAATTCCAACTTACCCCACAAGGAAAACTTACGACAAACTTCAGTGCACGCTAGGTCTCCCACTCCCCAGGCACTCCATCTTTTGAAGAAGGCCTCGTCACAGCTTCTTTCTCCCTCTGTACACCACTGCCACTATGGCCAATTAGGTATTTAAATCAGCTTCACCTGGCAAAAATAACTAGAACTGGTCTGGAAAAAAAGTTGCCTGCTAGAAAGCACTGGAGATTTCTCTGCTCACTGGCAGAATGATCAGCAAATCCTTTTGAAGATTTCAGTTTACTAAGGGCAGGCATAGGAACAAGTCTTGTAGAACGGACATAAATCTCAGCTTTTCCTAAGGTTTGAGGACATCAGGCAATAGGATGGAATCTTTAGTTCCTCAAATAGATGCCAGAGAAAAGACAATATATTTTGGGTGTTAAAATTTAATTATCAACATTTATTACCAAAGAAATGGTTTAATGGAAAACTGGACTGACCATGAGCTTTCCTTAAGCAGAAGAGTGGAGGAAAAAGCCCCAAATATATTTTCTTTCTATGACGCAAAATTGTCTCTTGTTACAGCCCTGCCAAGAAACCAGCATTGCTAGACCAGATATTGGCTGTTCCCTTCAGCAAAGCCAGCCTGCACTCCATGCCGCTCTAGAAAAGGTCCTACTTTGCTTCAGCCTTTCACAAAACCTGCAGTTTTGTGAAAGGCTGAAGGAAATGAGCCAAATATCCTCTCCATGTGCCCAGCTCAGGTGGACAGAGCTATAGTACATGGCCAATGCACCTGAGATTTGGTGGTAGAGCACAGGTCCAGGGGTGGAAAAGATGACCTTCTGTAACAAGCATCAAAAGGACGAGTCTGGGCACTGTTGTCCTGTCTCCATCTTTCCTTATTGTTAGACATCATTCTATCTACGCCCAGAAAATGGCAGGAAATCTTCAACAGCATCAGGAACAACATGAATTCCTGAAAAACTCTACAAATATCCTATAAATAATAGTGATTCTTTACTGACAGACACTTCCAAGTTCTGACATTTAACATGTTATCCATTTGTGAGATGAGTCCTATGGGTACTGTACAGTGTCATTTTGTTCAATCAGAATCATAGAATCATAGAATCACAGAATCGTCTAGGTAGGAAAAGACCTTTAAGATCATCAAGTCCAACCGTTCCCCTAACCCTGCCATCCCACCACTAAACCGTGTCCCTAAGCACCTCATCTGCCTGGCTTTTAAATACCTCCAGGGATGGGGACTTGACCACGTCCCTTGGTATCCCATTCCAGAGCCTGTCAGCCCTTTCTGTGAAGAAAATTTTCCTAATGTCCAACCTAAACCTGCCCTGGTGCAAATTCAGACCATTTCCCCTCCTCCTATCATCTGTTACCAGGGAGAAGAGGCCGACCCCTGCCTTGCTACAGCCTTCTTTCAGGTAGCTGTAGAGCGAATGTCATGTAGTATCAATTCAGCTCCTTGAAATATATGTCGATTATACCATATGGCAGTATTTAGAAACCAAACTCGGAACAGCAACTTGATAATGAAGCCATTCCTGTTGTCTACCCAGTTCTTGCCGGGGTATTAACTCCTAGCACAGGCAGTGTACACTAGATGTGTTAACTCTCTTTCTCCTCTTTCTTCCCAAGCTTAGATGTCAGACAGACAATTAAGATGACTTAAAAAATGTCAGTGAGTGGGATTCATCAGGCCAGGTACAGATGACCACAGTGCCACATCTCAGCTTTTGCCTGGATTCTCTGTGTAGATAATGAGAAGGAATAAGTGCTTGCTGGGTATTATTCATCTTCCCCCAAACAGACTTTTAAAACATGACAGGTGATTTGTGCCCTAAAGTTTCCCATTTCTCTGCATTGACGAATGAAGCACCAAGCAACGTGCTCGGCTGCAGATATCTGCAACCTTGCCCATTTTAGCTGTGTGGTAATGGTGCATGATTACAGCCCATGGGAAATAGGAAGTAATTTATTTTGGGGCACAGCTGTCAGTGAAGGGAGTCTGGAATAATTTGTATTGCCTGCCATTTGCCCTGGGATAACAACAAGTGCACGGACAACTAGGCTGAAGTTTGATAACTTATTAGGCCTTGGTAACATGATTACATTTGTAAGTCCTCAGGATAGTCATAAGAAAGGAATATAAAGAAAGATGAAGTGTTCTGTATTCTCTCCAACCAGACTCACACCTCTATACGAGCTGTGTGGAAGGGAAGTCATAGAAGTACAGTGTCAGCCAGCAAGATAAAAGAACACATTTCCAGCTGATTTTTCTTGTCCAAAATCACACCAGCTGAAGAACATGTTTGGCCTTTCTCCAGAAAAAAAAAATAACAACCTTCCCCAATAATTCATGACTAAAGAGATATGTTAATGTATACTGGAGATAAAAAATAGTCATAGCAAGAGCTCTGTGGGCTGTAATGGTGCCATGTGAGATTTCATGAGCTGAGAGCTGGGCTCCATCGCTGAAGTTGTTGGTTCTACAAGAGGCATGTGGCAGGCAGTGAGGAATCTGTTAATGTCTCTGTTCTCCAGGTTGTCAGGGAACTGTTTGCAAGGTTTTCCAGGAGTTTCTTGCAACAAATCTCGATATGCTGAACACCGATTTTCCAATAATATCTTACCACGTATAGCTACAAACAAAAGCATAAGCAATAAACAAGATGCAAAGAGATTTGTAGAACTTCGTAATGATTGTAGAGAGTGAAGATGGAACTATCGTCAAAGAAATTTATCAAATTTCATGAATGTCTGTTGCCTTAAATCTCTCCTCCTTGGCTGGAAGAGGCCTCTGTATGCCTCCAGGCCAACCTCCTGCTTGAAGCAGGACTATCACAAACATTAGATTAACTCAGATGTGTGACATTCCATTTCCTTGACTGACCCCCACCTTGATGTTCATCAGCTCTGTGTACTCCTGACACAGTTCCATATGAATGTTGACATTTCTGTACAGGTCTTGAATCAGTTTTGAGGACCCAAGTGTCACTTCGGCTGCACACCAAGCTGCAGGATCTGCAGGTTTTCTGATCAGCTGGGGACTGTGACAGCTCTCTGTCCTGTGCTGGTCAGGAACACTTTTGTCAGCTTGGCTGTAACTATTTCCAAAGTCACAGCACCATCGACCTGACACTCACAGGGCTCCAACCATTGATGCTCTGGACCACACTGTCTTGGCTTTAGATGGAACAAAACTCCTTTCTGCTGCTTCTCATCAGTCACAGCTTGAACAGCAGTGCCAACTGTGCCACCAGAGAGACATGGCCAGAATGAACTGTTTGGATCCATTTGGAGTTTTTAATTTCTGTCATGTCTTTATACACCCCCCTTGCTGAGATCAGCATTTCAAAGGTCTACCCCAGCTGATCCCAGCAAACGGCATCATGTTTCTCTCCTCCATGTGGTCTTTACAAGCCTCCACTGATGGGAGCTCATATTGGAGTGACTTGTTGTCAAGACAGAGGGTTAAAAGTTTTCCTTTGCTTTGAAGAGGGGCTGATAATGAACAAAAACATCTTTCCTTGTGTGCCTGCTAAGCCAAGACTAAGTTTTCCAAGCGAGTTCTGGTGCCATGCCAATGATATTTCTGCTTCTTTTGAGAGGTGACCTCCTGATGGAAGTTAGAGAGGATGTTCATTCCCTCCCTATCCCGTGTACAGAATTTCTGAGCAGGCTTTAACGCAACTTTTAACACTGGATATGTTTCTGAAGAGAGCACAGATTTTTAAATGCTGTCATCTCCACGTGGCCGAATTTATGGAGCATGTAACATTACACTCAAAACGGAATAGACTTAATTGAATTATCCACACTCTTATAAAGCCACTTATCACCACAAGCTGCATGACACACAAACAGAGGTGCATGAATTCCCACAATTCCTCCTGCAACATGGAAAATTATTATAATCTGTGGCTGCAGATGAAGTGATAGAAGATAGCATTTTCTGAAGTCTCTAAGTGACTTTTAGGATCCACTTAGAAAACTTCCTCTGATTTATCCAGGATATCAAAGGAGAAGATCCTAAAGCCACTGGCTAAGCCAACAGATCTTCTATGTCCAATAGCAGGCACAAAGGTAACCCTTATCTAAAGGGAAGGCTGCTAGGCAGCATGAGGCATTGCTGGGGTATGAAATGCTACAGGTAGACCTGATGATCACCATTAAATGCATACCTAAATCCCTTGAAAGTTCTGGTATTTTCAGGCAAATTGCAGAAAAGGGCACCAGATATTTAGGAAAAAAAAATCCTGTTATCTTTTAAAAAGGTTTTATGAAAGTCTTGAGAAAAATACCAACAAGCTGTTATTCTAGAATCACAGAATAATTAATGTTGGAAGACACGTCTGGATGTCTCTGAAATGGCTGCAGCAAAAATTTTGAAGTTACAGCAGGTTGCCCATAGCTTTGTCCAGTCAAGCTCTGAAAACTCACAAGAAACCTGTTCCAACGTCTGGTAACTTCACTGTGGAAAATATATTTTCTGTTCCTATAATTATTTGGCTTGAGGTAGTCAAACCCCTTTTCACAGGTAATTCTTGGAGCCATTCTAGGTGGAACAGGACGTTTTAAACCCATGCATCATTCCAGTACATATGGACAAGGATTCTTTCTGAAGTCTCAAAAAGTGTGTAAATATGACTATCTCTTCACTCACCCTCCATTACGATACTTCCCTCCACCCTCAACCCCCGCTCCTTCTGAACATGTACCTAGGACAGAGACACACTCATTGTAGTTCCATGGCAATTTTAACCCAGCGTAAGTCCACTTTGCTTTTCCTGTTTATTTCTGTTATTTTCCTGCCCATTGTCTTGTGGATCATTTTCCATGTTCTCACTGGAACCTCATTCAAAGCAGGAGATCAGCCCCAGCTCTTCTGTCCTGGGCTGTGGTGGTGCATCCTCGCACCCCCCACACCCCTTCCTCCCCACCTTTTCTCTCTTCAGCCGCTTTGCGACCTCAGGAATTCCTGCCAGACCTTGGCCATTGTATGGTGAGTTGGTCAGTTAAGCACCCCTTAACTGTACCAGAAACTCTGATGTGGCTGAGTCAGGAAAAGCACTGCATGTACTAAGAGATGTGGGTTGACTGTTCAAGGCAGGGGACAGAACAAGGAACAATCAGTTATCCCCTGACAGCCTGGAAGCATGTCTCACCTGGGTTGCAACCAAGTGGAGCAGTACCATCGTTACAGTCCAAGGTGAAGCGATGCCACTGTTACTGGAGATTCAGTAGCACCAGCTGGATTGTGGTCAGGATGACAGTTTACAAATGACTAAAGCCAATAATCTCATGACCCTATAGAACAGTGGTTCAAAATGAGGCCCTTTGAGCTCTCCTGGACCGCAGCGGGCTGCAACCAGAACCTCCCTTTGAGTGGGATGCCTCTTAGAGCCAGAAAACTCTTAAGCTTGCTAAAGTCTGACGTCCATCACCTAAGACCAACACTGGAGCCTGGGCTGAAACCTTTCACTCCTTGAGGCTCAACCCTTGCCTGTGGAGAACGCCAAGAAAATGGATGTGAGTATTTTACTGAACTCGAGGGGAATTTTTAGCAGATATATCCATATATATACATATATCATATACATATATATAGTAGTGCTTATATATGTATATATGCATGTGTGAATCAACTTAAGTAATCTGTAGATGTGTGTTTAATTACTAATTCTGTGAATGTTAATTTAGTTGTTAATGATCAAATGCTGCTAAAACCTTGTATCCTACCTCAAATTGTGAACAAACCTTAGACTGCCACTAGACACCTGTATTATCCTTAGTCACATAAACTGTTCACCAAGTCTGGGACTAAGATTGGACCCAGCCACACCTAGACTCCTCTCCCAGATGGAGTTTAGAAAGCAAGGGGGTCTACTCTGAACCTCGCAACTCAACGGGGGGGTCCTCCTTATCCTTCGCATCCATAACATCTCTGTGAATCATTCTAACTCGAGTATAACTTGATTTCCTCTGTGTACTTTTCTCATGCAGTAACAGAGTGAACCTTGCCATCTTTGAACCTGTAACTAAGTCGCTGTTTTGATTAATTTTTGTCAAATCACTTTGCTAATCGATTGATGATTGAGTGCTATTAAAATACCACGATCAGTTCCTGTGATTTGCCATAAAGGCACAGATAAATTCTAAACTGCTACCAAATCAAATTGTGTAAAAACCCCTACTCGCAGCAAATTGGTGTAGTCAGCAGGATTTGCAACAGAATCGACAAATTCCTTTTCACGACAGGCTGCTAAGTAGAGTCTCTGACAACAGTCCTCCATCCCTGCCGTCCCTCCTCTGCGAATTAATTTCACCCTGATGTATGGTGTAACTGCCACTCAACTGTCAGCAATTCTTGCAAAGTACGTCATCTTCAGAAACATATGTTTAGGCAGCTATGTCTTGCATCAGCGTTTGGTTATTATTTAGTTCTCTTTCAGACTTCTGGTGGCCATTCTCCACTTTGCATCTTGTTGCAGAAGCCTGTCTCTATGATGTCTAGTGTAACCACTGATCTCCAGGAGTCAAGATCCCTGCGCATACAACTGTGGGAGTGCCCTGCTGCACTCCGTAAAGGGTTTGCTCTTCATCAAGAACTGTCTCTGCTCCAGACATCAGACATAATCTGGTGCCCTCGTGGCATCTGCAGTACATGTAAGTCCTTTCTTCAAATTGTCTGGAGGATTTTGTAGCCTATTTGTTCTTTCTCTTGCAAAATAAAAAAGCTAACTAAACACTAGGGAATTCACATATACTTCACCTCCAGCTACTGAAATTCATATTAACAGGTCCCTAAAAAGTTCAGCCTCTCATTAAATGTGACCAGACAAGATCATCTTCATATATCTTACATATAACATAAATAAAAATGGAAGATAAATGAATATTGAAGAATACTGGTCTGCAACGAAGGAGACAGACTCAAACCATTCCTTACCATTATAGAGATTTACGCAGATGGGCAGTGAAGAGCCAGCTGCTACAGGCAAAATAAAAATTAAATTAATAAAACAAGATTCTCTGAAGTTGGAGTAGAGCAGTTATTTTTGCCTTCTGTGCAGCTCTCTGGGCCAGGCCAAATTTCCTGGAAAGGAGCCTGCTCAGGCCCTGAGAACAACCAAATAGTCCCAGGTAATTCTTGAAGGATTAATTGCAGTGGACAGGAATAGGGAGATCCCAGGAAGCCTGTTGCCTGCAGCTGGAGCATGGCTGGCAAGAGCTGGGAGCAGACACACAGCGAAGTCTTGGAATTGTCAGGACTTTTTGTTGCAACCCAGAAATGCGGACCAAGAAAGAGCATGAATGACAGATACCACCCCAAAATGTACAATGGAGTAAGGAAGACTTTGTTTTCAACTCTTTATTTTAATGATCTCTGTTTTCTCTGTTTAAAAGGTTGCTTTTTCCAGTTTCTGTTTTAGTATATAAATATAAAAAAGGAGAATTCAAAATGTTTTTGGTGTTTGCATTATGCTCTCTTGAGAGGAAAAGTACAGGCAGGACTACCTAAAAATGCAATGAAATGCATAAAAGAGAAAATATAACCTCTTTTTTTTTAAAATGTTCTTAGCTTGGTCAAATGGGATGACAAAGCCAAACCCAATATTTTCCTATACTATTTTTTCTTTAATAATGTCTGGATAAATTAAAAATGTTTAGAAATATTTTTAAATAATTAAGTAATTTTTTCTCTCTCCTGTTCACCTTAGGTTATACTTGCAGTGGTGTCAGAGGTGCCTGAGTTAGCTTGAAATGTGCTAATGTGGGTCCCAGAAAGAGCCTTTCTGCAGTGGTTTGAGGTCCTGGGTTGCTCACTTTATCTGCTTCTCAGCAGGTACAAATGCACACAGCTATTCCTCACCCTTGAGCAGCACATGCCCATTTGGTGCCTCAGTTTTGTTTCAGTTTCAAGTTCTGGAGAATAACAGATTTATAAGAAGTTAAAAATGATTAAGCTGCCATTCAGCTTGACAAGACCCTGTTGTCTGAGCAACTTTGCATTGTGAAGATGACTTGGACATGCTGTACAAGAGCTGGAATAACCCTTCAGCAAGAGACCACGATCGAGTTCTAAATTGAAGTTTATGAGATGAAACCCATTCACACTGGATTAATTTAAATACCAGACCTTTTAAAAAACTGTGTTGGTGCTGTTCTCTCTGTACACGTGCAATTGTAAATACCCTTTACTGAAAGTCATGTCAGGTGTGAGAGCTGGTATTACTCAGTCTCCAGAGTCTGCCCTGGTTTTGCAGGAATATCCCAAGTAAGACTTAATTTATTTGTACTTGCACCATGTGCACTGCCCTTTCCATCAACAAAAAATTATCTCTGTCTGCATGTCTCGGGCTCAGTTTCTGTCTCAACGAGAGGACACCCAGTATATTTTTCAGTCTCCTGATGGAATTTCTACTCTTGTACATCTTCCTCTCCAGATTTACTCCATTAAAATGAAGCCTAATGGGTCTGAAGATAATCTGATTCCATGTGCTGATCACGTCCACCTAACTGAAGTCCCTGCTGTTCTATTTTGCAGGATTTATGTCCCTCTCTGCTTCTTATCGCTTAATTTCTTTTTAAGAAAGGGACACCTGCCAGGAACCAGGAGGTGATATGTCATTAGGTTCCCAAAATGCCCTCTGCTGATAAAATAGGTTACTCAGTAATTGCCCTAGCTGAAATTTCCACAAAGAAAGCCACGTGGACACTTGATAGTAGGTTTTTGTGTAGTCCCTCCTGCCTGCCCTGCCCCCCCCTCCTTTCCCTCACTATACCAATACGAACTCATGGAAACTTTCCTGACAGATCAGATTTTTCAACCCAGCAAGATTTTTCAACACCACACTGAGGAGTGGGAAACAGAACCCACTCACACAAACTACTTTCGGTCTGCAGACTTTCACAATGACATTTCTGTGCAAAGCTTGCTCCGTCTTTTACAGCAAAAGCCAGGAAGGGCAGCTTCCCTGATCATGAATAACGTGTTTTTTCTAAGACCCATAGGTGGGAAAAGACGATCAGAGACAGCTGTTGGCTTTGGCATGGTTTCCTTGGAGCCATTCACATTGCACTCGCCTGAGCCCTGCAGCCAACAACAGCCTGCTTGGCTCCAGCTTCTGTATCCAGCTCGGGGCCTGGAGCTGGTATGGACTGGCCGGCACGCTGAGATTCAGTCCTGATTAACTTCAGGGACGGATTGTCTTCAGGGACAGGAATGCTCTCTGGCGACTGGGGGAGAAAATCAAGCTCTTGCTCTAAGCAAGCAAAATGAAACAGTCTGTCTATTTTTCCTCAAGGTTGCTGTACCTAAGATTCTATTTGCTAAATTTTTCATTCTCTGGTAGACTGTCCCCTCTGCTGCAGGAGTGAAAGCAATCAGTCCTTCCTAGACCATGCAGCTTTGCACCCCATGAGCCCCAGACAGGCTCTCAATGAAGAACTTTGCCAAGCCTTATTTCCTGACACTCTACAC
>NW_009260479.1:1120282-1136250 GCF_000687185.1 Egretta garzetta | reverse complement strand
TCCAGATTTCCACACCTTGTAAAAACCAGATGGCCAGTCACCTCTGATGCACGACAGAGCATTGCAGAGAACATCTTCATTTAATCCCCAAAGTCAAGGCAACCTGATAACACAACGCACTGGTTTGGTGCAGGGCTAGAGAGGAATCATCAGCCCTCAAAAGCTACTCGAGGAATGACCAAAAGGTACAAAGTGTTCCCTGGAGCTGAGCAATAAACAGAGGCTGGAGAAGACAAGAGAGTCAGCTGGAAGATTACCATGCCTGTGTAACATAAATAATGCTGGGTGGGATGCTTTCTGTCTAAGCAAAGACAGGTCTGTGGGCATAAGTCTTTTCTGTCCCTCCCCATACGAGAACAGGAGGTTACTGAATGCTAAACACTTGCAAACTCATCTGCAATTTCATGCTGATAAGCAGAGTGATGCTGCTTGCTTGAAACCCCAGGTATTTTCATTGACCATGCAAGGTGAGATCATTGCTTGCTGTACGGCAATTACTAGGGACACAAAGCACTTCTCTTATTAAAGCTCAATTTGCAGGTATATTTATCTGCTGCTTTCTGACTCCAGCTTTTTTTTTTTTTTTTTTTTTTTTTTTTCTCCTTTGAAGCACTGATACCCTGACCTGGAAAAACTAGGAAGCCAACATCTTTTTGCTCTTGGTTTTACTGCCTAATGAGACCATCTGCAAAATGCAATTAACAGTGAACTTCAGTGAAAGAAGAATAGCCCCTTAAAATCTTAGATCTTTGCTTGTGACTGAGAAAACCACTTATACCAATTAAAGGAGTAGTAAGAAAGAAGGGAAAAAAAACCCCAAACCCCTGTTGTTTCTCTTTTGCATATGCATCTTGACTGGGCTTCACAGGCTTCATGGATGTTTTCTTCTAGCAAGTAACTTAAGGGACCAGGAAACCTGGTCTATTCTTAGCTCTCCTCTGTATTCAAAAAAGCATCACCAACACACACAACATTCATCTCTGTCGCTGTCATGAGGCGAGAGTCCAGCCCAGAACTCACCAACTGCAAGAGTTTGCTTGAATATCACCTGGCCCAAGCCCTTAAATACCTATCTGTAGTCTTTAAACAAAACCTTCTCAAACCTTTAAACCCACAGCAGATTCTTCCACAGCATTAAAAACAAAACCAAAGGATAAAAAGTGCATTATAGTGAAGACTTGCTTCCTGCAGTCTGGCATTCCTTACCTCATTGCTATTTGTACTTCGGGAGGGCTGAGGGTTGTGATGAAGGACTGGAGCCTTTCTCAAGAGCATTGCATGAAATTTAGAAAGAGCCAGCACGTGCTTACAGTTCTGATACAAGACAGGCAAAGCATATAGCAAAGTAGGCATGCCCAGGTTAAGGAAACATTGCTAGTGAATAAGAGATTTTCTTCTGTTCCTGCACTTTGGGCTGGAGTGTCTGAGTCTCTTCAGTTTCTAAAGTTTTCCTCCAGTACCGCCTCTTCACATGGACACATGGCCCTCTCCTCATTCCTAGTGCTTTCATGATTACCTTTAGGCAGAAGCAGATTTTATAAAGGGAAAAGAAAAGGAATCATTCCTGGAGAGGTGTATACTTTGTCACAGGCTTTTGAAGCCCGGTGTGAAAGAATTGCAGCAGCACACTGGGACTGAGTTCAAACTTCTCCCTGAGTGCAGGGCCAACTTAAATTTCTCCTAGTCATGACACCAACATGGAAAAAAACTTCATGAAACAACAGACATTTTTCAGGAAGGCTCCTATCTGTTCTGAGTTCTTAAAGATCACAGGATTTGCAGACAGCTGATCTTGGTTTCAAATATATGTGGAGGAAAACCACACTTTGCCTTTGCATCTGAGTCTTCACCTTTGCATGGTTTACCAGAGAACCGGGGTGAAGATCACAACAATGTGTGCCATGAGAACAAGTTATTCTGCTCTGTCTGGGCTGTTGGAAAACAGCTGGGCCCATCACACTCATTAATGCACCATCAGTAGATTAGCTTTTTTTGAAATTGCACGTTCCATGCAAAAACGCTGTTGGAACAAAACTGAAACTTCCTGAGAAGCTAAGTAGATTGACCAAAAATCTTGCTTTTTCAGAATAGAACAGAGAGAACAAAAGGTGATTTAACACTGTGGAAACACTCTGTTCTAGCAATTTTTGATGAAATGTTTTGCTAATTTTGGTGGGTATTTTATTTACATTCTCATCTGTGTAGTGGTTTTGCCAAATCCAACTTACAGGGATCATTTTAAAGCACCAACCCACATTAACATTGAGAAACCTGGGAAAAATTATGTAAAATGCCAGGGTGTTCCTCAGTGACTGACCTCTCCTTGTTTATTAAAGCAATTAATTAAAAAGATTCAGAAAATAGTACGTTATGAAAGAATAAAACGAGAAGGGAAAGATAAAACAAATTAAATGAAACGTCCTCCATTTCCAAAGGTATTGGGTTTGGCTGGTATGGAGTTAACCTTCCCCATGTGCTTGGCGTTTGTAGCTAGAAGGTGTTGGTAACACACCAGTGTTTTGGCTATTGCTAAGCAGTGCTCGCCCAGCATCAAGGCTGTCTCTCCACACACATCCCCAAAGGCCAGTAGGGGTGGGCAACAGGCTGGGAGGGGACATAGGTGACCCAAACTGACCTAAAGGACTTTACATGCCATATGACATCATGCTCAGCAATAAAAGCTAAGAGAAAGGGGGGTGGGGGGAGGGAGGGGACATTCATTATTAAGGTGTTTGTCTTCTGAAGCAACTGCAATGCATGCTGAGGCCCTACTTCCCAAGGAGTGGCTGGACATGACCTGCTAATAGGAAGTGGAGAATAAATCCTCTTTTCTGTTGCTTTGCTTCTGTGTGCACCCTTTTCTTTTTCTTTTTTTTTTTTTTTTTTTTTTTTTTTTTTTTAATTAAACTGCCTTTATCTGGACCCATGAGTTTTTTGTCTTATTTTCTCCTCCTGTCTTGCTGAGGACGGGGAGTGAGAGAGAAGCTTGGTGGACACCTGACAGCCAGCCAAGGTCAACACACCACACCAAAATACTTCTATCACAATTTGCAAGCTTATTTCTTGCTTTCTGGAGCAGAACAAATATCTGCTTCATTTCTTTTCTAGTACCATAATAGTCTTTTTTTTTTTTTTGTATCAAGTTTTGGGCCTTTATTATCTCTCATTTCTAGCAGATAAGCTTTATCCAAACTTCATTTGACCCAATGATATTAGTGTTTTCACTCTTCCATCCTAGCAGGCACTCTTGTTCCTCAGAGATTTGTTCTCCCCTAAGGAGGCACCACAGTCTTCAAGACTGCATGCAGACTTTGCTGCCCAAGGGAGACATCTTAGAGGGAAGCCTTTCTTTGTTATCCAGATCTTTCTGCACCCAGTGGTATAGGGTATGGCATTGGGTTACAGAGATTGCCCATCACAAACACAGATCCATACTGTGAGCCTACCCCAGTTTAATGGATTATTAAAAAGTTATACAATTTCTTAAATTTCATTACAAGACTTAAGAAAAATATCATAAATTTCACAAAATCTAATAAAACTTAAAAGACAAATTGACCAGAGAGTCATAATAATTGAGAATAATTTAGCCTGGAAAGGACCTCTGGAGGTCTCTAGTGTGACCTCCCACTGAAAGCAGGGCTAGCTTCAAAGTTAAGTCAGGTTGCCCAGAACTTTACCTGGCTGAGTCTTGATTATCTCCAAGGATGGTGATTTTCATGTTTCAGGACAGATTTCTGATCGGCGGGGCAGAGTCCAGATGGATGCCAGTAGCTAGTGGAGTTCCCCAGG
The DNA here is from genome assembly GCF_000687185.1 of Egretta garzetta. Classification (NCBI taxonomy): domain Eukaryota; kingdom Metazoa; phylum Chordata; class Aves; order Pelecaniformes; family Ardeidae; genus Egretta; species Egretta garzetta. Next base: position 1,132,458 of record NW_009260479.1, on the reverse strand, counting down.
GCTCGGTACTCGGCCCAGTCTTGTTCAACTTGTTCATCAATGACCTGGACGAGGGGATAGAGTGCACCATCAGCAAGTTCGCTGATGACACAAAACTGGGAGGAGTGGCTGATACACTGGAAGGCTGCACTGCCATTCAGCGGGACCTGGACAGACTGGAGAGTTGGGCGGAGAGGAACCTGATGAAGTTCAACAAGGGCAAGTGTCGAGTGCTGCACCTGGGGAGGTCGAACCCCATGCACCAGTACAGGCTGGGGGCTGACCTGCTGGAAAGCAGCTCTGCTGAGAGGGACCTGGGAGTCCTGGTGGACGACAAGCTGACCATGAGCCAGCAATGTGCCCTTGTTGCCAAGAAGGCCAATGGTATCCTGGGGTGTATTAAGAGGAGTGTGGCCAGCAGGTCGAGGGAGGTTATCCTCCCCCTCTACTCTGCCCTGGTGAGACCCCACCTGGAGTACTGTGTCCAGTTCTGGGCTCCCCAGTTCAAGAAAGATGAGGAACTCCTAGAAAGAGTCCAGAGGAGGGCAACTAGGATGATAAAGGGTCTGGAGCATCTCCCCTACGAGGAAAGGCTGAGAGAGTTGGGCTTGAAAAACTTCTTTACTCTAAGGGTGACAGAGCACTGGAACAGGCTGCCCAGGGAGGTTGTGGAGTCTCCTTCTCTGGAGATATTCAAGGCCCGCCTGGATGAAGTCCTGTGTAGAATGCTCTAGGAGAGCCTGCTTTAGCAGGGGGGTTGGACTAGATGATCTCCCGAGGTCCCTTCCAACCCTTGCGATTCTGTGATTCTGCGATTCTGTGATAGTGATAATTTTCAGTTGGCTCCCTTTCTCCCCAGCAGATGCCTGACACTCCTGGCTTCCAAGCTACGAATTTATCAATGTCTTGTTTGAACTAGGCAATAGAAACATTGGGCACTCAGGGGTAGACAAATCTTTGTGTCAGAACTGAGGCAGTTCACACGCCCTGAATATGTTGTTGAACTTGTGTTACGTGCTCTTCACCAAAGATCTCAAAGCACTCAACTAATACGTAGACTGTAAATACCGACAGCTGTTTGACCAGCCATGGCTTTTCTTGGAAAGTGCTTCCATTATCTTCCCAGTTTCCATAGCAGGAATCAGAAGAAAGGAAGACAGAAGTCATCTGCAACAATTTACCAGAAGTTGCCCTGAACTTTAGGTGACCAGTCTAGCAGTTTTGACTCTTGAGTTGCTGCCCCCGAACTGCAGACAACATTTTGCATATAAAAGGCACATAACCATCATAAATCAAATATAGTAAGGCACTGAAAGAAGTGCTGAAAACCTTTGTTGAATCAGAAACAATAGTCTGAAACTATATATACAATAGTCTGCCTAGATTGATGTAATAAAGAAATGGATCCCACCTCATTTTATGGAGTTTGGACTTACCCACCAGTCAGTTAAGCTTAATTTATGATAAGAAACTGAAATATATGACAGAAAATATCAGTAATGCACTGTGAAATAATAACTGGTTTGACTTCATAAGGAAAAAAAAAGAAAAGAAAAAAAAAGGCAAACCATAGTCATATTAAATTCTTCATTTAAAAGACCCATACCCAGACAACAAAGAGCATTATCTTTTAGGAATGAAATTAGACAGAGACAGCCAGATAAATATCTGCCAGTCTAATTCTTTCTTAAACTGTACCTGCCTCCAAATCTCAAAACGATCCTTAAAAATTGCAAATGGATATTCAGAGTTCAGAAAAAGTAATTTTAATTTTAGATGGATGGCTGTGGGGAGTTATTTCAAATTTGTTGTTTATGACTTTCTTTGGATCAAACAAGATGTGGCAAACAGTTTTTGGAGGATCAGGATGAGCCAACAACTAGGAAATAATCCAGTGATACCTGGTGTCACTGTGTGATATTTCTGAATGGAGTCTCACTGCTGGGTGGGGGCCAGCAGCAGAAGGCAAGGCATTAGTTGGTAAAACAGTTCAAGGAAATTGGAAGATGATGGATTTTAGGCTGAAAGGAGACCATCAGTGATGGTAGCTGGAGAATGTGAGACTGGAGGAGGAAATCAGGGAAAAATGCAGTCCCTCTGGTACATGAAACAGATTTCCAAGAGGAAGGTGGCTCCTACAGGGATAAATATATACAACGTAGATCCCTCCAGTAACTGGCCTTAGACACTGCCCACCCAGTAGCTGGCCTTTGGATCCTCTCATCTCCAGCTGCTTCATGCACCTGCAAAGAGGTCTCTCAGCAGACCCCCGGACCTCATGGTCCCTCTAGCAGTCAGCTTGGACCCCTTTGTCCCTCCAGCAGCCAACTTCACCAGTCTTGCATCTCTCTAGTATCTGGCCCAGACTTGGGGCCACCCCAATACCTGGTCCCGTGCCCCATGTCCCTCTCACCAGCTAGTCTGGCTTGTGCTCACTAGTGATCACACACTGACATACATAACATGCACACTCTCTGGTCTCTCTACTTGCTGGTGCCACAGACACACAGGTCCTCCAACCCGTGGTGTGACTCCACTGACTCCAGACCCCCATGGACACATATGCATGCAGAATAAGGAACCCCTCACCCAGGGTAATACTTAGAAATTGAGATTAATGAGGAGACAGGACAGGCTGCACTGATCTGGAGCAGGGCATGGCCAGACAAGCATAGCCAGGCCAGCAAACTGTTTACATGTGACCTGCCCCTTTATCCCACTATTTTCTCATGCTTGTTCCTCCCCAAACAGTCAGATCCCTCCCTTTTCCCTCCTTTAATTCCTCCCCTAAACATCCCATAAAGAGCCTCTTGTCCTCATCACCTCATGGTGTGGGTGCTCTCCTGGGGCAGCCCAGGGACCAGTGGGGTCCAGGGATTATTTCTCTGTGTAGGTTATTGGGGTCTAATGTGTCTATGTGCTCCCTTGCATGCAGGAAAAAAGCCATTAATCACATAACTGAACGAGGCTTCTTAAAAGTGGTGGTCTCCTCATTTGCCCTCAGTTATTAAAATCACAGCCCTGGCTCTTGAGCTTTGTGAGGTTTTACAACATCGCAATTTCTCTATTGCTTTCCCTCCCACTGTATCGACTGCCAGAGAAACACATTAAACCCAGCTCAATTTCCCATGGAGACTTACATTCTTGAGACATCTGTATTGCCGACTTCTCTCAATTAATTGCCTGAGAGCTGTTTCAAAAAACCAAACCAAACCAAAAAACCTCACAACTACCAAACACCTCAGACCTCCTGCTCTCAGAAATAATATTATTGTCCACATATTCTCCTTGGCCTGCAGACAAACACCACACACAACACTTCATGTTGTCCTCCATGTTTACAGAAAGCTTCATTTCTGATGAGGCTTTAAATTACTTTATTCTTCATCGCATGCATATTTGTTGACTTATCAGAAATCCCCCCCAATCACTCCCCGGAGAAACAGTCATCTCCTGCTGTCATCGTAGCAATTCTGTCTTAGGTTGCAACATCCCCAAACTTGCATCCTCCCTTGCCCCGAAATGCCCACTTGTTCTTGCACATGCTGTTGCCAGTGGGAAGAGGCTGGGAAATGTATAATTAATGCAGCTATCTCACTTCCCACATAGAAATCCAAGATGGTGTTGTTGCTTCCTAAAATCCTTTCTGGTAGAGGCTGGGACTATGGGAACAAGTAAATGAAGGGGATGGCCAAGGCCACGTGCAGGAGGTGACCATGACACACTACCTGAGCTGTGAGGATCAGACACCATCAAAGCCAAATTTGCAAGGAAATCCTTGACCCTTTCTTCCTGAAAGAAGGCAGCTCTTGAAATGATCTTGGGAAAAAAAAAAAAAAAAAAAAAAAAAAAGACAGAGCATCTACAACTTGCAGAATTTGGGACTGAGTATAAACTTTGGGTAAAATATTTTCTGACCAAGTTCTAAGTACTTTATATGTTCTGGCTTTTTTTTTTTTTTTTTTTTTTTTTACCCCTTTACCTACTAACTAGCAACCTGGTGACATATTTTTAAAAGTTCAGCCAGAGTAGGATAGCTTATGGCATTTCAAGAACAGCAGAGCCACAGCCAGATAAGCATCCCACCCTAACTAAATCCTCATTAGATGCTTTCTGCCCCCACGCCTCAAAGCAATTCTAAGATAACCCAACCAGGAATCAGTGGATCAGGGAACAAAAACCAATTCTATTTTTAAATTGATAATTGAAATGAGACACCTCAGGTGGTTTGAAGTGGTTTAACAAGGTTTAATATATATCCCTTCCTCATACTGCTTACTCACAGCTCCACAGTCTCACCAGCTGCCAAAGGGATGAACCTGGGGCAACCCAGTGTAATCTCTGTGCTGTCTTTCTGTCAAACATCTGGACTTTTAAGGGGAGTTATAAATAAAAATGAATTGATTGCTACAGCTCACAGTGATTCTGCTTAAGCTTTTGAACATTTTCTCACCTTATTCCTGACAAATTCTTTTCAAAAATTGGGACCCAGAACCTGCCATCAAAGACAAGTCCTTATCATAGCTGAAGGGAAGCTAAGGTAGAGTGAGGCAGGTGGAGGAAAGGAGGAGGGTACGTACCCACTCTCTGTTAGGTTACTTGTTTGTGGACAAGAATGTTGTCGGTTTTGAACTGGAATGTCCCAACAGAGGTCCAACAGCACTACCCAGGCTAATCGAGGGGTGGAGCTGCCTCCTCCTTGCACAGAGTCATCCACCCTTCCAGAATTTGTAGCAGGACAAAACGTTGACATGGTGTTCTTTTCAAGACTGGAGTAAAAATAGCGACTTACAGCCCCATCAAATGCAACCCAAACCCAAATGTGTCCGATTCCAGAGGATGCAGATAGCCAGCTGTGCTGGTTTTGGCCGGGGTAGAATTAAATTTCTTCACAGTAGCTAGTATGGGGCTGTGTTTTGGATTTGTGCTGGAAACAGCGTTGATATCACAGCGACAGTTTCGTTCCTGCTGGGTAGGGCTTACACAGAGCCAAGGCCTTTTCTGCTCCTCACCCCACCCCACCAGCGAGGAGGTTGGGGGGGCACAAGCAGCTGGGAGGGGACAGAGCTGGGACAGCTGACCCCAGGGATATCCCACACTATATGGCGTCATGCTCAGCAATATAAAGCTGGGGGAATAAGGAGGGGAGGAAGGGAAGGGTGGTGGTGGTGGTGTCTATAGGAGTTATGCACTCATTGAATTTCCAGTATTATTAGCTCTTTTGATGCTAGGGAAGTGATTCAACTGTGTTTGAAAGACCTTGGTTTGAAAGGGAGAGCTGACACTACTCACAAGGGGGGACAGCGACCCTCCCTGCACAGGATTGAACTTTTTAGTTTCTGTTGGCTAGATCATGGATTTTAATTAAAACCTGATTTTAGGTTCCATAATTTATGAGGTTTGTCTCCTTCAATTAGTGACACACGAAACCTGAGGATGAAGACTGGGAGAAGTCATGAATCAAAGAGTGCAACCTAGGAAACACCAATGTTTTTTTTACTATAGATGCAATGAAGCCAAAGTTAAATCATAATGTACAAATAATGAGGCAATACAAAATTACATTTCTTATCAAGTATGCACGTTTTTACAGCTTCACTGAGCTGCAGATGGACACTAGCCTAAGGTGAGTTGCTCTTCTCCATTAAAATACCAAATCTGTACTTCATTTCCTTTAACGAAGCCCTGTACTTTATATTCCTCTGTTTTGCCTTCCTCTCTTTGTTACAAAGGGAAATTAGTATTTCCTTTGCCATTCTAAGTTCGATTCACCGCTACACATTCAAGATATATGGGATCACTGTGTGTTGAGTCTGTGCCTACGCATACAGATTATATATTATTATGGTAGATTTGTATTTTTCAGCTTTGTTATTTTGCAAGCATTAAAATCAGATATACATTCCTCATTCCTTAATTTGCATGGTTGCTTGCAGTCTTACATTTTTTATTAAAATTTACTTCCAGATCATAGAACATTGGTTAATCACCAAGCTGCTTGTACTTTATAAATCACCGCAATCTATAACTGGAGATGTGGCTTTTAAAGCCCACTTTAGCCTAATTAGCTAAGCTCCTGTCTGTTAAGAGGAACAGAATGGTGAGGCTTTGAGTTTGCACCCATCCCAGCCAAAGGAAATTTTCCAAAACTCCAGATGTCCCATGTGCCTGGACACAGGAGGAGAGAGGTCCCTCATCAGGACCACCCAGACAAGCTCCGTGCAGGATGCTCTGCCAGGCAATGCTTAAATCGAGTCAGGGTGAGACAGGCCTGACCATGATTATTCCAGACACTGCTTTTTAGGGGTGGCACTGGGATCATTTTCTGTGAGTGTATATGATGCCTGATCCTACACACAGGTAAACTGTTTGCTGTGACTCTGGCAGGCTGAGCAAGCATTTTTGCAGGGATCTGTAAATACCCTCCTGTAGAGAGCTGCTGGGGATTAATAGGTTTATTCTAAATCTTCCCTGCCTTCTCCTCTGACAGCTAGTAATGCTCTTTCACTATGGATGGGAGCTCAACATCAGGGGGCTATAAAAGATGAATTTTGATTTTTAAAACCAATCCACCTCTGATCTGGTGTGGGGCTGGTCTTACACTCTTGGTGCAGAAGTTACCACTGAGGTCACGGCCCTGAAGTTCCCTCATATTTCAGTTTGCTCTTGCCCCTGTATTTTTGTAACATGCCTGTTCTGCTGTCTTTCAGTTTCAGGACACATGTTGACCTAAGAAGACAATACAAGCAAGAAAACAGTGATTTAAGAAAATACCATATTCCACAGCTTGCATGAAAGGACACCCTATTGCAGAAATAATTTTGTGCTAAGCAGATGCAGTTTAGGAATATGTCCTTATTAAAAGGGATCACAGTTATTACTTGCACAGTTTAACAGCCACATTTGTCTTGACCCTATATTATGCATTTAATCCACATAGCGCTGGGAATTAAAAAAAAAAAGAGTGAGAGTGAAGGAGAAATCCCTGTACATATTCACAGTTCATTATACATTCAAACTTCTTTTGAAAGTCCCTTTCACTGAATAATAAGTTGCCAAGCTTTCCCAGTGCTCCTTGTCTCTGAGGCCAGAGTGCAAATAGTTTCCCAGTAATTGTGGGCGGAAAAAAAAAAAGAAAGAAATGATAGCAACTTGAAAACTCCAGAATGACCTTGAAGAAAATCTCAAAGGTTATCCAGGATAGTCTCCTTGTTGTCCTAGACTACATCCCACCCTTGTTATTCCTAATGGGAATAGCTCAGACTCTTCCTGGTTATTTCTTATGTAGATGGAGCTGAAGCACAGTAGTTCTTTGGATTCAGCACATACCAAACAGAATTTACAGGCTGTAATGTGAGCATCAGGTCTCTGATCAGATCTTTCGCTGTTCATCATATCCAAGTGTTAAACAGAAATGTAGGCACCTCTGTTCTTCAGGGACACGTTGATGGAGCTGCAAAAAAATAAAATTAGTTAGAGTGGGAATATTCATTACACATCACTTGCCATTTATTTCCTGGTCATAGGGCTTTTGTCCTTTGGTCAAAGAGCTGGTATGGTGTGGTAAAATTAAGGCACAAGTTCCTATCTGATGTTTTGGTGGTGTTTTTTTATCAGACCACATGCACCTGCTGTTACAGAGAACTTGCTTACAGAGATGAGATGTCAACAAAACTCTGTTATCTCCAGTTTGGTTGGACCAGGTGGGTCTGGCTCTGAGACATGGCTGTGGTCATGGGAGGCTGCCCAGGGGTCTTCTTAAGCAGCATCAGTCACATGGGTGGGCCCCTTACCTGTTCCTGACCGCTGAACTTTCATCCACCTGTTGTTGTCTTCACAGAAATGTCATGTACCCAATGTTGGCAGAATAAAAAAGCCTAAGTTGCTTTCCAGCTAAATCACCAACATATCATGCCACAGCATCAGATGTAAGTGGCAGGCATCTGTCTCAAAATAAGCTTAGCTGGCCTGCATGGGAAACATGCATCCAAAGAGCTGATTTCCAGGATTTGCAGTTGCCCCAATCAGGCAAAGCAGTGGGATCCTCCTCCAGTTCTGGGGCTCTACAGCAGAGGAGGGCTTGAAGTCATCTATGATCACCCAAATAATTGCTTAAGAAATAAGTTTTGCTTTGTTTCCTGGGTGTTACTCAAGGCAGGAGGACTCTTTGCTCCAGCCCTAGAAAGGGACACATGGTATTTTCACACAAAAGGGGACATCTCCTTAATGGATCCCTAGTGATTTCAGTAGATCTCCATTGCCAGACATGAACCGTCAAATGTAAGATATAAACACTGCCCAGCATGAAACTGCGTTTACCCAGAAAGAAAGGAAACACAGCTCTGACATGTCACTTCTCTCTTGTCGTGGAGGAGTGAAGAAGACCTATACAAAAAATAGCCAACGTACCAAATTCAGGAGTGAGAGAAAGGAATAGGTTTCAACCTGATGAACATATAAGTGCAGGAAACCAATTGCAACAGGATACACACAAGTCAGGAATAAAGGAAGATTCAAGGAGGTACAAAGATAACAGGGATATCTTGCAGTATTATAGCTATTGCAAACTTCTTTAAAGCCAATACAGCAAATTTGAAGAGAGGGATAGTGAGGATGTGGACAGATTATCTGACACCTGCTTACCCCAGGACAACCCTTGGGCCCTACTCATAAATCAACTGGTGTTAGTCTTTGAGAGGGACCCCTGGAGTTTGGGCTCACAGCCTGAACTAATCAGTTCCCCCATTTTCTCTTACCCATAAGCATGCAGTAGCCATGGCAGAGCCTGTTCCTTCCCTTCCATGCTCACCTCCATGGTACCAAGGGCCAAGCTGGGTAGAAGCAGAAAGCCTTCACGCATGCCTGGTGCCTGAGAGGGCTCTTTGAATTCCATAGCAATACTGGGGTTCATCTGCTAGAGCTGCAATAGTGTCTAACTGAATCCTAAAGATGCTAATCAGAGTCATTTAGATTGCAGAATCGTATCTCAGCAAGAATTTGAAATTGCTCATTTAGGGTCAAAATTAAATTCTCAGTCACAGAAGACAATTCAGAGGAAAATACTAACCTGCAAACCATACCTTCCAGGGTGCCAGGTGCCTTGCAAAGCAACTTCTCAGAGCAGGAGGTCGTGAGAGAGGGCAAGGTGGGGAGTCTTTCATGGAAGGGGGTGCTGAGCCTGACACCAGTCTTGAGTTCCTTGCTAAGGCTTTGTACTCCCTCTTCCCATCGTGTCCATTGTCATGAACCTCGAGGCAGAGGTTTTGTCAAACCACGGGATAACAGATAGCAAAGGGAACATCCACATGCAGCAAGGTGCAGCAGTGTGACTCAGTACCCTCCTGTTTTTCCAGGAAACTCACACATCTAAAATTCCACCTTCTCTCTTTCCCCCACCATCTCACTTTGAGCTTTTATATATGACATCCTTTCTGGTGACTGATTTGAGCTATTCTTATTTTATAAAATTAAAGGAGACAGAAGATACAACAAGAATTAACCATCACTCCTTGCGGAAGGCTAAAAGAAACTTCCTCTAGAAACCTGTGAAAAATAAGTGTGCTGAGTCACTAAAATGGGGCATCCAGGCATAAGGCATATGCTGATTGACAAAGGGTTTTGCTTCTCTTTAGTACAACAAAATGTTTCTTTTTTTTTGAGCATAGAATAGTCACATATCTCGCAAATGTCAGCAATGCTAAATTAATCTTTTGTGGTTTCCTTTCTTTTTGCAGCTGATGTTTTTTCAGGTACTGTCCTGGGTGTTTATTTTCACCTACCCAGAGACACCGTTCTGACAGGAACTAAGGAACAAACAGGGATGGCCCAGTGCTGCCAAAGTCAATCAGAGATTGCGTGGATGCCTAAAAAGCCCTCCACCAAAACGTTCTGGGAGACCCAGAACCCCTGAAATCAAACAGGCTACAAGGTATTTGCCAAAGAGGAATTTCTCCACACATTAAACAGGTCACTGTACAGCAACACAAGCAAAAATGAGTATTAAAGAATTAGGCAAACAGAAACACAATTCTCATCTATTGAGGAAAGTCCTGAGCCAGAGGAGGATGAATCGGATGCATCTGTGTTCAGTATTGGGTGATTTATAAAAGCCAGCACCACAAGGGCCAGAGTCAAAAAGCCCAGAGGACACTCCACATGGTAAGTCAGACCTTCCTCCTTTCCCAAAGAGCACGATGATAAGCACAGATGGGTCTTCCCTTCCCCAGCTTTTAGAGAGAACAGATTAAGAATCAATATGGATGAGGCCACCATATTTTGGGGAGAAGGGGCAGGGCAGAGTTCAACGATGAAAGCCATGCCACACCATTTGTGTTCAAGTAGAAAGAGCAACCCTTGGCTCAGCTTAACTTACAAGAAGACAGAGTCTTGCAAGACTGAAGAAGCAGTTTGACTGGGCACCCCAGTTTCAGTTAGATAGAAAATAGTCCTTGCAGCTTCCCATGACCAAGCTCATGGTAGCCTCTGGGGATGGTTTTCTCTAACGACTGCAAGGGAGCCCACATTTCCCATTTTGATGTTCAGTTTTCAAGCCTTGTGACACCTTTCAAGCACCTAGAGAAGAAAGTGTTGAAATTTTCAGCTTTTTTTTACATTGGGGTTGGGAGGTGGAGGCAGATAGATGTTGTTACGTGGCAGGAGAACAACTCATGACCTTCGTACCCATTTGATAGCACCAATTACTTTATTTTTTTCCCCTTTGGAATGGTCTGATATTATATATCAAATTGCTTCAGAATACCTGGCTAATATATATTTTCTGGAAATACTGTGAGTAAGTCTCATTTTTTAAAAGTCAGGCAGGCATTTAAGAATCTGTGTTCCATTGAATATCAAAAAGGATATGAGACTCCTGAACCACTTCAGCATACTTTAATGCTTAACTTTAAAGCCATACTTTATGGCTTTAATTCTACCACTTACGTTACTGGAATTATATCTTGCTCTGGGAGCATTCACAACAAGACCCAGTTGTTATAGAGGCAGTGAGGAATTATTCTGTATGGATAAATTCTATAGAATTGTGATGCATTCATGTGCTTTTAAAAAAATACTAGTTGATTACCAACATCAAAGTATTACAATAATGATGAAGCATAGCAGGAGATACAAAAATCACGGCTTGAGTACAAAGAACCCATAAACAGCAAACTATGTACAAATAATATTATGACATTATTTAAACAATGTAATAACAAAGTGAAAAAACTATAGCAACTGCATTTTGACCTTCATGATATACTGCTGAATGCAAAAGGAAATGTTTCGTAAGTGTTTGTGTGTTAAATTTCACTTCCCCCTGGTGAGGGAAATCAAAATGCCAGCCAATAACTCAATGAAGTGTATTTCCAGAGAGATGTTTTAATAGAATAAATCGTTAATTTTTCAAAGTAAAAAGAACTTCAGCTGTAAGAAAACCATCTGTATTAGTCCTTATTTACTGATGAACAAGCTGTTTGCTTTGTTGTCACATTGCATCCCCCAAGGCGCTGCTGAATGCCAATCAACAGCTCTTAACGCTTAAGTTATCTGAATTTTGGTCTGCGTTTGGCTCAGTAAAAATAAATCAGATATCCAGTAATGATGAGCTGACAGGTGAGACCTGAGCAGAGCTAACAATAACTCTGTAAAGACCCACACAGGAATTCCTAAGTTTAAGATTCAGGGAGTTCACTGAGGTTGTGGATGAGCATAAAGCAACCACAAAGGGTGGCCTCCCCCACAGCCACCATTAGCCATCTAAATGTTAAGCATCTACTCATCCACCTGTTCATTCCTCCTGCAGCCATCCTACACCACGTGAGGGCTAAGCCATGTGAGGTACCTTCAGGAGGTGCATCTGTCATTCTCCAGTTGGCCACAGAGAGCCTAGACAGGCAGATCAGACCACGGGGCTGGAATTGCAGGACATTAGTCTGGTTTATATCCACAATAGCCTACTGTAAATTCATAATTGCTTCTACTTTTGCAATTTGTCAACCTTTTCTGCTGATGCTATGGGCCAGATCCTGCAGTGCTGTTCATACTATCCCAGTGCAACCCAACTCACAAAGCTGGGGAGGGGTCTGGAACACAAGTCATACGAGGAGCGGCTGAGGGAACTGGGGTTGTTTAGTCTGGAGAAGAGTAGGCTTATCGCCCTCTACAACTGCCTGAGAGGAGGCTGTAGGGGGGGGGGG